>NC_083724.1:108367238-108670268 GCF_028564815.1 Eubalaena glacialis
TATTGCATAGTACAGATATAAACCATGAGTGAATAAATATATGAGTGGGTGAATGAAAGAATAAATCAGTGAGGGAATTCCCTGGTGGTCCAGTGGTTAAGACTTCGCTTTCCAATGCAGGGGTGCGGGTTCGATCCCTGGTCGGGGAGCTAAGATCCCACATGCCTCGCAGCCAAAAAACCAAAGCATAAAACAGAACAATATTGTAACAAATTCAATAAAGACTTTAAAAATGGTCCACATCAAAAAAAAATCTAAAACAATAAAGAATAAATCAGTGAATGAATGAAAGACTGACCACTCGTCAGCCCCTCATGCCCATCACACATGCTGGTTAGAGATGGGTGGTCAAGAACTAAAGACTTCACCATTATTACCAGTGTGAATATTCCTGCCTTATGCTTGTATGCCAATTCACTCTTTCCAGAGTGTCTTCCCATGCAGCCTTTGGTCCTCATGACAGCCCTGTGAAGGTGGTAGGAATCTGCAGGGATCACAGGATCCCAGGCCTGGCAGGCAGCTCCACCCCCACCCTGCTGCCTTCTCAGCTACGGGCAGACAGACAATGCCCCAGAACCACCCCCATGAGAAATCCCGGTCTAGGGAAGTTCTCTCTTCTCATGTCTCCTCAGCAGGAGTGCTTCACCTCCACTGACTGCCTTTTAGGTGCTGCCATGTCTTGTTACTCACTTGGAGAGTGGCATCTACCATGTTTTATTCCAAAGGCAGCCAGACCCATGGATGTTCTCTGGAGGAACTGCCTTCCTGGAGCAGGTAATAATGCCCATCCTTGTACTATAGACTGTACTATACCATTCACCAAAAACTGTCACACATACCTCTAATCTCTCCCCTCCCAGGGCCAGGCCAGGCCATCCAGGCCTCAACCTGGAAGACCAATTCCAGGATGGGCTCTCAGAGCCCAGGGTGGAATCAGGCAGGATGTTTTACCCAGAGCAGGAGCACAGGCAAGGGCCATTGAGGGAATGCACACACACAGACCATGAGACCCAAAAGTTGTGTTTGTAAAGAACCAGAGGGAGGCCAAGGTGGTTGGATTATCACAATCAGAGGGGAACATGGAACCAGATGGGGTTAGAGAAGGAAGCAGAACCCGGTCAGCCATGTTGGCCTGGAAGTGAAGTTAATCCTAGAAATTCTGTAGAGACAGAAAGCAGACCAGTGGCTGCTGGAGGTGGGGGAGGAGGGAAGAATGGGGAGTGACTGGTTAAAAGGTGTGAGGTTCTCTTTTTGAGTGATGAAAATGTTCCGGAACTAGGTAGTGGTGATGATCTCACAACATTGTGAACGTACTAAATGCCACTGAATTGTACACTTCAATAATGGCTAAAATGGTAAATTTTATGTTATATGTATTTTACCACAATAAAAAAAAAAATGAGTGCTAGAACTCACATGCAAAGCTTCTCACCAAGTCCAGCTCCCCTTCCCCATCGACCAGGCCCATGCAGCCCAGTGCAGCAGACTCTTTCCATGGCTCAAGGACATCTTTAGAGACAGCCAAAATCAGACCAACCCTAAATGCCCTGCCACACCCACAGAGAGGAACCCCCAACCAACAGCAGAGCAGCCCGGCCAAAGAGACTGGGAATTACCAACTGTCAAGTCTGGAAGATTTGATGCCTTCTATCTCTGACAATAGAGCAGAAAGCCCGGTCAGGGGATGAATGTTATGTAAAGGGTAGCATCCTAAAGTCCTAAACTCCATTCCTCAGCTCCTTAGGGAACGTCGATCTTTGAAATTTGTAAACCTTTCTTGAAGTTATTTATATGTTCAGCTAGTGCAATATCTCTTGGGGATAAAGAGTTGCATAAATTTATACTACTCACTGGGCAAAGCACAATTCCCTTTAGTTATCCTAAAATTATCTCTTGTCAAGTTTTATGGAGTTGTAGGAGATGGAGGAATTTAGGTCTAAGATGTCAGGGTTTCAACGTATACTCTCTCTTTCATGGTCAGCTAACTTTTCATCTCATCCTCTCTCAGACTTGATCCTTCCAGACTTAAGAACTTTAATTGCTCCCCCGTCCCTCTTGATCGTTTTAGTTGCCTTTTCTATATCTTTTACCTGTTTGTCCTTTTGCTCTCTCTCTTAAAGGGGAGTGATTAGAATCTCCTGAAATACTAGGAGACATTGAAGCAGCAGCATCTACCATTACTGAATCTACTATATGCCTGGCCCATCAGACGCATCCATGAATTTAAAATTCAATGCATCCCCCCTTCCTCCCTTGGCAACCATAAATTTGTTCTCTACCTCTGTGACTTTATTTATGCTTTGCAAATAAGATCATCTGTACTATTTTTCTAGATTCCACATATAAGCGATATTATACAATATTTGTTTTTCTCTTTCTGACTGACTTCACTCTGTATGACAATCTCTAGGTCCATCCACGTCTCTGCAAATGGCACTATTTCGTTCCTTTTATGGCTGAGTAATATTCCATTGTATATACGTATCATGAATTGGGAGATTGGGATTGAAATACACTACTATGTATAAAATAGATAACTAATGAGAACTTACTGTGTAGCACAGGGAACTCTACTCAGTGATCTGTGGTGACCTAAATGTGAAGGAAATATAAAAAAGAGTGGATATATGTATATGTATAACTGATTCACTTTGTTGTACAGCAGAAACTAACACAAAACTGTAAAGCAACTATACTCCAATAAAAATAATTAATTAAAAAAATAAAATAAAATAAAATTCACATCCTCTTCCTAGGCTCACAGGTCTATGGGGCCCTGCACAATCCAGCTCCCACCTTCCTCTCCAGCCTCATCTCACACCACTCTGCTTCTTGCTCACAGAGCTCCAGGCACCCTGGTTTCTTTCAGATGCATCAAGATTCTTTGAACCTCAGAATTCTTGCACATGCTCCCCATTTAACAGAAGAGAAACTGCGCCTGTTATGGAGAAAGCACTCCATACATATTTTTTGAGTGATGATGACTCAGAGCTTAACCACCTTTTAGGCACTTGAAATTCAGAGATGAACAAAACACAATCTCAGCTCACAAGGAATTCTCAACCTCTTGGGAAAGACAGAAAAGTAAAGCAATGAGTAACAACTACAAGCAACAACTGCATTCATACTATGGTGGAGCAGAGTTGGGAATCACAGAGGAGAGTCATGTGACCCAGGTGATGGGCATCAAGAAAGGCTTCCTGGAGGAGGTGACATTTGACATGAGCTTGGAAGGATGAGTAGGAGTTGTCCAGTGGTGGAGGGGGCAGCTCTTCCAGACAGAACAAACCACATGAGCAGAGGCACAGAAGAATGAGAGAGCTCTGTGAGTGACTGGAAACAGGGTAAGTGGCAGAAGACAAGCCTAGGAGACAGATAATGGAAGAACTCAAGCAGCCAAGTCTTTTCAGAACCTCCCCTGAGCTCAACACTAAAACAAGTGCAAATGGGGACATGGAACTGCCCTCTAAGAGCATGGAAACTCCAAATGGAGCTGCTGCAGTGAATACTGTAGACTTACTCGGTTTCTTTCATCTCCTTCCTGTGGACTCCTTGGTCCTAATGGCCATCAACATTCAATACCCATTCATTGGAGACGTACAACATGCAGGCATGAAGCCAGGAGTGGAGAAGATACAAAGAAGAATATCTCAGGGCAGCTTTGATTCTTGCACACACACTATGTTCTCACCATCACTCATACACACTCACACCAGGGTAGTGGCCCCTCAGCTTTTGCTCCAAGACCGACTGGCAACCCCCGATGAGGACTGTCTCTCCTCAAAGTCTCCCACCCACTCCAGTACCTCCTGAGATGCCTAGGGATCCATTGACCAGGGGGAAAGTTTCCATGATGACTTGAGAGGGAAGGTTCAAACTACAAACATACTTGGGAGAGTTAACATCTTGTCTGAAAGTCTCTCACACGCTGGTGCCCATGAGCAAGTGATCCCTTTTTGTTAAGTCTAAGCCCAACCCTCCAAATAGCTGGAGCTCCTGGGAAGCAAAGCCTCTTAGTCCTGAACCCCACTTGCAGACACTCACCCATGTGTCTTGGACTTTCAAGATTTTGGGTAAGTGTGTCCCCTCGGCCTTTCTCATGTGTCTTCCTGGAGACCTCCTGCTGGCATCTTCAATGTCTAACCCTCCTGGGTCTCCTCAGTGGTGCCACAGCACATCTGGTGTCATTGCTGATGTCACCCCCCCACTAGATGGTGACCTCCCCAAAGACAGGGACCGTCTCATTCATCTCTCTCCCCACGACATCAAACACCATGCCAGGCACATGATAAAAGCTTGACTGAAATAAATAAATCAGAGAAATCAAGGGGCAAGTTCCTTTCTGGCTGATGGAAAAGTTGTTGGATTATAAGGCCGGCTCCCCAGTTGCCCTCATGCCTCAGGACCCCAGCAGGCACTTGGGTTGTGGCTCTGTTAGAGGACATGATTACTGAAGACCGTATCACTGGTGACAAATGGTTGCTTTACTGAACCGCCTCATACAATCCCACCTTCCTTCAGCAGCCATGAGACTCTGCCCTGAGCTCAGACCTGGAGCTCAGA
Organism: Eubalaena glacialis; assembly: GCF_028564815.1. NCBI lineage: Eukaryota > Metazoa > Chordata > Mammalia > Artiodactyla > Balaenidae > Eubalaena > Eubalaena glacialis. The sequence goes on from NC_083724.1 coordinate 108,371,802, forward strand.
ACCGGGAGTTTCCAGCTCATTACCATCTCCAGCGATGGCCTCACGGGCTGGTGTGTAGAGAGAGGCACACAGAACAATTCTGAGCATTATTCCAGATGACCTGGCCCTTGCCTGTGATGCCACCAACAGCCTAACTCCTGCTTCAGACTGCAAACCAGCTCCCCTGCCAATGCCCCATCTGGCTGTACCACAACAGAGAGGCAGTTCCCAGACAGGATGCTATAAGCCCCCTTTCCCCTGCTCCTCTCCTCAAGATAAGATGCTCTGAAGATAATTCAACAGACAATCATAAAATTACTCTCCAAAGTAGAGGAGGGTCAGATTGGGAGCTCAAGACTTGGAAAATGACTCGGCAGCAAGGTCACTGGGTCTTATTTGTCTGTCCCATATGTGCCAGACGGTGTACTGAAGAGACCACAGCCCAGAACCACCAGGTATAGACAGAGAAGTCAAAAGAAAGACAAGAAAGACTGCTGTCTCTGGTGAACGTGCTGGGAAGGGAAAAGCCCAGCGAGGACTTGGCAGGGAAACCCTCACCCAGTGGCCCAGTCTGCCGACGGCAGCTCCACCAGCGCGGCCTGGGCAGGTCGACCCTCCCGCAGCTCACGAAGCAAGCTTAGTATAAGCGTCTTCTTGTTTCACCACACGCACCGTCCCATCCCACGGAGACACTGGGATCAAACCCCTGCCAGGTCCACGCTCCACCACGCTGCCTCTGGGAGCCCCACACTTCCAGCTGCTCTCAGATCAGAGCCCAGGCTGTCTCTGCTGCTCTGCCACAACACACCTGCTCACGGGGCCCCCAGCTGCTCCGGCTACCACACCAAGCCCCTAGGGGCGCCTGCACTGTAGCTGCCACCCACCCTACAACATTCTTTTTCTTCTGAGTTACACTCTCTTGCAAGGGTCCCCCAGCTGCAGAAATTGAGGGAACACCCCAGAGTCTCTTCGTCCCCAGAACAAGCACATGCCACCCACAATAGCAGGGCTGGAGGTTCTCAAATAGCCCCTACACTCGCCAAAGCATTCAGGGGCCCCTGAGCCTCGGATCTGCCTCTGAGTCCCTTCCCATGATCCTATCAGCCAGGTTCTTTCAAGAGGCATCAGTTTACCCTGGTAATTTGTCCTCTGCCCGGCACCTATTTTCAGTTTACCAGACATGTCTCATCATGTCTGAACCCCAAATTCAGACGCGGCTGGGCTGTTTTTCCCCCCTGAGAAGCTTTTAGCCACCATGCAAATCAGTGAACACTAATTTGATTTGCTGCATAGCCCCAGACTCCACATGCTAAAATCAATCCAAACTTCTCCTGCAGGCCACCCTGGACTCCGCTAGGCATTTTGCTTAGGTGTGTTTCTTCAGACATAACCCACGTGTTTTCTGTAGGAAAATTAGTCTGACGTTTTACAAAAACCAACTTCCGAAGTCAGTTCTCCAGTGGCAGCTGGAGGAGCAATTTGGAATCATCTGGAACAGAGTAGCGCTGGCCCAGGACAGCAGACAGAGGAGAGCTGGGGGTGGGGCGTGTCCTCCCCAGGAGCCGTAGAGGAGATTTTCTCCAGCTCACAAATCTAGAGCCATCAACTTCATTTTGAGTGGTTTAATTATGGCTAATTCACTGGATTAACTGCTTTGTATTATGGTAGTATAAATAAATACTTCTTCCCTTTGTCTTAACACGGCTGTTTCAATCCCAAGACCCAAGTTCACATGAGTGTGTTACACATGTGTGTTTTACCCAGCTCACTTCAGGTGGCTAAAACTAGATAGAGCAAGACCAGGAAATTTGGGGAGTGTGGATGGGTGGACCACACTGTCAGTGACCTCACCACTGACATTGATGGATCCTTCTCAAAGGTTCTAGACTACTTACACATATTATCATGGCCTTATAGGTTTCATCAGCATCACTAAACCCTGTGTGACATATAATCTCTCTCTTTTTTTTTTGTCCTACAGCTCTAAGGCAATGTTTCTCAAAGTATGATCCATGGACAACCTGCAACAAAATCACCCCAGGGTGCTTGTTAAAAAGGGAGATTTCTGGGTTCCAGTGAGACCTGATTCAGGGTCTCTAGAAGTGCAGCCAGGAAGACACATTTTAAATAAACCCCTAGCTATTTCTGTGTTACTCCACACTCTCGGTAATTTTTTATTTATGCTCTCCTTTACCAGATCATGATGATGGTGATAGGAACAATGATGGTGATGGTGATGATGATGGTGATGGTGATGGTGGAAGATACAATAAGACTCCTTTACATTTCTTTGGTGCTTTACCACTTATAAAGTTCTTTCACTTTCATAATTATTTCATTTAATTCTCACCAGGACTTGATTGTTGCAATCCCATTTACAGAGGATGAAGGAGCTAAAATTTAGAGAGAGGTTAAAAGACTTCCCAAGCTCGGCAAAGTATTTGCTCTAAGCCATTTTCCAGAGGAGACAAACATACATGAATCACTTCATTCTGAGCCCTTCCCTTCTCCCCAGACACCACAACCTGGAAGTTGATTGGGTCTCACCTTAAGGCTAGACAATCATTCAACTCAAGGACTAACCCTAAGCCCTGAGTCATGTTCTATGCAAGCAGGAAGACTCCAACCACCTGAGACAACTACTCCTTACTTGGTAAAGGCCTACAAACCTCTTCACCCTTCACACCCGTCAGAAATACCATACGGCAGTCAGAAGACCTGGTGTAAGTTGTAACTGTACCTCTGCTAACCAAATGGGTATCCCCAGATCAGTCACCTAACAGAAATCCCATCACCTGTAAAATGACAGGTCATAACAAGATTAAATGAAAATTATGCCTGTGAAGGTGCTCTGCAGTTAGAAAGCATACAAATATTATCTCATATGACTGTTAGGATCATTATCATCTTTTGGGTTTCAAGTTCAGACCTCCTTCCCTCTCCTCCCTCCCACCTCTCCCCACCCTCCCCTGGCCCAGCCACCAGCATGGCTGCTCAGGCCCTCAACATCCCAGCAAAGAGTGGTTGGTAGTAATTCAAAGGCTGTTTTTCCTCCATACTTTGCAGCAGTTCAGAAAGGCAAGTCACAGCCATAAATTGTGTATGGAAAGGACAGCGTGTCACCAAAAGGACCATTACCTCCTTGCAAGTCAAGCAACATAGATTAGAATGGAAATTATTTGGGATCTTCATCAGTAATCTAAAATTGTTCAAAGCTCAGCAATTCACTGAGGTCTGCTACCGGATCGTTGATTTTAGTGGTGAGTGTGTACGTGTGTGCGTGTGTATGAGCAAGTGTGAGTGTGTGAAGGTGTGAGCGTGTATGTGTGTGAGTGTACATGTGTGTGCTCCATATTTGGTTGAGGCTCAAACAGAAAAGAAAAACAGAGGCCCCCTCAAGTTCTCAGCGAGCTGAGATTGCCCCAAAAGTCTGAGCCTGGGTATTCTCAGCCTAATTCAGTCTAGCAAAGTCCTCGCAGGGCCACAAAGAGGTCCCCATAGAACAGAAAGTTGTGGAGGGAGAAGGCTTAGTATGAGACTTCTGGGAAATTCCTTCCAGAACACGAAAAATACTACAGCCAAGGACAGGGCAACCTAGAAACCCAAGGACATCTTTAGAGCTGAAGCCTCAGACCCAGGTGCCGTGAACCCAGTGCGCCCACCCCTGGTCCTAACTTTGCCTCGGCCCCACCCAGCCTGGGATCCAGCTGCCCAATCTCATCTGCTGGACTCCTGGGTCAGGGCAGGAGTGCAAAATTAAGAACAAGAATAAAAGCTGAGCTTTATCAAGCGCTTACTCTGTGCCAGGCTCTGTGATAAGTGCTTTACGTGCTTCATTTCATTTGATCCCACAAAAACCCTCTGAACTGGGTTCTATTATTATCCCCAGTTAATAGGTGGGTGAAGCTCACCATCAGTAAGTGCCTTATGCAAGATCACAGAACTCATCACAGGGGCAGCCCAGATTCCGTCTCCAGTCTCACTCTAGAACCTTGCACATAATTGAATTTTGCCATTTCAACCCATTCTTCAGGGCCTGGCCCAAGGAAAGTGTAGACCTATAGTGCACAGGTTAAAAACTCAAGTTCTGGGACTAGACTACCTGATTCAAAACCCAGCGTTACTATTCACTAGCTCTACTTTAGCCTTTCTGTGGCTCAATTTTCCTATTTATAAAATGGGTGCAATCCACTTCATAGAGTTTTAAGAGAGGTTTATATAAAGTCGTGTACGTAAAGTCATCTGAGGTCCTGGCACATGTAAATATTCAATAGATGAGTGTTTGAAATAGAGAGATTTAAAGAGGCTGAGAAGCCAAACAGGAATAATGGGATGACCCAGAGATTAGCAGCCACAAGGAGCCACTAACCTCCTGGGCTGGTGGGACAAAGGAGGAGGCTGGATGAAAGAACCCAGGGGCCTGTGTGACCTGCAGGCCTGGATTTCTGGTAGACCTACTCACTGGGGACTGGAAACTTGGAGGAGATACAGCCAGTGTTAGAAACACTGCCTAAGGCAGAGAGAGAGAAATACCCCAGCTTCTTTCTCCTGGCCGCCATCTCCTGCCAGCATCTCCCACTGGCTGAGACCAGCTACAGGCCTGCTGACTCAGAGCTTGGAAAACCCAGCCTGTGAGGGTCAGCCCTGCCGCACAGAGCAGAGCAAGGCCAGGGCAATGAGTGTGTCGGAGGGCAGCAGCAGACTCAAAACGGGCTTGGTTCAGAGGACAAAATCCACACTCCTCAGCATTGTCTGCCCCCGCCAGCCTGGCCTCCCTACTCTGTGGCTACACAGGCCTTCCTTCAGCTCCCAAGAGCCCAGCGCCTGACAGCCCCATTGGCTGCATTCATGCTTCCACCAAGCCCCTTTCTCCCACCCCTAGCTCTGCTCATCCCTACTCTTTCTTCACGTCTCAGCTCAAATGTCAAGTCCTCTGAGAGGCTTGCCCCCCTACCCCCAATCTAGGGTGGGTTCCTTATTAATTTTCTTTCCAGCACCCTCTTCTTTTCCCTGTTCTCCACTTGCCCCAGGCATCTAGCACAGGGCCTGGTAGATAACAGGTGCTCGATGCCTATTTGTTGAGCAAGTGGATGAGGATGGGGCCCAGCCCTCACCTGGCCAGCCAGACAAATGCTCAGAGGACCAAGCCATGGCTCCATCCTCCCCGAGGCGCCAGGCTCATTATTCACCTCTTGCAAAGGCCCCAGGAGTCCAGCTCTACCTTAGGTCGCTAACAAATACCTCCTCTGCAGCCTCGAGAAAGCTGGCACAGGTCAAGAGCGGGATCACCCCTAGTTTCACACCTATTAACACCCTTATAATAGAATATGCCAGGCATCAGTATCATTCAGCTTTATAAGATCCTGGGGTCATGTTAAAGTTTTGGGGGTTCCTAGAGGTGCAGACTAGAGCCCTCAGAGGCTTCCAGGGTCTCCTTTCCCTGGAAGGGAAGGAAGATGGGAGGAAAGAGCAGGAAGAGAGATAGGGAAGTGAGGGCGCTGGCTCAGAGGAGAAAAGGAGGGATGGGAGAGAAGAGAGTGCACAGGCCCGGGAGCCGTGGGAGCTGCCAGTAAGTAGGCCATAGGGTCTGGGCTGAGAATGTGTGATTAGTACCGCTAATGATTTTACCAGCTCAAAATAAGTTCTCTCCTCAGAGACCATCGTCCCAGGGTCAGCCGCGGCTTCTGATTAGCCAAGGATGCTGCTGAGCAGCAGCAAGAGAGAAAACAACTCGCCAGAGGGTGGGAGGGCCTGACATGGACCCCAGGGATCTGTGCTCCCGGAGGTCACTCCCCAGCCTCCCAGCACCCCCTGCAAGGGGGTACCTCGTACTCATTGCTGGGGGACACCATGAGAGGGTTGGTTCAAGCCCCTGCTCAGACAAACGAGCCCAGCCAGCTGGGAGATAATTGGCAGGGCCTGGGGCCAGCCCATGGGGGATAGTGATACGGGAGAATATCCTGTCTTCTGGATGTCACCCTCATTTATCCTCGGGGTGCTGTGGCCCCCAGGGTCTCTCTGGGAGCTGTGTCACATCCTCTTCCAGAGCAGCATCTCTAGTGATTAAAACCACACGGCCCCTCTGTTCAGACCCCTGTCATCTCTCAACCCAGCCACCTCTACTGCCAGACCGGACAATCTTTTCTCTTCTCCTGTGAAGACTCTTGTTCAACATGGTTGTTGGGAAGGGGGGCCAGCGGGGACAGAGACCCAGAATTACAGCAGCCGTTAATTGCCTGGGTGGTGGCAGGGCCGACGCGGGGACACGGGGGAAATGTCTGCCTCACAAGCCAACTTGGGTTCCCTGCTGAAGATCATTAGGAGGAGGCAAGCTTCAATGTCTTCATCCCACAAGGACACATGGAAGATGACAAGTCAGCCGGGCCTGAGCGTGACACAGCTTCAAAGGCAGAGGCAGCATCTCGGTGGCCTGGGGGCGCACCCCTCCTCTCTCTGCAGCCTTCACATGGCTGGCACAGTTAATTGGCAGCTATGGGAACACAGCTGAGATGTCATTTCCCAGGACAGGTCCCTTTAACCAGCAGCCCCGAACTCCCCCTTGCCTTAGTCCTATCCTGCCTGGTCTTGCAGACCCCCTTCCAGGCCTATCTCCTCCACGGAGCCTGCCCTGACTACACTGCACAAAGCCAGCGTGTCACTTACAGGCCGGGAGGTAGGCTGTGCCTGAACCAAAGGGAGTGGTGAGCCAGTTCTGTGTTGGAGAAACAGCAGACGACATCAGATGAGTTCCAGGCAAGGCCCGAGTGTCCAAAGAGACCCTGCCCCAAAGAGGTGATGAGCACCAGGCCCCAGCCTTCTCTGGGTGAGGGGTAGGCACCTCCAATGGGCAGATGGAGGACAGAGGTGTGGGAACGTGCTGCAGGTGCGTGGTCCCAAAGGAGCCATCCACAGGCAGGTCACAGATTTGAAGGGGGCCAGTAAAGGAAAAGCCCAGGCCAAGCCCACAGGGACTGAAGGCAGCCCCTACAGGAGGCAGTTTAGAGCGGACCCCCAAAGCCAAGCCCAGAGGGCCAGAGAGCAGACCGTAGAACTGCTTCCCCAGCTGGTTCTGTAGCCTCAGGTGAGGACACACTTTGAACCCTTAAAGGACACAGGAGAGGAGACCCAGAGGAGCCCACAGCATGGCTGACCAGAAACTGGCCAACCAGGGACACTGGTCCGGGCTGTGGGCATGAGCCATTGCTCTCCAACCCCATTCCCCCCCACACACACAAGCTGGGGAGCACAGAGAGTCAGCCAGCAGGCCTACCCACCCAGCCTGGAGAACCGGGATTGGCCTCTGCCCAGGGTTGGTGCAGCTGCTTCCCAGCCCAGCCCAGCCCAGCCCAGGCACAGGAGCGTGCTGGCAACCCTTCAGGCAACATGCAGCGCCGTTTGCTTGGGAGGCCCACAGAGGCTGCCTGTCCTTCCAGGCAAGTCTGCTCTCCCATGCCTGTGAGTGGGTCCTGGGACTTTGGTCTTGGCTGGGGCAACAGGACGTCTGCCCCCTGAGATCATCGTTAGGGAGGCTGGCCGGGCCGGCTGCAGCTGTCCACAACCAGCTGCTTCAGGCAAAGAGCAGTGAGGCGACTTTCCCCAGACCCACTGCGTGCTGCACAGCTGGAGTGCACAGACGCACACGTACCTCCACCCAGTAACAGAGCTCCCCGATCTACTCCACGGCCACAGCTCGCAATGGGCAATGTATTATACACCCTGCTGACTAGTCCTTATTTCTAGCTATTCCATCCTCATCATTTTAGGGATTTGGGTTCACATAGGGACTCTGAGACCTCTTTCAGAATGCAACATCCCTTTCACAATGGCCTCAGTTTTGTTGATGAGTAAACTGGATCAGAACATTTGTCCAAAATCACAATAGCCCTAAGTAACTAAGCATCCTGGAGGCATGAGTGAGGGATTCGTCTAACATTAAACACGGTGTCAGACCCTGGGGTCTACAACCCAAATAATGCACAGTATACTTGGAAAGACAAACATAAACACTCGCAATTACATCCTAAGGATCAACAAGTGGTCAAATTAAATCCGTCTGGGAAGTCAGGGACATCTTCACAGAGCAAGTGACACTGGACCTGCATCTCGAAGGATGATCAGGACCCCTCCAGTGTTATGAAGGGCCAGCAAGCAGTAAGAACTTTCCATGCACCGAGTGCTGGGAAAGGTGCCTACAGAGATCATCTCAGTTAATCTTCACAGCATCCCTAGGAGGTAGACGGTTTCTGCATTTCCACCTCATAGATGAGGGGAGTAAGCCTGAGGGTGTGTGACCCAAGTCACACAGCTGGAAGGGGTAGAGCCGGGATCTGAACCTTGGTGGTATGACTGCAGGACCAGCACTCTTATCACCATGTTGTACCGCTGCCCACTATGGGAAGGAGGATGGTTTCAGTAACAGTTTCCAGGTGGGAAATGAGGGGAAGGGCGTCTGAGGCATGTGCCCAGCATGTGCAAAGGCACGGGGGTGTCCTGCAGACCTGTGAGCGGCCACATACAGCAACGGCAGGGATTGTCCCTAGAGAGGCAGGTGGCATTGGGTTTTGGGGTGTGTAAGCAGGGGCTCAGCCCTGTAGGTAACAGGGAGGAATTTCAGGGATTTAAACAGGGAGTTAACACGGTGAATTTTGCACGTCACCAAGATCAGCCCTGGACTAACAGAAGGAAGGCTAGAGACAGGGAGATCAGTTAGGAGACCATGATCATGAACAGAGATAGTGCCTCTGAGCCTGAAGACAGTCCCCAGTTTGATGTGGGGAAAGTGAGAAAGAGGTAGGAGTCTAAGTTAGCTTCTAGGACCTGGCACCCAGGAGGAGGGCAATGAAATGAGCCCAGTTAGGGGGAGCTTGGTTGGGAGGAGCGGCACTCAGGTGATACTATCTAGTGGGCAGTTCAGAGCAAAGTCTGGGATGCGGGAGAGCAGTGTGGCCGGGAGGTAAGTGTGTGAGTGGGTGGAAATGAACTCATGGCGGAAAGCCTTGGTCTGGTGAAGGATGGAAAGAAAGGGAAAGGGGACAGAGAAGGACTCTGGGAGATTAGGGTTGTGAACACACTCAGCAGAAGAAAAGGAACCAGCAAAGATACTGGGAGATACTGGTCAATACTGGAAGATACTGGTCAGAGACCTCGGGAGAGAGAGAGAGCCAGGACAGCGTAATGGCTCAGGTCTAAGGGGCTTTCAGAGAAGATGGGTAGCTGGCTAATAAATGTCTCGGGGAAGTCAGGTGAGGGGTGGGTTGTAAAAGGACACATCAGGGCCACGGGTGGCTTTTGTCATCAGAATGGTGGTTTGAAGAGGAAGCAGGAAATGAAGTTGGAGATAAGGGGCTAGGTGATCTTCAAGGAACTTCACTAAGATGGGACGAGCAAGACACCGGTAGCCTGGTGGAAGGAGAGTTATTTTCATTAAATCTGATTTTTTTTAATTATGCAATAGTGGACACTTGTGAGAGACTCTATGTAAAGTACCGATGAACCCTCCGTTAACCTAAGAACCAGATCACTCCCAGGACCACGGGAGAAGACCCCTCTGCTCCTCCCCCACTGCCTCCCCATCCAGGGAGAGTTTTAGGAGCTGGGACAGGTTGGAGCATGTTTAAGGCCTATGAGGGAGGAACTAATAAAGTGGGGAGGGCCTCGGGGGAGTACGTGCAAGAAAACGTGGACCAGGAGGGCTACAAGCACAGGAGAGGCGAGTGGACAGACACATCATTCCTTGCCCTGAGCCCAGAGGAGAGGAGGTGAGGGCTGACGTACTTGGATGAGTTGGAAGTTGCTGAGGGCGTTTATGCCAGATGACCCTCATCTTCTCTTCAATAGAATGATAATAATAATAGTAATAATAAATGGGCCAGTGGACCTTGAGGGGAGTGAGCTGACCAGAGATACATAAAGGCTATTGCCAAGCAGAACCAAGGGCCTGCCCAGTGGATCTGTAGTAGCTCCATCCCCCCAATTATGTAATTCCCTCCAAGAGCTCTCAGCAAGCCAGGTGAGGATGGTTGCATTGACCCAAGGTGCCAAAGTCATCAGGGTGGGTCTAGTCCAACTAGAGGGCATCCAGGCTGGTGATCAGAATTGGTGCTGATTAGAATTGGGTTGAACGGACGCCCCCCTAAGATCTTGGTTGTCCAGAGGAGAATATGACACCAGAAAGAGGATGGGGTGTAGCCTGGGGGCAGGGGGAAGGATCAAGGGACTGTACCTCTGATCAGATGACACAGTCAATACCTGGGTAGGTGTCAAAGGAGCGCCGGAAAGCGCTCACGGGGTTTGCATCTGACTTTGACACCTATCAGCTGTGTGGCCTTCGGCAGATTTTTTAACATCTCAAACCGCCTACAAACGTATTCATAACAATTCCTCTCTCAGGGGGGTGTCACAAGGCTCAAAGGAAAGAACGGTGCAAGTCCTTTGTAAACTGTGTGCAAACCTCAGCCTTGATGAATCAGGCAGGGAGGTCAAGGAAGTTTTCAGGTTTCAGGCAGGATTGGGTTCCTCACAGTTATCTGTGTGGCTGCCTTTTCCTCACTTTGCCTTTATCCTTCTGGAATCTCATTTGGTTGGTTCCTGACCAATTTCTAAGACCTACTGGAGTCAATTTGAATTCTAATCCGATCCTCCAAGGTGCCCCTCCAGCCTCAGCTGGGTGTCATCAATGAAGTTAATGAGCGTGCTCTCTGTTTCATCATGTAGTTCATTGCTGGAAACATTAAATAGCCCAGAGCTCCAGACTTCGAATTGCTCCAAATGGCCTCTCGCACTCTCCAGGGATTTTCTTGTTTCGAGACAGACGGTGGGAAGGCAGGCTCCCTTCCTCCTAGAGTTTAACCATAACCCCGCACCCCAACCTCCATTCTCACCCAGAGAGGTGGTCTTTCTGTGAGGTACAAAAAGGACAACAGACATTTTGCAATAAAAGTTAAGGCCCCTGCACTTCCCTGAAGAGCCCTCTGCTTCTACCCTCTGAGGCTTCCTTTAGGAGACCCTGGACCCACAGCCTTGACCCTGACTCCTACCCAGTACCCTTCTGCTAGGGACCTCTGAGTCATCCTTCTCTCCATTCATGATGTTTAGCGTAGAAGCAATAATTTACCACTGAGCCAGGATTCTCGGGGCATCAGCTGGAAATGTCTTGGAATGCAACCCCGTACTACGAATCTGCCTCCACCTTGCTTTGCCTACAAGCCAGTCCTGAGATCCAGACCCTGGAGGCTGCACGCTTCTCCCACCTGCTGGCATGCCTCTTCCCTCCACATCTGCATGGTTCTCAAAGTCAGCACCCAGCATTCATTCCACTATTATTCACTACCAATGAAGTGCCAGCCTCAGGCATTGGCACACAGCCGTGAATGAAACAAACACATCTTGTCCTAAGGATCCTTCAGTCCAAGCTCTCTCCTATTCACCGTCTTCTCCCAAAACAGTTGTTCACATACCACCCCGATCCTAGTTGGCAAATCCGCTGACTTTTTGCCCTACATGCTGAGGAAAATCCCCTTTCACTGTTGATCTTCTGCTCCAGTTCTGGCTCCTGGCTCACCCTGAGCTCTTCCACATCATCTTTGTTGCCTTCCCTGCCCCTTTCTCTTTTTCGCCATCTCTCTATCTTGTGTCTAAGCAGGCATTCCTTCCCTCTCTTATAGGTCCTATCCTCTCCCACCTGAGCCACGACCAACCCTCCTTCTCTCCTTCTCTTTCTGTCTCCATCTTGTCCACTTCCAGCTAATGAGTCAGCCAACAGTAATTTACATTTACAAAGCAACTTCTTTGCAACTCTGCTCTCTGGGCCCCAAAGGGGTCCGGCTTTGGCGCTTCCATAATGGGGAGGATGCTCAACATCAGATGCTGGTGTCTTAGTGTCTCACATCTCAAGGCAGGAGAGCCAGGGCTTTTCTGGTGGAAGTTGGGAAGGATGCCCCACAGCCCCCTTCATGAGGGATCAGACCTTTGGGGTCCACTGGCTCATCAATCCTTCGACAATAATGACTGCAGCCATGCCTGACATGGTGCTAGTCACCAGAAATCCAGAAACGATTAAGATGCACTGTAGTGCATGAAACTACTAACATGGAAACAGAGACAGTGAGAACAAAAGGTGTAGACAAAGTACAGAAGAAAGAACTTCTTTTTTTTTTTTTCTTGAGATCAGGAATATTTCATAGAGGTGACATGCAGAGTCAAAAAAAAGCAAGTAAATAAAGTGTAAGCAATGACATTGTTTTTAACTTGGCAGTCTGTCAGCTCTGCAGAGAAATATTTTTTTGCCTACCCTACTGAGCACACAGAACAGCTGAAATATGTGTGTGTCTACAGGCATCCAATCACATGTTTGCACGTGTCAGTGTTGTCAGCCCTGGGAGGAAGGGTTGGTGATAGAGTTTCCTTTTAAGAAATTATAGAAGAGCCAAAGAGGAAGGAACTTGAAGGGCAAAGGGCAACTTCAAAGACCTCTGGTAGCCCCACCGTCAAAATTCTTCTCTATTTGATCCCATCTACCCAACCATCTAATGGAGACCTTATTAACCCTGCTTTCCGAGCACCTCTTGCATCTGTGCATTTCTCCCCACTGCACTGTCACTTCCTAAATCAGACTCTCATCATCTCTCACCACGGTTACTACAACAGTCTTTTAATTGGTCTCCCTGCCTCCATTCTGACCAAACCATTCTCCCCAAAAAGCCATGGTGTCCTTTCTGATGCACAGATCATGTCCCTTTTCTTCAGTGGCTCCCCCCTTGCCCCTTGCCTAATGAGGCTCTCCATGTCTGCCAGGTATGGCCCCCACTGATCTTTCCAACTTGGTATCTCACCACTCTCCCCCCAAACCCAGGCTCGATGCCCCAGCCACCCTGCACTGTTCTCTTCTACCTCCATCTCTCAGGTGCCCTACATCTTCCTGAAACGCCTTTGCACTTCTCACACTCTCACCCTCTCTTTGTATGGTTGATCCATAGTCTCTTGAGGTCTCAGCCTAAGCTTCTGGTCCCCTTTCCTGGCCCCAGTCTGGGGTGGGTGCCCGCCCCCATTATCACAGGGTAACATGATCATCTGTCTAGTCATCTGATTCCCATGAGACTGTCAGCTTGGAGAAGGCAGAAGTGGTGCTTTTCCAGACTGCTGTATCTGTGGCTCTAAATCAGTACTTGTTGAGTTAGAGGGGTTTGATACTTATTGAACAACTGGATATGCTGTGACTCCTTAGTAAGGCTCTGCCTTCAGCATTGGCTTCCCAACTAAAATGAACCATTTTGGTGCTTTCTCCTGAAAAATAATAGAATCCAAATCTACAAGAAGTGGGGAGGACCTTGGAAGTCACCAAGTTCAAATCTCAGGTGTCAATTGAAGGAATTGAGGCCTAGAGAGCAGGGAATCCCCTCAGGCTAGAAGGAGAATTACCATGATCATTACTCTAATATTGTATGTGGTCATAAGTGGTACCAGCCCACATCCCACACAAAGCAGGCCCCAAAGAGCCCTGTTCCCAATTACAAAGCATTTTTGCATCCTCATCTCATTTCTTGTTTGAGCCATACAACTCCTACAAAATTGGTCAGGCAAGTAATCTCAATGCCCCCATTTTATTGATTAAGGTATTAAGGCTCAGAGAGCGCAAGCCACAAGTCCGAGAGATGGAGGAAGGCTCCTCTGAATCCAGACTTCATCCCCTCTCACCACACAGCATCTGGCCCTTTGCCCTTTCCCCACAATAGGGTTGGATGCCAGCAAGGAGTGGGATGACGCAGCCAATGCCATGTTGCCACAGCAGCATGTATCCGGGAAGCTGATAGCCCACAGACCCCCAGGAGGCAAGACCTCAGCTGAACCAACACTGTGTCCAGAGCTGTGAGGGTAAACAGGCAGGCAGCAGCTCTCAAACCTGCCAGGCTTCAGCCAGGTACTTGACTTTATTTAAGAAAATTATTTTTCATTCAGTCTCATGGGCGGTGGACTATGTCCTGGCTTTTAAAAATGAGATTGGCTAGCTGGAGCTGATCTGACACATCCCTCCAGTTTCCCTATGCACACTTAAACATTCTGCCAAAACTAATATCTTTATTCCTAAAATCTTCAATTCACGTAGGGCAAGCAGTGACTGCCTATGCTGTACGGAGCGTGCACTTCAGCCTTTACATTACCCAGAGGAATGAGCTGCTATTATGAAATCATTAAATTAATAACTTGGTAATATAGGCAGATATATAAAACAACCTGTTCATAGAACAAAAGAAATTACTACGTTCCAAACATTCATAATTTAATTTAACAGCAAATTAAAGTAGCATACATAATTTTAGCCTCAAAATGTCAATAGAATTATGTAAGTACAGCACCAAGTCCTATTGCTGTGTGTGCATGTGCATGTGTGTGTGTGTGTGTGCATGTGTGTAGTTGTGGGTGTAAAGGAAGGGCGGGGTGCAGAGCTGACATTTCCGTACAGTAGGCCTCTCTTCTTCACAACAGAGAAGCAATTGACAGAAATAGATGAGGTGCCCAGGTTTTAATTAAGAATTTATTAAACATTCAAAGAGCTGTAGAGGAAAAAAGCTAGCAAGGCGCTCTGCTGGCTGCCAGGCTTGGATGCTGAGCAAACAGTAACAGTCAAGGAGAAGGGTCCAGTGGGGCTCTGCCAGGGCTCCCTTGGGAAGAGCGAGCATCAGAGGCCAGCAGGCCTAGGTCCCGTCATCTCAGAGAGAAGATGAATCTTACGAATATGGAGATTCAACAGTAGAAGGGGGGCTGCTGGCCAGTGTGGAATTCTTTGGGGGGAATGGCCAGAATAGGGGAGCTATTCTCCTGCCCCAGCATTTGATAGGAGCTTCCTCCCACCCATCCCTCTGAGATGGGTAAGGAGTAGAGTAAGCTGGACGGGCTCTGGCTTCCAATCAACTCCACAAAACACCTGCCTTGCGTGAACCAAAGGAATGTGAGCGGATATAAGGCAGTGCCAGGCACAGTGAGCCACTCCACTGCAGAATTCTTGACTCCCCTCCCTGTGGACCTGGGGGTGTCTCCTGTTAGAGCAGGAAGAGCACAGAGGGCTTCCTACATGAACTGAGTTTGCCTCCATCCAAATCTTTCTTACCTCTGGGGTATTATATCTGTTCCTGCTCACATGAACTGTTTTCTAGGGACAACAGCTATCCGGTCTCATGGACTTTCAACACTAGAAGGGACCTGACCTGTGAAGTCTGCAAGCCCGGCCCTTCTTCAGAGAAACAAAATACATACGTGCACACACACAGAATTTGGCACACAAGTTCAGGGGGCTCACATATCCCGCAGATGAACCAAACGTTAAGAATCTGGTCTAGCTGAAGACATGAAGCATGGAACTATGTGTACAAAGAGCAAGGTGCCTCTAGTGCCAAAGATATGAGCCAGAGAGTAAGACAGGAGTTCACAGAAGGCTCGCTGGAGGAGGAGGAACATTTGAACTTGAAGGATGGTTGCGCCTTAGATAAGGACATAGGAGGATGAATGGATGGGGCCAAGATTTTTTTTAAAAAAAAGCATGAGTGCATAAAGGATGATGAGCATTCCATGGATGAGGATAGGAGAGGGTGACATATTGGGAAAAGCCCTGGTTAACAATAGTTTTTCTTGTTTGTTTGTTTTTTGTTTTTTTTTTAATAAGATAGTTTGGAGGATTCTTTTTTTTTTTTTTTAAAGATTGATTGATTGATTGATTGATTGATTGCTATGTTGGGTCTTCGTTTCTGTGCTAGGGCTCTCTCTAGTTGCGGCAAGCGGGGGCCACTCCTCATCGCGGTGCGTGGGTCTCTCACTATCGTGGCCTCTCTTGTTGCGGAGCACAGGCTCCAGACGCGCAGGCTCAGTAGTTGTGGCTCACGGGCCCAGTTGCTCCGCAGCATGTGGGATCTTCCCAGACCAGGGCTCGAACCCGTGTCCCCTGCATTAGCAGGCAGATTCTCAACCGCTTCGCCACCAGGGAAGCCCAACAATAGTTTTTGAATAAAAGAATAAAATCTTTTATCCTCTTAGAAATATTTTTTTTCTGTGAAAATGAATGCTAATCTAGAAAAGGAAAGATTAGAACCAAGTAGTCCAGTTAACAAAAGATCATAGTAGTTTAAGGGTGAGGGGAGCAGCAACAAGGCTAAAATAGTCTAAATAGGCATGGAACAGAGGAGACAGCAAGAGACATTATGAGGATGGTCTTGACAGGAATTCCGAATTGGGGGATTAGTCTACAAAGTCTGACCACTGTAATAAATAATCACAAAATCTAAGTGGCTTAACATAGTAAAGGTTTATTTCTCATTCACATCACAGTACAATGTGGATGAATGGAGGGTCTTGATCCACACAGTCATTCAGGGACCAAGGCCCCTTCCACCTTGTGGCTCCCACATAGTCCTCAATGTCTTCATTCTGCATATGGCCAGCAGATGAGGGAAGAGAGATCACGTAGATGGATGTATAGAAGCTTTTATCGCCACCCCAGAAAGTAGTAGACATCCCTTCTGCCCACGTTTTGTTAGCCAGAGCTCTTTCATCTAACTGCTGGCAGGCTGGGAAACGTAGCCTCACTGCCCAGGAAGATAAGGGAAACAGTTTCCCAGTTCTATAGCTGGCTATGAAGGGAGGGGACTGGAATTCAAGAGTAACTATTTTTAGGTCTAGAAACCAGAAGATTGATGGGACCATTGATACACATAAGAAAATTCAGAGAGGAAGATAGAAGAATCATAAGCTTGGCATTGTACATCCCTATGTCAAAGAATTAAAGTAACCCAAGAGAATAATAAAATAGATTTGCTCTTGTATCCCAAAGTTTTAGCATAACAGTGTGACTTTTTCTTACATGACACAAGAAGTAATGTGGTTAGCTACAACACCAAAAGCATAGGCAACAATAGATAACTTGGACTTCATCAAGATTAAGAACTTTTATGCATCAAAGGACTCTATCAAGAGAGTAAAAAGGCAAACCACAGAACGGCAGAAAATATTTGCAAATTATTTACCAGATAAAGGATTAATATACAGAATATATAAAGAACTCTTATAATGCAACAACAAACAACCCAATTTAAAAATGGGCAAAGGACTTGAGTAGACATTTCTCCAAAGAAGATATACAAATAGTCAATACGTACATGAAAAGAAGCTCAATATCACTAATCATTAGAGAAATGCAAATCAAAATCTCAGTGAGATGTCACTTCACACCCATCAGGATGACTATTATCAAAAAACAACAAAAACAATAGAAAATAACAAGTGTTGGTGAGGATGTGGAGAAATCAGAATGCTTGTGCATTGCTTGTGAGAATGCAAAATGATGTAGCTGCTGTGGACAACTGTACGGTGCTTCCTAAGAAAATTAAACATAAAATTACCCCATGATCCAGCAATTCCAATTCTGGGTACATACACAAAAGAACTGAAAGCAGAGACTCGAACAGATATTTGTACACCAATGTTCATAGCACCACTCTTTACAATAACCAAAAGGTGGAGGCAACCCAAATGCATGAATAAACAAAATGTGGTGTATACGTACAACAGAATAGTATTCAACTTTTAAAAGGAAGGAAATTGGACATATGCTACAATATGGATAATCCTTGGAGACGTTATGCTAGATGAAATAAGCCAGTCACAAAAGGACAAATAGTCTATGATTCCATTTATATGAGGTCCCTAGAGTAGTCAAATTCATAGAGACAGAAAGTAGAATGGGGGTTGCCAGGGGCTAGGAGGTGGGGAAATGGAGAGTTAGTATCTCATGGTACAGATTTTCAGTTGAGGAAGATGAAAAAGTTCCAGAGAAGGATGGTGGTGATGATTGCACAACAATGCGTATGTACTTAAGGCCACTAAACTGTATGGTTAAAATAGTAAATTTTGTTATGTATATTATACCATAATTTAAAAAAAAATGTGGGTAAGTTCATCTTCCTAAAAATGCAGACTCTGTTTAAACATGATTAGCTTACGAGACATGTTCTCTGAAGCCCTCTCAGTCCCACATCTGCCTTTCCAGGGAGTCCATCATCACTCTTCAGCCCCAAACCTGCTTTTCCTGAGTTCTTCACCTCAGTCCATGTGCACACATGCTCCCCAAAACCAGCTTAGAAACCTCATTGTCTTTCTCTTCACTTCCCTCCCATAAGCCTCCAGATCCAACAGGCAAGTGTCTCAAATTCACCCTCCCCTTTTCTCTCCATCTCCCCTGTCACTGCTTTTGTTCTGGCTTCACAAAAGTGTAGCTCACTGTCTCTCATACTAACAATTCCATCAGCCTCCAAGCAAGTCTCACACCCCTCACGTCTCATCCAACTGTCCTCTCATCAGAGTGGACCTAACCCAGGTCCAGTTGGACTTGCTCTCAGGTAGACACTCGGCAAACTGCATGCATTGTCTCACCAAAGCCTCACCCTAGGCAGATGCACTTCGAGTGCCCCATTTACAAAAGAGGAAAGTGAGGACTGGAGAGCTTCAGCCATTACTTTAAGGTTACGTAGCCAACAAGTGGCAAAGCCAGGAGTCCCACATGGGCCATCAAACACCAATTAATAATAAGAGCTGACACCAACTCAGGGCTAACTATGTTTCTGGCATGGCTCTAAATGCTTTATACCTAACAGTTCATGTAATACTCACAATTCCATGAAAAAAAGATGATTATCATCTCCATTTTACACTTGACAATTCAAGGTAGAAAGAGGTTAAGTGACTTACCCAAATTAACCCAGTTGGCAAAGAGTGAACAGAGATTCAAGCCCTGGGCAGTCTGGTACTCAAAGTACCTACCACAGACAGTGGTCCCACAGTGTTAGGCCACATCCCTCCTCTAAAACACACAGAGTAAACCTCACCCTCTGTAACATGAGAACCAAAGCCCAGCCCCCACTAGCCACAATTTTCCATCTAGACACCTTACTGTGATCTACACACCCTGTGGCAGCCATACCCAACTAATCACACACCCCCCACCAACACCTCACACAGTATCTCTCCACCCATAAATACCAGGTTAATCTTTACAAGGTTCGACTGACTGTCATCCACTCTGGATGCCCACCCTGATATCCAGGACCCATTTATAATTCATTCATTCAACCAAATGTATCAAATACTTTGGCCCATCTCTGTGCCAAGTGTTGGGGATACATTGATAAATGGGACAGACTCAAGCTTCTTTGTTAAAACAGTGCCAAACACGTATCATCGTTTGATCCTCTTCCATGGATTCTTGGATTATCATGAACAATTTATTTGTTTGTCTATGTTGCTACATGGTGGGCTCCCAGAGGTCAAGACGACATCTTATCAAACTCTGTGTCCCTTTCCAAGTACCTTGATCTTGGTAAATAAACTTAGAAAATGTGTTCAATGAATCAATGCTTGAATGACTCAGTGGACCCCATTGAAATTACAGATCTCATAAAATAGAACGTAGCCTCCCATAATGAGTCATGAGCTGGCGGAGTTGAGTGTCTTCATCTGTAGGACTGGCCTTGGCACAGTCCGCTAGGCTGACTCTCTTACTGCTAATATTGTTCACTGGCATAGCAGTCAACGTTTTACAAAATATTTTCACATCCATTTTCTCACTTGATTCTCCATGGCAAGGAAAGATAATCTTTTGCATTAGCTTGAAATTAATTTTCTATATGTTCATAAGCATATTTTGATTGCTCCTGATTAAGTTGTCAAACTAAAGAAGATTCTAGAATTAAACACACTATCCCTAAGTCATAATCTGGAGGGAGAGTGCCTGGGTTCATAAGAGTCTTGGAACTGAGTCCTTATCTTTTCAACGGAGGCACCAACCTCATGGGGCCATTGTCAGGTTTAAGGGAAATAAGGATACACACAGAACTTGGTACAGAGTAAACAATAAATATGATAAAGGTTAAGTGTTCTTTACTAATAATGGTAACAAGGCAAGAATTAGGTTGTTGAACAGATCAGGAAACTGAGGCCCTGAGAAGCTGGGTTTAAGTGACTTTCCCAGGTCACAGAGTTTGCCTTAAATCCCAAAGTCATTGTCATTTCTAAGCCTTCAGTCTTTCCTGAAAGCATAGTTTCTTTTGGAATCTCACCCAGTCCTCACTCAGATCCTAATTCAAGCTCTAGAGAAATGTTCAACACTTAAAAACCTACCCCTTCCTGGCTCTGAGTGGTTCATTCAAAAGTTCCAGTTCAACATTTGCATTTGAAAGACATGATGTTTTCCACTGGTTTGAAATTAATTTGCGGTAATTCACACCAGTGTATTTTGATTGCTTTTGATTAAGTTTAACAAACTAAAGAAGTCTGCCGAAATTAAACATCAAAGTAAACAATGCCTTTTCTAAGGCTCCTTGTGCATAATTATCAGCCTTGTCATTCTTGCTAAATATATCCATTATGTGACAGCCCCTATGCCTGGGTAGCTGTAATTAATACAGAATCCCAGAATCAATTCTAGAGAAATCCTCGAAAAATCAAGGGAAGCTCATTTGCATAACTTCTAAAATATCTGAATGAATTGTTTTGAAACCGGGATGAAAAAAAGGGGGCTTTTACAGGTCAGGGTTTCTTCGTAAAAATAAATAAATAAAACTGGCTGCATATTTAATGTTGGGTTTGTATAAAGAAAAATAGGTCTTTGGTGAAAAGTATGAATAAACAGGTAAATGGCTCTATGGAGCCGTCACTTTGCAGAAAGCCTCACCAAAATTAATGGCTAATAATTAACCACCTAAGAAACTAATGTGTTGAGAAAAGTGCACAGGCGGCTTTGTAATGTTGCCGAAAATGACGACAATTAGAGTTAATAGAGTTTTATTGAAATGTGGGAAAATAACTTAAATATGTGTATGGGGGGGGGGGAAGACCTCTCCATGCCTCCACGTATTTACTTTCATCCAGGGAAATACAGAAAAAAAGTACCAACACTGGAACTGAGCTGCCCTCTGCAAAACTCCCTCTGCTGCTTAGAAGCTGAGTGACTCTGACACAGGTTCCATTCTCCTGAAGCCTCAGTGTCTTCATGGAAGAATAGGGACCACCGGCTCTGTTCCCAGAGCACTTGGTGGGGAGGGGCAGGGGCCCAGAGCACTCAGCTAGTATCTCTTCTCTGTGGGGCCCAGTTCCTCTGACTTCAACTCTTCTCCATACACATCAATTATTAATGATAATAATAGCAAGAAGAAGAATATTTATCAAGAGCTTATCAGAGCCTGTGCTAAGCACTTTTCTTGCATTACCGCTTTTAATCATAACAATGACCCGATGAGAAAGTTACTCTTAGCATCATCTTTTTCTAAAAGTTTAAACAACTTTTCTAATGAGGAAACTCAGACTCAGGGAGGGCAGCCAGCTAAGAGGCAAAGTTGGCTTCTGAACACGTGGGCCTGTATCTTTAACTGTTGCATTATGCAGTGGCCCTCAGGAAGGGATTTCCAAACTGGACCCACATGGGTGAGCTTCAGGAGGCAATATAATCTCTGAAAATGTTACAAAAATATTTGTATATGTGATTTTGTGAAACAGTGTCCAAAACATTCACTTGATTCTCAAAAGAGTCCCTTACCCCCAAAAGGTTAAGGTTAGACGTTCTACATTGAACCAGACCCAACAGCCTAGAATGTTTTGCTCTCTGAAGTGCAGTCCACAGACAAGTAGTACCAGCATCACCTGAGGGCTTGTGAGAAAATGCAAATCATCGGCCCTATTCCAGACACACTAAATCAGAATCTGGCTCTTAGCAAGATCCCCAGGAGATTGTTGTGTCTCTAAGCCAGCCTGCAAGAGCAAGGAAGGTCTGCCTGGATGAGGTGAAGCATGAAATAAGCACCAAGTGATGAGAAATCATCAGCCAAGGGACAACGGAGGTGGATAAAGACATTTCAAACAAAGCGAAATGCCCGAGCAAACATGTGAAGGATGCAAGCTCAGGGGAGGCTCTGGGGAAGCCACAAGCAGGTTAAATTGCTGGTGTGTGCGGTGTGAGGCCTGGGGTTCCAGAGGTACGAGGTGGCTAGGATGGTTCAAGCCACACTAAGGGCTTGGAACATATGCAGAGAGCGGAGTGGCTGCTTATGAAGGAGCCAGAGGTGGTCAGATGCACCTTTTAGAAAATCGCTCAGGTGACAGAATGGAGGCTGGACGCAGCCAACCCTCAGGACATTACTGAGAGGAATCGTTCCTCCCACCCTCTCATCACTCCTGCAGCAGTGGTTCGCTTCCCCCTCATATCAAACCTATCCACACCAGGCCCTGCTTCTGCTTCCAAATGCCTGTGACCTGTGTCCCTCTGAACTGGGATCAGACAGGTGACAAAGACCACAGCTGACAATATGGTTAGATGCCATCTCCCTGAGAACAGGCCTGTGACTGTCTCCTTGACCACCCATCCCCAGTTCTAGAAGAGGACCTGGCACTGAGTCAGTGCTCAGTGAGGATTTGTGGAAGGAAAGAATAATAATGAGGTTAAGTCAGAGTTTTTCCCAGGAGCACTGAAACTTCCACAGGCCCCTGGGGTATCAAAGTTCATGGTGAGAGGGACCTTCGTCCTTCTCCTGCAGGTCTGTCCGAATGCAAGGAGGCCTGAAAATGGAACAGAAATTCTGTTGCAATGCATTTGGCCAGTTAACGGGGTCTGTGAACTTGAGACTGAAGGAGAATCATGAGCTGGTGTCCCCTCTGCCTCTCAGAGGCTGCAGCTGGAAGGGCGCAGGTGGGGCAGCAAGGGTCCATAGGCCATTTTCCTTTTACTTCGCAACCCCTTCCCTGAGTCCCCTCACACATGTACCCCACAAGAGAAGCATTTATTAAGCACCTGCCATACACTAGGAAATAGAGAGCCAAGAAAAATATAAAAGGAAGGAAGTGGGAGGCCGTCTCCTGGTGGTATATCCATGGAAAGAGAGTAGTGTGGGTCCCCATTCCCCACCCCCAGAAGATTCTGAGCACAAACACCTTTGCTTAACAGTTCCCCTGAGCCGCCTCTGGGGCTGGCCTCGCGGCTCGTGCTGATCAACTCCGCCGCGGGGATGGGGGTGTTGAACATGAGGTTGACTGCCTTCCACCATCACTTTGAGGCTGCTGCCTGTGGAGGTGCCCTGGGCGCCAGGCCCAGCCAAGCTCCCGTGGCCACCGAGCTACTATGCCTTGTCTGCCCAGAGGGGGCGCCCTTCTCTAATTCACAGAAAGGCGCCGTGCAGGCTAATGGCGCCCTCTTCACATCCAAGCCAGGGCTTCCTTAAAGACCAGCTTCGGACTCTGTTTGGGGAGTGAAACTGAGGAGCAGAAATTTCATTTTGTGAGAGCCTAATAGGGCCCACGCACTGTGCTGAGAGCCTTACAGGCATTACCTAATTCAATTCTCACAACCTGGTGTACTCGGATCTCTATTGACAGATGAAAAACTGGGGCTCAGAGTGAATGGTAGAATTGATCCCCGAGTTGTGAGTGGCTGATTGACCTGTCTCTGTCCTGCCCAAAGCCCAGCTGCCTTCTCCCCCACCCAGCCTGCCGAGCCAGAGACCCCAGGACTCCCATCCCTCCCCCTCATGCTGCCATTTCCTATTCCCTCTTTTATTGTAAACACTAAACGAGAAAGTAAAAATCAATGAGAAATAATAAGCATTAAAAAACGACTCCATAAAAAGACAAATACAGTAAAAACATAAAAAGACTTAAAAACAGTAAAAACAAAAGTATGGCTTTAAAATATATATAGGCAAAATCAGCACGGGGGACCAGCCAAGGAGATTAATCTGAATGTTAACATCTCAAACAGTGTGGCAGAGAGACAAGCCAGAGGTCCCCTGCAGCACAGGTTTTAAAAGATGGGGGAGGATTTGGAGGTCAGACTCCAGTCCCCACACTCCCCTCTTCCTGGTTGGCAAAGTCAGCATTCATTGCAGTGGTGCAGGAAGGCTTCCTGGAGGAGGTGGCGTTTAGCTGACCTTTGAAGTTGGGCTACCATTTGAGAGGGCAGTCTTCTCAGGAGAGGAGAATTTTCAAAACAAAGTCATGGAAGCAGATGCAAACTGTTATATATAGGATGGATAAACAACAAGGTCCTACTGTATGGCACAGGGAACTATATTCAATATCCTGTGATAAACCATAATGGAAAAGAATATTTTAAAAAAGAATGTCTCTATGTGTATAACTGAGTCATTTTGCTGTACAGCAGAGATTGGCACAGCATTGTACATTAACTATCCTTCAATAAAAATATATATATATAATTAATTTTAAAAAGTCACAGAGACTAGATGGTGCAGAATTTTGGAGGATTTGGGGGGCAGTCAGGCTGACTGGAGCAAGTTCTTGCCCTAGCGGAGGGGTGATGCAGAAGAGCCAAGTGTTGGTTTGGGACCAGCAAGGGAGAACCTCAAGCCCCAGTCCAGTGGTCTGAACCAAGATCAAGTGGCTCTGCCCCATGAAACAAGGAGAGAGGGCCAAAGGGTCCCTCCAGGAAGCTTCAAGGTCACCTGTGGCTCTGTCCCAGCCAGGGCGGCTGAAGGGCAGCATTGCTGACTCAAGGTCATAAACCATGTGAGAGGCTCAGGCAGGGCCAGGCCCCGAGGGAGCTGAGTCCTTTGCTGAATAAGGACTTGGCCTAGTTTTGCTTCCCAAAGTGACTATGTGTCAGGAGGATGTAAAGTCACCTTTACACAACAGCAATTCTTCTTGGCAGGATGTGAGAAGTCTGGTGGGGTTGCTGACCGGCCTCTCCTCCGACCAGGGGATGGGCAATTAGAGGGGGGAGAAGAGGAAAGGAAAGAGCACAAGGCAGGGGGAGAGATGGGGGGACAGAAGGGAGGAATGTCCCTTATAACTGAGCGGGCTTTCAGCAAGTCAGGGTCCTGGGATAACGTGCAAACTCCAGCTCCTGCCGCCGTGCGCGCCCCTCCCCTTTCCTCCCATCACACTCAAACACCTCGCCCTTCTCCCATCCCCAACACACACATACACACACATGTGAACACTCATCTGTGCACTCACAACCTCGCACCCCCACACTTACACTCATGGAGACATTCACGCACTTCCCTGCCCGCACATGGACTCGCACTCAGGTTACACACTCACACGTAGGCATAATCAGCCAAGCTTCAACACACATTACTAAAGTTTTCATCCACCTCCGCAAAATTAGTTTAAAAAGGGCAATACAGAGACTTTTTCCCCAATGCTATATTTATTCAATTTAAAGGACTACGCATTATTCTGAGATTATGTCCCTTCTCTCTTCTTTTAGGAAAGGGTGTTGATAACAGATGGCAGGGGTTTTTTTCCTCATGTCCTTTCTTGGCAAAACACAAAGCTGGTAATCCTATATCAGTTTCCAACTATTATTGACTTCATCCGGTCTGTGAACTCCAGAGCCAGGTAACCTCCACCCAAGGCTGGGCCACAGAGGTGCTGGAACAGATCAAGCCCCTCCTGCCCCCAGATCTCTTAGCTGGAAGCACCTTTCCTCCTTGTCTCCCTGATGCCCTCTGATCATTCATCCCTGCCACTGTGTCCCTCCTCTGGGAAACAAAGGAGAGCCCCAAACCGGAGGCAGCGCTGTGCCCTGGGGCCCTGCCCTCCAAGCGCTGCCCATTATAGGGAGGGGGCCAGTCCTGGAGAGTTTGCAGTCAGGAGAGTCTATGGAACGTGGCAAGTTCTTCTGACCACAAAGGACTTCATCTCCCGCAGCGATGGGGCTGGTGTATCAGCAGTCTGATTTCTGTACGGTGCTAAATCCAATCTCTCCTCCTCCACGCAGAGCAGATCCCTTAATGGCACATTGGGCAGATTCTCTAAACTTCTGGTCGATTTTGATTATTAAAAAATTTAGTCCATTTTAGGCTTGGATCTGGGTCCATTTAAAATTCTTCTCCTCCTCAGCTCTGGACATGCTTCAGCTCCGAGACCTGAAGGAGCAAGAGGGTGTGGTCTGGTCTTTCACATCTTCCTTTTTGTCTCTCTGGAGTACTGGATGGAGGTGTGAGGACCACCTCATAAACACCTCTTCCCTCTCCCTCTTCTTGGGTGTTGGGGTGGGTGCAGAATAAGACAGAAAGCATCTTTTTTACTTGACTGCCTTCCAGTGGCACAGAGGTCTTATGGACTAAGTGTACCCCACGCCAAAAAAAGTTTGTATGTTGAAACCTGAACTCCCAACGTGACTATATTTGGAAGACAGAGCCTTTAAAGGAGGTAATTAAGGTTAAATGAAGTCACAAGGGTGGGGTCCAAATCCCACAGCACTGGTCTCCTAATAAAAAGAGAGAGACACCAGAACCCTCTCTCTCCATGCACACAGAGAAAAGGCCACGTGAGGACACAGCATGACAATGGCCATCTACAAACCAGCAAGAGCTGCCTCACCAGAAACCACTCTGCTGGGACCTCGACCTTGGACTTCCAGAAACGTGAGGGATAAATGTCTGCTGTTTAAACCCCCAGTCTGTGTTCTCTTGTTATGGCAGCCTGAACCGACCAAGACAGAGGTCTCCTGGGTCTCGCTCTACTCAGCCTGATTCCATGGACTGCAGCCAACCTCTGCCTGAGGGCACAATCTCCTTAAGGCATTTCATGCCAGGTAAGCCCCTATGAGTCACCGCTTGGTGCCACAGGGCTAGGGACGGTTCTACAGCATCACACGGCATGGATTAAGGGGTAGGCTTTGTTGGAGAAAGGGAAATTTACAAGCCTGAGTCAGCCAGAGAAGAGAAGGCCGGGCCCCCATCCTCTCATCACCCCACAAGAGAGGGGTCCAGCCGCTCCACAGGACATGTAAGTGTGATCCCCCGTGCAGTGGAGACAAGCTATCTGTTCTCCCTCTGAATATGGTAAGTGTGGAGCAACATGGCCAGTGGGGGAGAGTTAGATCACTTTGGTGCCCAGTAGGCAGGGCTTGGGGTACCCACCGTTTACAGGATTGATTGGGGAAGCCAGAGACCCAGTACCTGGAAAGCTCCTGGAATCCCTTTCCTAGAAATCCTGCTCCTCATGCCAGATTCACTTGGCACCCTCATTGCTGATAACAGAGAAGGGCCAGGGTGCCCCTTTACAGCCCTCTTGGGCTCTGTGCCCTCAACCTGCTCTCCCTGCAGGTGTGTCCTCCCTAGCTCCAGCCTCCTGCCCTGCCCTCAAGGACGCTTCTCGCTGAACCCTGGGCCCTAGGCAGGGTGGCCGCCATTCCCTTCTGTTGGGCAGCCCACCCAATTCTGCTATCCCTACTCCCACCCATGAACTGCTGCAGCCAATCTCCCACCGCCAGAGACCCCAGGTGAGAAGCAGGCACCAGGGTCTGTGTTCTGGTTCACCTCCAACTCCTGGTAACACACAGCAGCTGCCCCTCAAGATCCCTCGCTGCCTCACATACCGTCCCAAAGATAACACCAGGATGAGCCTGCCAGCGCCCAGCTCAGCAAGAATACAGCTGCGGATAGAGCTCGTACAACCTCAGGTTCTATGAGTGATTAGCTTATCTCTCATTATTGCCTTTGGAAGGAGATGCCCTCCCACCCAGATATAAAAGGAAGAGAGAAGCCTTGGAACTTCCCATAGACGAATGAGTTATCCCTCCCCAAATCCCTCCTCTCATCTCACAGGTGGGAGAGGGTAGAAGCTGGGGCCATGACTGAGGTTGGCCATGACTGTTACCTCTTTGTAGGCCCTGGAAGGAGTGTCTGGACAGATTTGGACCCAAGCCACCGGTTCTGAGTAATTGTAGCAGACCTAATGGGCAGGCTGTTGCAGTGGAGCTGCGGCAGGAAGATAGACCACCGAGGAGAAGAGCCTTGGTGGACGCCACTGGATTCCAGCTCCCACCCTCCGAAGACTGGTCCAGCCCCACGGGCCCTCTGGAACCCGCTCTCCATCCTCCCATCTGCCAGCATTGCACATGCTCCCATCTGTTGGACAAACCCTAACCCCAGGGATGACAACACAATAGAAATAGCCGTGTGTTACACGCTGCATTGTGTCCCTCCAAAATCCATATGTTGAAGTCCTAACCCCCAGTGCCTCAGAGTGTGACTGTATTTGGAGACAGGGTCTTTAAAGAGATACTTAAGTTAAAATGAGGTCGGTAAGGTGAGCCCTCATCCAAAATGACTGGTGGCCTTGTAATTAAAGGAGATTAGGACACAGACACACACAGAGGGAAGATCATGTGAAGACAGAGGAAGAAGAAATGGCCACCTACAAGACAGGGACAAAGGTCTCAAAAGAAACCAATCCTGCTGATACCTTGATCTTGGACTTCCAGCCTCCAGGACTGTGAGACAATACATGTCTGTTGTTTAAGCCCCCAGTCTGGTGTGCTTTGTCGTGACAGCTGAGCTGACTAACATGCCATGCCTCATGGTAGGAGAAGGTTCCAGTTGTTTACCTCCTTTTCCCTCATTAGAGCTCCATAAGTGGCAGGACCAGGAATCATCGTTCCCATTTGAAAGTTGAGGTAGTTGAGGCTCAAAGCAGATAAGTACCTGGGAGGACACTGGACACCCCCAGCATCTGGGTCCAGGACCCTTTCCCCTTCACCATGCTTCTCTCTGCTCACCTGGGCAACATGAGGGCTCAGGTCGCCTCCCTAGCCCTCGCCAGGCCTTGGAAGGAGGCTCGGGACTGTCTAACTGCCCCCACGTCCCACCTTCCCCCGCCCTCCACCATTCCCAAAGACCTCCTGCCCCTGTCCCACCTGACGGCTCTGGGCTGCCTGGACCCACCATCATTTCCCAGAACGCCCAGGTCCACCTCTCCCTGCAGGATTAGTCTGCACACAGCTTGGTTGGCAGCTGAACTGAGGTTATTAACAGGCTGTGTGCCTCCCACTGAGCAGCAGGGTGTTCATGGCTTGGTTAGGGGATGGGGGCGGTGGAAAAGTTCAGTTAGTGAAAGAGATACCTGGGCACCAACCTTGAGGTTTGGAAAAAGAAAGAGGGAAGAGAAGGAAGCAGGAGGAAGGAGGGAGCGGGAAAGAAAATCAAACCAAAAAGGAAAGAAAAGAGGAGATAGAAGGAGAAAAAAAGGGACATGTGAAGGAGAACAGAAGAGGCTGGACTGTCCCTGGTGTGGACCACCGACCCAGCCAGAGCAAGCAAAGTCCTCGGCTCCTTACCTCAGTTTTGTGGATGTCGTTTTACTCTGTGAATGCAAAACAACTTTCTAGACTCGGGGGAAGTTGCAAACCACCAGACAAGGGAACACTCTGTGTTTGCCCTCACCTTCTCTTCTCTTAGCATCCCTTCCCTTCCATCTGTATCCTTTCTGCACCTCACTCGTTTTCACGCCCCCTTCCCCACCACTCCTTACAGCCCCCACCCTTCTTCTCAGCAGAACAAATCCTCATTTTCTCCTACTGATTTGCTCTCTCTCAGCATAAAGTGTGCGGAACAAGCAAGGCACACAATGTTCTTTCTGTTGGGCGGTCGTGGGGCTTGATGAATGGGCGAGGCGGACGCCAGCAGCTGTACAATGGTTGACAGCAGTGCATACATATCTTCACTATGATGCAGACTGTTGCACTCAATCATGTATTTACACAAGCTGGGGCTATTTATAGACACGCGTGTCCATAGACTATAGCCTTGGCCCTTCAACCTGCCATCTATGGGGACCTCACAGAAATTATACCACCTGTTCTTAAAACAGTTTTGAGAGTTTTCCCTGTTTTTCTGAGCAGAGAATGCTCAAAGGCATGCTGTTACTGGCTACCACTTATTGAGCATCTATTATGTGCTGGAGTTTCCCATACATTTTTTCTGATCTTTCTAACAATGCTCTGAATAGCCATTTGTATCCCTACTTTACAGATGAGGAAACAGGTTCAGAAAGATTGGGGAACTATCCACCAGTTCTGCAGAAGGTCAGGGGTGGGTCTGAGACCAAAGCCAGCACTCTTTGTGATATACCACAGAAGGGGATTCATATCACCTTCAATGTACCTCCCACCCACAGCCAGCTTGGTCTGTTCATCACCATGAAATTAAACTTTTCTAGTCTCCATACATCTTTCTATTCTCAAAGCCCAGCACATTTCTCTGGGCACAAGAGGGATTCAATAAATGGTAAAGGATGATGAGAAAGCCACACAGGCAAACAAAATCCTGACTAACCAGAATTCTGCCCAAATGGACTCCCAGGTAACTAAAACAAAATCTTTGAGCTTTGATTTAAAGTGAATCAGGCAAATCACAGCAACATAGACCTGTCTCTGACTGTAGTTTTATGAAGATTCCCCATTATTTCAGGTCAGTGGACTAGACAGACAGTGGGGTGTGTTGAGGAACACATACGAGCTCGCAGTGGGGTCAGTGTCTTGGCTCCACTGTCTGTGTGCCCATCAACTATCTTGCTCAGAGAGAACTGATAAATACAAACTTGACCCTAAGGCCCAAGAAAACTCCTAATATTCAACAGAATCAAGAAGGATGATGAGGTCCTATTTTGTTAAGCACATTGCATTAGGTATTGAATGAAGTCTAGAATTATAATAACTGTCCCAACATGTACATTACATTATAGTAGCTGAGGCAGGAAAATAGTCAGAGACTACAAGAAAACTTTCAATAGTCAGGGTGGAAAAGTACAATCTGTTGAGTTGACTCTCAGTTAACTTGACAATTCAATTACCCAAGCTAACCAGTCTCAGTTAATCGAGGTTACAATGCAATTGGAATTGACTCTACAGATTACTTATACCCTGGTGACCAAAATGTTCCATAAATATGTCCTTCCTAGATGTAAAATAGATGTACAGTTTTCAGTTCTCATCAGCTTCACCCCACCAGCTGCTTGTATCAGCGGCTCCTCTCATTGCTCAGCACACCTCTTTCTGAGTATATTTCTGAGCAGGAGGGAGGCGGTGAAAAGAAACCAGGCTACAGAGTCAGCCAGGACTGAGCTCAACCTTGGCCATCTACTTACTTTCAGCTTTATAACACTGGGCAAGTTGATTCACCCTTCAGGGCCTCAGTTTCCTCATCTCTAAAGGGGACATCTGGGCTTCCCTGGTGGCGCAGTGGTTGAGAATCTGCCTGCTAATGCAAGGGACACGGGTTCGAGCCCTGGTCTGGGAAGATCCCACATGCCATGGAGCAACTAGGCCCGTGAGCCACAACTACTGATCCTGCGCGTCTGGAGCCTGTGCTCCGCAACAAGAGAGGCCGCGATAATGAGAGGCCCGCGCACCGCGACGAAGAGTGGCCCCCGCTCGCCGCAACTAGAGAAAGCCCTTGCACAGAAACGAAGACCCAACGCAGCCATAAATAAATAAATAAATAAATAAATAAATAAAATTTAAAGGGGACATCTACTCCCTGGAGTTCATTATTTATTCATATATATCCTTACTTCGCTCCAGATAAGTTTGAAGAGGGCTTATGAGATCACAATAAGATAGCAAGATAAAGGTTGAAACTCACGCAAAAAAGGAAAGGAATTAAGGTAGGGATAAAGCAGAATCCAGAAATGAAGCTGGAAAAGTGAAGATGGCAAAGATCTAAGAGTTGGCCACACACATGACCCCAAATGTTTTAGAAGCTGATGTGAAAAGGGAAGGTTGGTCATTTATGTAGTTCATAGGGTTCCTAAGAGAAAGACTAAATGACCAGCGGTATAGCCATACATGGCACTAAGGACAGAGAAGATGGTGTCTGTGGAAGCCTCTTAAGGAGGACCCCACGTGATGCAATGAGCAACACCCTTGTAGTAAACACCTCTGAGATTTTTTTAACCACTCCCAGTATGGACTGAGAGCAGAGCCCCCCCACCAAAGTTCCATCTAGTGAAAGCAGTAAGATTCAGGGGAGGGAATATGGGAAGAACAGAGTGATGAGATCTCAGTCTCCAACTCTAGTGATAGGACTTGAACTGGGATAGATGTCAGACTCTTTAGACTCCAGGTTGTCACTTGAACAATCTCCTTAAATATTGTTTCTCTTAGCAGAATTTTTTAAGGTCAGTATTGAGAGACAATGAGCTCAAGGTTGTCCACCCTGAAAAGCACCCAGAGTGCAGCTAGTCTCACCTGCCATTTCAAACCCATGCTCCTTAACCAACAGCAAAGCCAAGAGTGAGGGTGGCATCCTCTTGTAGGAGCAGAGCTGAGGAGCCCCTCAGGGAGAATGGCTGAGGAGAAGCCATTCCTTCTCCAACTGGAGAAGCCAGTGGTCAGACAAAGCCAATGTCCTTCTTGGTAAAATGTCTTGGGTCAATCCCAGTGCACAGATAAATGGGTGGGCAAGGCCACACCATGGAGAATGACCGTAAGAATTTTAGCCTGGAATTTTTTAAGTTGATATGCACAGGAGCACAATGTATGGACTTCCATAGCAAACTCTTTTACGTGTCAGGCTACTCTGGGAACTCTATAGGTATTAAATTATGTAAACTTACCAAGGAAGAAGGCCCCGTTACTATTCATAGATGAAGAAAATAGGCACAGGTTCACACAACTAAGAAGTGGAAAAGCCTAGATTTGAACCCAGACCATTGGGGTCAAAATTTATGCTCCTAACCATGCACAATTTTTGCTTATAAAGCAGTTAAAGCATTAAAAACGTCTACCAAAAATTAGTAACATTGCTTCTGTGATCACTGCTCTGGAGGTCTCCTTCTAGCAGTAGGTATTAGACCCCTTGTCTCTTCAGGTCACTCCTAGTTCAAGGCAGTGAAGAGTATGATATAAAACAATGTGTGCCTTTCTACTCATTATCCTGGGGGGCTGGTGTCCCATTCATCCAGAAGGTGATAACAGTTAAGAAACAAATTGAAATGATGGGGTTCAAAATACTTCCTGATTTTACTGCTCCATCAACTGACCCTGACTGCTATTATGAAACTGTAGTACAAAGTATCAATAACTGTGGGTCTTTGATGAGCTTATGTGTTAGTTTATAATCAATATAAAGGCTAAGGAAGAGTCAATACAAACCACACATGATCTAATATTGTTCCTGGAGGCCTTCACCACCAGGTGGTAATTGGTTAAAAACGTGGTCTGTGGTTGAAAAGCCTTATCTAAAAGCCTGTCTGCTTCTCACATAAAACATTGGTCTGAGAACCCAGTTAGTTCATCAAGTTAGTTCATCCGACATACACTTCCTATAGAATGTCCAAAAACTAGTAAGTCTGTATTTGGGAGAAGCAGAGAGATGTCTCTTTTTTTAAGATGGTATAAACTACATCTTTGTCCAGGCAGTCAATCAATGTTCATAGACTCAATAAAGCTAAGCGAGTTACTAGGGCAGGGAACCCACCATTCAGAGTCATCAATAGCTCTTAGCACAAATGATCTTCCTCTGGTGTGGTATTCAGCTACAGTTTTGAACACTATTTGCTACAATTTTATACAGTGTGAGAGGCTCCACCAAGAGCAACTTGGGATCTGCAAACATTGTGGTGGGTGGCTTTTAGAGCTGGGAGAACAACCCTCCAAGACTCAATTGGAATCTGAACCCCATGGTCTTAATCCCCATGGTGTGCCTCAGGTAATTGTCCTGAAGTCTGTTTTTATTACCAGATCTATCAGCCACATTCAGGTCATCTCACTAAGTTTTATTACAACTAAGTGTTTTCCAGGCAATGTAAAATTTGTAACAGACTTTAAATTTGATAAGGTCCCAGTTGGACACTTTTGATTTTTGCATGGGTCTTCCCTAATCCAGTTAATTTTGTGTGCATGTGCACTCTTTTGTTTTGGGGGTATTGTTTTGTTTCATTTTTGACCATTAAGTCATTCTTGTCAAACCAGGAGCCAGAAGATTAAGGCTCAATTTTGTTGGAACACTTGGCAACTAAACTCAATTTTAAGTTTTCTACACTCTGCTAGTAAATGAGACCTCCACCTTAAAAACGTGGAGAGAAAATATGTTGAGGTCCCAAAGAGTTTGAAAGCTCTTTTGCCCATCCATTTCAGCCCCCTAACTTTTCCAGGACAAAGTTGTAAACCAGTGGATTGTGACGATCATGTCCATGGTTGAAACAAGAGGGACATACTCCCTTTCTATCCAATCCAGATTATACATCCTTTGGATGCCGTTAACCCAAGGCGGGCTGACTAATAGTGTCAATATTGCTAGAGGTGGCCCAATAGAGAAGAGGTACCACTAAAATTTCCCCCGGATGTATGCCACAAGCTACCATTCCACACCATGGTTTCTACTTGTTAATGAGTTTGTTGAGAAGTTTCTCTTTCAATCAGGATAACTGTCTGTAAAGATTTGTCACATGGAGACGTGATCTACCCATCTCCCAGTGGCTCCCAGTGGAGCCCAAGCAAAGCTGCTGCCAATTCAGTTACTCAAGATCCAAAACAACCAGCTCTAACCGGAGTACAAATAAATAGAGTTTAAAACACCATTTTTACAAAACCACATGTCCAAACATACCTGGCAGGGGATTCTGAGTGTTAAGACAAATCACATCCAGCTTGCCAGGGAACAAGATCAACTCTAGAAGAAAAATATCCCTGTCATGTGAGCCAGGAGATCAGACAGCAGTTCCCCTGAGTTTGACAGATATAAGAGTGGCCAGTCCACCTTTACTTCTGCCTAAGTTATTTTTCTCCCTGATGGCTGGAGAGATAAAAGACCTAAAACCATAAACATGAATAGGTGAATCTGTAAAACCCAGGTTCTCTTGAAATAGAAAATGTTATTTAAAAAACAAACAAACTTCAAAACAGGAAAAACCTCCAAGCTCTTATCTTTGGGGCCCCAAATGGCCACATTCCTAGAATGGAACTGAAGTCATTGTCAAGTTCACCCCAGGATGTGTACCAGGTCTAAAAATTGTTGGCATTGGCTTTTCTGGTTGACTGGGAACCTTCCAAGTTATCTTCTTTCTATGTACCAACAGGCCTCCTATTTGCAGCCAAGACCAATCCCAGCCAAAGGGGAGAAGGGCTTCTGAGGGGCTGAGATCACCCTGGAAGCATTAACTGGGGAAGTGGACAGGGGACAATGCTTATAGGCTGTTACCAGGAGGAGAGGAATCAAGTATTTTTCCAGGAGAGCTGAGCAGTTGTAGTGAGACCATCCCTCAATCAGGGGTGCGCTAGGGAAGGGGTTACACAGTAGTGTTTGATAGCAGCAGAGGGGAGATGCTCCCACTAGTTGAGGTAAGGAAACAAACCACAAGAGGAGAGAGCTACCCCAGCAGGGAACCTCATAGAGACCTGATGGGGATTTGGAACATGATCTATGTGGATTAGGAGCTCACAGTGGATTGAGCTACTTTTCAGGGACTCTGCCATCTACTGGTGAGTGAGACCAAAGATTCCCATTCCAATAGTTCACCCTCAGAGCTAGCTTCATGTTTCAAGGACACAGAGCGTTGTGCCCATGATATAACAGAGGGAGGATCCATCCTCCTAGGGCTGCCTGGAGCCACAAAACTAGGGGGCATCTAACCCTTTTTTATAGTCCCAATCAGGGTGACCTTGGACCCAGTGACAGAGCAAGGGAGCCAGGAAGAATCACTACAGGATAGCCTTCTCACTGCCCTGCTGAGAAAGGAAGTGGAACAACCAGGCACTATATTGGGGTGAGTCTCAGGGGTATCTGTTGGGAATATCAACACTGTATGATTCTTCATCAAGACCAAGAAGGGAAGCAATGAGCCTGTCTCTCCTGGGATATGACTTCTTGCCAATCTTCCTGAGTCATGACACACTGATGGGCATGTGTCTTAGCTTGGACTGCCAAAACAATCATAGACTGGGGCTTAAACAACAGAAATTTATTTTCTCACAGTTCTGAAAGCTGGAAATCTGAGATCAGGGTACCAGCATGGTTGAGTCCTGGTGAGAGCCCTTTTCCGGGCTTGCAGATGGTGTCTGTCTTGCCACGTGCTCACATAGCAGAGAGAGAGAAAGCTCTAATATCGCTACTTAAAAGGGCACTAATGCCATCATGAGGGCCCCACCCTCATGACCTCATATAACCCTAATTACCTCTCAAAGTTCCCATCTCAAAATACCATCACGCTAGCAGTTAAGATTTCAAGATATGAATTTGGGGGAACACATTTCAGTCCAGAGCAGCATATTTTGCCAAAAATCAAATCACTCTGTTATGGATCTACATTAACAAGCAACATTGTTTCAACATGTCAGCCTTGATGTTAGCATAGTGAGGCTACGGTTCTGTGGAGGCTATTAAAAGAGATAATAGACAAAATAATTGGATAGAATAGATGCTTATCAAATATTAGTCCTTCACTCCAACTATTCTCCCCTTTTCTTCTAGAAAAGGATTTCTAAACCCTGTGCTCTGGCTCTAAACCTCAAAGGTCTTCCATTTTCTCTGCTCCAAACCAATTAAGACCCTGGTTTCTGGAAACTTCAGAGAGGACAGGTCACCAGCTCGTGAAATATCTTTCTGGCCCTACCGTGGAAAGACTGGAAACTGAGAAAGAACACAAGACACTCTCCACCCACAAAGTGTGCAATGAGCAGAGACCCCAATTATTACCAACACGTATTTCTTGAAACCAGCACTGTGCTAGATGCAGAGGAATGCAATGAGGAAGGTCCTCAAAGAGCTTGCATTACCTTCATAGAGAGCACTGAAGTTGTAATTTATGTGGTTCTGACTGTAGGTGCTGAAAGGGCTTGAAAGAAGGAGAGATCTGGGTCAGCCAGAACAATCAGAGAATTTATGTAGGAGGACATATGGGAGCTGGAACTTGAAAGACAGGTAAACATTTCAGAGAGGAGAGGAAAGAGTTTTGTCAGGCAGGAACCAACATGCAGAAGCCCATAGGCACAGACCTGACAAGGGTAGAGAGCATGAGTAGATCTATGTGGCTGGAATGGTGGCTAGGTGTTAGGATGCATTCATTCATTGACTCATCCTTTCCTTCATTAATAAATATTTATTGAGCTCCTGTTATGTTACAGGAACTATTCTAGGAAAAGAGAACTAGATAGTGAAAAACAACAAAATTTCCTTGGCACATGGAGCTTTTAAGAAAGAAAAATATGTAAATATATATTTCAGATGGTGATAAAAATTATGAAGAAAAATAAAGGAGGATTAAGGTTTCCAGTCAAGTAAGAGGGACCATTACTATTCTGCCTAAAACATTCAAAATATTAACAAAATATACAATGCAGTGATTTTTAAGACCCTGAACCTCAGGCAAAAATGGACTGTGATTCTTGAGAGACAAGAAATAAACAAAGTGAACTCTACAGTATTCCCAGCTTGAGAGAGTCTCCAGGTCAAGGTACAAAAGCCAGATGGAGCCCAGCAGGTTCCTTTAGTTGAAGAGACAGAGTTGAGAGTCCAGGGAAGCCAAAGTATCTAGAGTTCCCAAGACAGACCAGAAAAGGAGAGAGATAACTCTGGAAATCAGGAGAAGGGTTCCATTGAACAGTCAGCTAAGTACTGATCAGCACATGTGTATGTGGAAAACATCCAAGGCCCGGGAAAGAACCATCCAAGATTAGAAGGAACAAGGCCCAGTGTTTATACAGGGCCAGGAACAGTTCCTAGTCCCAGCAGCCATACTGTCAAACTTCATAATTCCAAGGTCTTGCCTCAATAGTGAGGAATAATAAGCCCTACACTGAGCATTGCTTTGATCCCACCTAAAAATCGTAAGCACAGGACCTAGAAATGCCAACTATTTCCAGGTAGTTTAGCTTCATGGCAGAACAAAGCTCAAGAATACTTATATGAAAACAAAAATATCCAGCTCCTAAGAAGGTAAAATTCACAATGACTGGCATCCAATCAAAAATTACCAGACATACAAAGAACAGGAAAATACAACCCATAATGAGGAGAAAAATCAATCAACTGAAACCAACTCAAAACTGAGACAGACATTAGAATTAGAAGACAAGTACATTAAACAGTTATTATGACTATAATTTATAAAGTTAAGACCAAGAAAAGAAAAATACAAAAAAATGTTGGACTTGTGGACATGAAAACAACAATATGTGAGATAAAATTGAATGGTGTGGGATTAGTAAGAGATTAGGCATTGCAGAAAAGACATTAGAAAACTTTGAATACATATCAATAGGTACTATCCAAAATTAAACTCAGAGAAAAAAGAGAATTTTTAAAATGAAAAGAGTATCAATAAACTGTGGAACAAATTCAAGTGGCCTTATCTATGTGTAATTGAAGGCAAAGAAAAAGAGGGGAAAAAAGAAGATAGAAAACTATTTGAATATTGGCTGAAATTTTTCCAAATTTGATAAAAACTATAAACCTGTAGATTCAAGAATCTCAATGAACACCAAGCCTAGGAAACATGAAGAAAAGTATACCAAGTCACATTATAATCAAATTGCATAAAATCAATGATAAATAGAAAATCTTAAAAGCATCTAAAGGAAAAAAATGCATGTTGTGTACAGAGGAACAAGGATACTATGACAGCAGATAGCTCATCAGCTATCTATCAGGAAACAGTGAAGTAACATCTTTAAGTTACTGAAAGAAAAATTTAACAGTCTAAAATTCTATAAAACAAAAATATATTTCAAAAGCAAAGGGAAAATAATAACTTTTGAGATATACAAAATCTGAAATAGTTTATCACCAGCAAACTTCGATTACAAGAAATGGTAAAGAAAGTCCTACAGGCAGAAGGAAAGTGTTACCAAATGGAAATATCGATCTACACAAAGGAATGAAGAAACCCAAATATGGAAAGTACATGAGATTTGTTTCTTATTATTTAAATATCTTTAAAAGATAATTACACAAAAATAATCACAATGTAGTGTGAGGTTTATAATATCTATAAAAGTAAAATGTGTGGCAAAAGTAGCACAAAGGACAAGAAATGGAAGTATGTATACTATTATAAAATTCTTATATTATACATGAAGTACCATGATATCACTTAAGGGTAGACTGATAAGTTAAATATGTATACTATAAACCCTAAAGCAACCACTAAAATAACAAGACAAAGAGTTATAGATAATCAGCTTACAAATGGAATAATAAAAACAATCAATCCAAAAGGACATTAAAAGAGGAAGATGAGAAAAAAATAGATGGGACAAATAGAAAACAACGAGCAAGATAACAGATTTAAAGGTAACGATATTAATAAGCATATAAAATGTAAATGATCTAAATACTCCAAGTAAAAAACAGAGATTGTCAGATTGGGAAAAGAGCAAGACCTAACTGTGTGCTGCCTATAAGAAACATGCTTATATAAAAAGTACAAATATGTTAAAAGCAAAAGGATGGAAAAGGATATACCTTGCAAATACTAACCAAAAGAAAGCTGGAGTGGTTATAATAATAGCAGACAATGTATATTACAGATAAACAGTATAATCAGAGGTAAAGAAAGTCATTTCATAATGATAAAATGGTCAGTTCATCAAGAGGACAAAACAATCCCCAAAATATGATGCACCCAATAATAAAGTTTCAAAATACATGAAGCAAAAACTGATAAAACTGTAAGGAGACAATTTTAGTCAAGAATTTCAATACTTCTCTCTCAATAATTGATAGAACAAGTAAACAGAAAAGCAATAAGGACATAGAAAATTTAAGCAACAGTATCAACCAACTTGACCCAGTTAATATTTATAGAAAACTCCACACAACAAATATAGAATACACATTCCCTACAGGTGCACACAAAACATTTCATAAGATAGACCATATTCTAGGCCACAGATTTAAAGTTTTAATAAGTTTAAAAGGATTCAAGTCATACAAAGTATATTCTCTGACCACAGTGGAGTTAAGTTAGAAATAAAAAACAAAGATCTCTGGAAAATTCCTGAGACATTTGCTAACACACTTCTAAACAACCCACAAGCTAACAAACAAATCAAAATGGAAATAGGAAGTATTTTGAACTGAATGAAAATGAAAACACAACATACAAAAATTTGTGGTATGATGTTAAAACACTACTATAGGTAAATGTATAGCACTACACACAATTTTGGCGGGAAAAAAAAGGTCTCAAAACCTCAGTTTCCATGGGAAGAAACTAGAAAAAGAAAAATAAACTAAACCCAAAATAAGTAGAAGGAAATAATTAATAAAAATCAGACGAAAAATCAATGAAATAAAAAACAGGAAAGCAATATAGAAAAAAATCAATAAAACCAAAAGATGGCTCCTTGACAAGATTAGTAAAATTGATGAATTTCCAGCAGACTGATCAGGAGAAAAAGAAAGAAGACATAAATTACCAATATCAGGAATGAGAAAGGTAACATCACCACAGATCTTACAGATATCATAAGGATGATAAGAAAATACTATTTTTAAAACTTTATGTCAATAAACTAGACAACTTAAATGAAATGGGCATATTTCTTGAAATATACAAACTACCAAAGCTCAATAAAGAAGAAATTGAAAACTTGAATAACCTTATATCTATTAAAAAATTTCTTCCCACAAAGAAAATTCCAAGCCCAGATGGTTTCACTGGAAAATTTTATCAAAATTTTAAGGAAGAAATAATATCAATTCTATACAAACTGTCTTAGAAAATTGAAGAAAGGAAATACTTCCCAATTCATTCTCTGAGATCAGCAATACCCTGATACTAAACCAAATACATTACAATAAAACTGCAGACCCATATCCGAGAAAGCAGATGTCCATATGCAAAAACAATAATGATAATAAACTCCAACCTGTATCTTATTGGATAAGATAATAAATGAATGTTCTTTTAAATCACTAAGTTTATGGCAGTTTATTATGCAGAACCAGAAAACTAATACAACGGAAAAAAGTTTTGAACAGATACTTTA
Source organism: Eubalaena glacialis (assembly GCF_028564815.1). Taxonomy (NCBI): domain Eukaryota; kingdom Metazoa; phylum Chordata; class Mammalia; order Artiodactyla; family Balaenidae; genus Eubalaena; species Eubalaena glacialis. The sequence goes on from NC_083724.1 coordinate 108,412,546, forward strand.
CCAGATAAGACATATGGGTGGCAAATAAACACATAAAAAAAATTCTAGACATAATTAGTAATTAGGGAAATCCAAATTAAAACCTCAATGAGCTACCACAACACAGCTTTTAGAATTACCGAGTGTTGGCAAGGATATAGAGGAACTGGAATTCACATACAATACTGGTTTATCCGTAAAATGGTACAGCCACTTCAGAAAATAATTTGACAGTTTCTTGGAAATTAAACATATACCTACCATATAACCCACTCATTACTTTTTGAAGTATTTACCCAAAAGAAAGGAAAGCATATATTCACCCAAAGCCTTTTACACGAATGTTCACAATATCTTTATTTGTAATAGCCAAAAGTTAGAAATACCCATGTAGCAATAGGTGAATGGATCAACACACAATGGAATACTACTTGGCAATAAAAAAGAATGATATCCACTACAACATGGATGAATCTCAAAATAATTGTGTTGAGTTAAAGAAGCCAGATACAAAAGAATACATACTGTATAACCCCATTTATATAAATTCTAGAAAATGCAAACTAATCTATAGCGACAGAAGGCAGATCAGTAATTGCTGACGTGTGAGTAGAGGCAAGAAGAGATTACGAAGCAGCAAAAGTAGACATTTGCGAGTAATGGATAGGTTCATTACCTTGATTGTGCTGATGGTTTCACTGATGGATACCTGTGTCAAAACTTATAAAAATGGTGTATTTTAAATATGCATGGTTTATAGTGTGCCAATTATACCTCAATAAAGCTGTTAAATTTTAAAAATAGAAAGAAGAATTAGTGGATAGGGAATGACAAAGGTGTGTTTTAGATACGATGTTTGCAGAAGGCTCTCTGCGGAGGTGCCATTTGTGTAGAGACCTGAATGAAGTGAGTGAACAGTTTGACTCTCTGGGGAGGAGAGCAAACCAGGCAGATGGAGCAGCAGGTGCAAAGGCCCTCGAGTAGGATCATGCTTAGCACATCAGAGTGCAATGTGGCTAGAACAGAGTGAGCAAAGGACAACAGTGAGATCAGAGGGTAGAGAAGGCCCAGATCATGTAAGACTTATCTGAGAGAAATTGGAAGGCATTGGATTGTTTTGCACTGACTTGTGACATGATCTGACCAATGGTTTGGTTTTTTTTTAACATCTTTATTGGAGTATAATTGCTTTACAATGGTGTGTTAGTATCTGCTTTATAACAAAGTGAATCAGCTATAGACATTTCTCCAAAGATATACAGATTGCCAACAAACACATGAAAGGATGCTCAGCATCACTAATCATTAGAGAAATGCAAATCAAAACTACAGTGAGATATCACCTCACACCAGTCAGAATGGCCATCATCAAAAAATCTGACCATGTTTTTAAATTATCATTCCATACAGAGAACAGACTTGTGGTTGCCAAGGGGAAGGGGAGTGGGGGAGGGGTGGATGGGGTATTTTGGGCTTGCAAATGCAAACTATTGTACATAGAATGGATAAACAACAAAGTCCTACTGTATAACACAGGGAACTATGTTCAATATCCTGCTATAAACCATAATGGAAAAGAATATAGAAAAGAATACTATATATATATATATATATATATATATCTGAATCACTTTGCTGTACAGCAGAAATTAACACAACATTGTAAATAACTATACTTCAATAAAAATTAATGTAAAATAATCATTCTAAACCATAATTATCATTCTAAACTATAAGAGAGAAGAACAGAAGCAAGGAGATATCAGTGGACTTTTGCAAGGGTTAGGCAAGAGATCATGGTGACTCGCTCCAGGATGGTTGTGGTGAAGGAGGGGAGAAGGAATTGGGGCAAGATTATTTTGAAGATAGAGAGAGCTGCCTTCTTCTGTTGATAGGTTAGAGGTAGAGAATGAGAGGAGGAGAGATGTCAAAGATGATTCTAAGGTGTTTGGTCTGAATATCTGGAAAAGTTAATTCTCCATTACTGAAATGAGGAAGTCATTGCCAGTTTCTAAGATGTGTTCAGCTTAGGATATGTTAAATTCAGGATGCCTATGAGACAACCAAGGAGCAGGATTGAGCAAGCTGGATATATCGGTCTGTAGGGGAGAGCGGTCAGAGCTGGGGTCGAAGATGTAAATTTAAGAAGAAAAGTGGAAAAGAACTAAGCACAAGGAAACTCCAACAGTATAGGGTCAGGAATAGGAAAATCCAGCAAAGATGACTGCTAAAGAACAACCTGAGCATGAGCCAAGGGAAGAAATTGTTGCAAGAAATACAGTGGTCAACTGTGACAAAAGCTATGACCTCACTATGACATGAGGACTCCGCATTGACCATTGAATTTAGCAATAAGCAACCTTGGCAAGAGCTATTTCAGTGAGGTGGTAGGAATGACGGCTTGATTGGAGTGGGATCATGAGAGAATGAGAGGTGAGGAAGCGGAAAAAGCAAGTTATCGACGAGGTTCACTGTCAAAGCAAGCAGAGAAATTGAACAGTAGCTGAAGAGGGATGTGGGCGTCAAAGGAGATTTTAATTTTTTAAGATCGAAGGTATTACAGCATGTTTGTATTCTGGTGGGAACACTCCAGTAGAGAGTAGAGAGGTAAAAATTAATGACGCAGGAGAGAGAAAGAGGACAATTGCAGGAAAAAAAGTCCTTGAGCTGTGGGAGCAGTAGAAGATAAAGATGAAGAGGTGAGAAGAATCCAGCTGTGCTGGGCTTTTGCCCAAATCTACTGCTCCAGATCCAGGATCAGGACCTAAAATTGCTGAGTGCCTATGATATGCTAGGTACTTCCTGGTTATTCTTCTCAGCCACCCTAGGAGGGATTATTTTTAGCCTTACTCTACAGATGTGGCAACTGAGGCTCAGAGAGATGTGATGACCCTCTGTATCACCCACAGCCAATCACAGTTACACTGAGCCTGCAGCAGTTACCTGAGAGCAAGAAGGCTGCTTCCTCTCCCGCCACACCATCCCAACCTGCTCATCATGACGACATCCAAACACTGAGCCTGGGTCCAAGGCCAAGACTGTGCAAACACACTTTTACTCTCCCCATTCAGCTACACAGGGCAACGTGAAACATTGGCTTTCTTATCACCCTCTTCCCCCACAGATAAAAAGCGTGAACACTAAAGCCAAAATAGATCTTAGAAATCACCCAGCCCACCTTCATTTCCATAAAAGAAAACTGAGTCTCAAGGTTACAGAGCCCATGGTCAAAGACGAGCAGAGCAAATTGTCATCTTATTGCCCATGAGCCGTCAAACACCATTCCCTCCTTGTCCCCAGAGAGGTGAGTGCACATGCCCATGTGTAAAAAAACAATTTGAAGATGCAAATTGGCTACATTCAATTTCATCCAACTGTCTTCAAAATTTAAGAGCTCTGCTGACATGCACAGAGCAAAGAGTAAATTGTCCCCCTGAGAGAAATAGTCTTGGAAACGGCCTCGTGTGTCCCTGTCCAAGGTGCTAGGCGGGCAGAGGACTTGAGGAAGAAGATTGTGTCTGCCAGGTCCAAATGTATTCCTTCGTAAAAGGAGACGGAAGGAGAGGCTGGGGTTTGGAACAGAGGCAGATAAAGGGATCCCGTGAAATCCCTCTGACTTGGAAATGAATTGACACCTTCACCCAGGACTCCCGGTGGAGTTGTATCCTGAGGTAAATCCATGTTATGTGGGAGATGCATGATGACTGGTGCTGAACATCCCTGCCTGCTCTGGTTTTAGAGAGAGGATGGAAGAAGCAGAAGTTTTAAATGGCACTGTTACTCTCAAGGAGACACTCAGGGATGTTCCCTGAGTGTCAAGGCCTCCAGCACAGGACATCAGTTGCCCCAGGACCTGACCTTCTGACTTGGCAAATGGATTCACCCAAAAGTTGCTCAATCAGAGCCCCACAGATTGATTAGACCAGTGGTTTTCAAGCACTCTTTTAGAAGCAGAAACATTGTTTCAAACACAATCTGATCCAGTAGATAGAAAACACAAAGCTACTGTGCTAGAGGCAGGAATGGAGGCCTAGCAGCTGACCCCTTGGCGGATCCCAGGCCTCGGAGGCACCTCTGTAACACTGTAGGGTTTTCAGAAAAAAGAGTTACAAATCACTAGATTAAGTTAACTCACTAAAGGTCTGCAGATCTCTGCCCCACCTCACTTTTTGGCAGATAAATAGCCCTGCCCAGTCTCAGTCTTTAATGAATCACAGATCATATGCCCCCACCACCAAATCCCTTGGTAGCAAGACATCTGTCCCAGTTGCAAAAAGCTTTGGTCACTGACAGACCTGGATTATACCACATTTATTGATCACACTGTGCTCTTTCTTGTACTCTACTTGCAGCTTCTTAATGACCAGCATGGGCTTACTGTCATCTCAAGTCCCCACCCTGCCCTGATATATGCCTGGGGATGACCTCACACCACTGCCTCTTTGAATGGACTTTTTGGACTTTGAATGTACCTCTCCGTAAAGGATGCTGTCAGTAACCTACCCAGATCCCTATTTTGGTGGCATATTGCAGCAAGTACATATAACTATCTGCCTGAGAGCCTTCCTTCATCCTGCAAATCCACAGGGCAGTCCAGAAGTTCTGAGTCAATATGCCCAGGAGAAGCCATCAGCCAATAATCCTTGGGTAAGAGAACTCAGAAGAATTCCCTTATCTATTTCCAAGTTTCCTAGTAGAAATTAGCCCAGGTTCCCACAGTAGTAACTTGCACTATAATACACCCTTTTCAGCTTTCTTCCCTTCCTTGTACCACTTCCTCACTCTCCTACGCGTGCTTCCTAAGATCAACTTTCAAAGAAACTACATGCATGCAAATCTTTGGCCTAGGTAATGCTTCTGGGGGAATCCAACTAAAGATATTTGCCAGAATAAAGGTAGGAAACATACCTTCAGCACGTTTCTGGGTTAAGATCACATGTCAACTGAATGATAATGAAGACCCCATTACTGGTGATAAGTTGGGGAGGGGGGGCCGGGGTGACAACTCCAGCATGCTCTAACATAACATTTACTAAGACTCTTACCCACAGTGAAAAGCACTGAGATGGGACACAGGCAGAAGGGAATGCACTGACTTACAAAATAGGTCTAGCACAGCACTACTCAAAGTGTGGTCCATGGGCCAACCCCCGCCCATGAACTGTTTGATACCAGTCTCTGACAAGATAAGTACAGAGATTGAGAAGAAAGATATGGAAATTTTATAGCAATTTTCAAGGGTACTTTTATGACTATTGGCTCTAATAATTTTAAAAATTAGACCTATATCATGTATGATTTTATTTTATTTTTCTAGTAATCCATCAGTCCACAAAAGAATTTTTAAGCTATTCCTTAATAGTAGATAGTCTGAGAAGCACTGGCCTAGACTTAAAAACTTTGGAGGTAATGTTAATTATGACAGTGTGGAGCTGGTTAACTGTTGTTAACTGCCACCAAAGTTTTGAAGGAAAAATATGACAAGCTCAAATCAAGCAGTAATCCATATAAAAGCCGGAAGGCCTCCAGGGCCATGTTAAAGAGGTCCTCATCCCCTGCATCTGAGAGGCAGACTGAGCTGAAAACCAAGCTCAGTATCTGATTATAAGAGTGGCAGAGTTGCCAAGGGGGAGGGAAGTGGGAGAGGGAAGGACTGGGAGTTTGGGATTAGCAGATGTAAACTATTATATATAGGATGGGTAGACAAAAGGTCCTACTGTATAGCACAGGGAAATATATTCAATATCCTGTGATAAACCATAATGGGAAAGAATATAAAAACAAGAATGTCTATATGTGTATAACTGTTGCTGTATTGCAGAGATTGGCACAGCATTGTAAATCAACTCTACTTCAATAAAAAAATTTTTTTAAATAAACACACACACACACCCACGCACAAAAAGAGTGACAGAGTTACAAAGGTGGTTGGATTCATAGCCCCAGCAAGACTTCAATGTTAACAGCAGGGCCCCAGTAAGAAATGAATGGGACCCTGAGACCCACGATAAGGACATTTGGGTTGGTACCCTTGAGAATCTTGAAGTCCCAGACTCCCTGAATCCTCTGGGCCAGCAGAAGTGCACCCTTGCCAAGCAGAGGAGACAAGTCTTCATTTGTCTGTATCTATGCAGAAGCCTGCCCAGAGGCTAGTGTCGTGCAAAATGATTCTAATCCTCTTCAAAGGGTACCTCCACCTCCCCACATTGTTTCTAGACCATTATCTAGGACCAAGTGTCAGCATGACTTGACTAGAGAAGTATGCCACTTCTTGTGGAAGAAGATGGATTACTTAGCAAAAAGGTTGCTGAAAGGCCAGCAGTAACTTGAAGAATATGCCTGGGAAAGGATCCTGAGTGTGCTGGAATGGGTGGGTAGAATTTAGGATTGAGTTGTAGACAGCTCATTGATAGGAGAGCCCTTTCCCGTGACTCAGGATTTAGTGCCCTTGCAAGGACATCTAAAGCCAGTTCTAATACGTTGTTGGCATGACCCCTTGGAGGTTGGAGGCAACAATGGCCTACAGCAGGGGTCCCCAACCCCTGGACCGAGGACTGGTACTGGTCTGCGGCCTGTTAGGAACCGGGCCACACAGCAGGAGGTGAGCGGCGGGCGAGTGAGCAAAGCTTCATCTGCCGCTCCCCATCACTCCCCATCGCTCGCATTACCGCCTGAACCATCCCCTTTCCACCATCTGTGGAAAAATTGTCTTCCATGGAACCAGTCCCTGGTGCCAAAAAGGTTTGGGACTGCAGGTCTACAGTATATGTGGCGGAAATGCCAAAACTGCCTTAGCAGAGAGTTAAGAAAGAACAAAAGGCTCAGAAAGGCATACTTGTTGGAATAAATTTACTGTTACACCAGAGAACATCCTAACTATGTTCCCCAGGAGGGCCCAGAGGACATTCCCTTCACTAAAGTAATAATATAATTGGGCACTGTGTTCAGTGGTAGCTATTGTCCAAGGCCAGAAAAAATGGTAGGAGATGCAGCCATGGCTCCCAAATGTCAGTGGAGCTAAGGTTCCGTGATAACAAGAAGCAAGTCAAAAGCAAAGTGAATGCAATTACATGATAGGCAGCAAGGCTGGAATGATAACCAGAGGCCTCGACCTGCTGGTATCTGTTGCAATGACTAATAACCCATGATGTTCCTAGAGGTGAGATAGATGTTCTCTGCCAACAAAGGGAATGCTTAACCTATACAACCAAAATTTGTCAAGAGGGTGTGAGTAGAAGGCTGTCAGCCACCACAATAGAAAACTATAATCCCCCATCCAGTTTCCAGACCTGAGCTAGTTCTTGGACCCAGAAATCACCAATAGAAGAGGACACCAAGTGCCTTTGACAAAAGACCCTGAAAATGTCACACAAATATCTATAGTAACAATACTCCCATTCCTTCCCTAAAAAGACTTTTGGCCATTTATCAGATAACTGTATACTGGGGAAAAGAGAATGCCCAAAAAATTCAAAGTTGTTATATATGGGTTCTGAGCACACTGATACTGATACTTTGGAACATAGTTAAAGTGGGGGCATGGAGAAGCCATACAATAAATGGACTCCCAGCTGATGTCCATCTCACAGTGGGTCCAGGAGTTTGCAACCTTAGTCTGTGGTCATTTCCCAGGTCCTTGATGCATGATCCAGACGGATACACTTAGCAGTTGGCAGAACTCTCACAGTTGACCTGCATAGCAGAGTCATTAGGGTAGGAAAGGCCAAATAGAAGCCTTCTCCTGCTACACACACACAAACATTAAACACGAACACACAAGCACACACTCACACTCACATGCTCATACCTGTACTCACACTCAAACACACCACACCCCACACACTCACACACACACACACACACACACACACACACACCACACACTGTGCCAAGAGAGTAAAACTGAAGTGATACTGCATCTTAGCTGGACTGATAGAGACTAGAGTCACCCTCAAAGACTTAAATGATACAAGGAAATGGTCCCCATTATATCTCCTTTTAATTCATCAGCAAAATCTGATGGATCATGGAACATAACAATAGACTACTATAAACATAAACAAGGGGTAGCCTCGACTGCAATTATTTTGCCAGATATCTTTGGTAGAACAGATCCACACAGCCTCCAACTCTTACATGTGGTTCTCGATCATGTGAATGCATTCTTTTCAATCCCCTTCAAAAAGAATCAAAACAAGTTTGCATTCACTTGGAAAGCATAGCTTATATTTTAATGGTCTTGCCCCAGATCCATTTAACTCTTCTGCTTTCTGTGACCATATGGTTCAAAGAGACCTTGGGACTTCCCTGGCAGTTCAGTGGTTAAGACTCCGCGCTTCTGCTGCAGGGGGCATGGGTTCGATCCCTGGTTGGGGAGCTAAGATCCTGCATGCTGCAGGGTGCAGCCAAAAAAACAAAAACAGAACAAAAACAAAACCAAAAAAACCTCTGTTCTTCCTCAAAGAGACCTTGCTTTTCTGAACATGCCACCGACATCAGCCTGGCCCATTATACTGATACAGCATCATAACAGGTCTGGTGAGCAGGAAATGGCAAGTACTCAGGAGCCCTGCTAAGATGTGTGCACCAGAGTTGGGAAATAAGCCCAACAAAGACCCAGAGGCCTGCCACATCCATAAAGTTTTAAAGGTCCAGTAGTCTGGGGCATATTGAGATATTTCCTTCCAAGAAAAGGAGACATCACTAGACCTTGAACGCCCCACCTTTAAGAGAGAGGCCCTTACTTGGGACCATAAGGCCTGGCAGATTCTATGATGATAGCAAAATCTGGGGTAGATAACAATGTTGTTTGGAGTCTCTGGCAAGTTTAAGCAGGGGAGTCACAGGACAGAACTCTAGGATTCAAGCAAGGCTGTTCTATGTGCAGCAAAAAAAAAAAAAAAAAAAAAAAAATCTTCTCACTATCAAAAAAGCAGCTTTGAACATGCTTTTGGGCCCTAGCAGGAATTGAGAACCTGACCGTGGGACATCAAGGACCCATCAAGCCCATGCTAGGTCTGTCCATCATGAACTGGGTGTTTCCAGACCTGCCAAGTCATCATTTGTGTGGATACTGAGGCATTCTGTCATTTAATGGAAATGGCACATTTGGGACCAGGCTCAAGAAGTTCAGAGGGCACAAACAGGTGACCCAGATCGCATGTCACCTACTTTTGTTGCACCAATGTGTTTCCTTCAGCTCAGCCTTGTAAGGAGTTCCCCATCACCAACTGATGGAGAAGGAAAACCCTGGGTCTGGTTCACAGATGACTTAACTCCATGTATTGGCATGAGCCAAAAATGGACTCCCATCTCCCAACAGCCTGACACAGAGGTAGACCCAGAAGAGAGGGTCTTAAACACTTCAACTGATCACCAACATGACGTGGTGGGAGAAGGGGCTTGCGGTTATAATATTCACATACCCCTGGGCAGTGAATGGCTTAAAGCTGGTTGTGGTCATGGGCTTTCAAGGAGCAAGACTGGAAGATGGGGATAAAGTGTATGTGTCTTTCTCAGTGCCCACCACAGAGGAGGCACTGAACCACTGGACAGGATGCTGGGAACGTCAGCCAGCCTCTGCCCTTGACCATCCCACTGAATGGAGCCATGGTGACAGTGAAGAAGGCTCTCCAAGATTCCCTCTTACCACGGCTGATCTAGCTACTTCCAGGAACTAATAGGACCCCTTTTGATAGATGCTGAGCCCTGAGTATGGTACCATCCCTCAAGGAAACCAACCACCTGCTTCCTGGCAAGTTGATTTCCCTAGATCCATTCACCCTGAAAGATATTCTTCATTCTTACTGCACTGATACATATTCTAGGAATGGCTGTGTCTTTTGACCCACAACATCTTAGTCAGAACCACTATCCAAGGGCTCACAGAGTATCTCATTTACTGTTACAGGATCCTGCATAATATAGACCAAAAGGCTCACTTAACAGTGAGAGAGGTGTGATGGTGGGCACGTGACCACAGGACCCAGAGGTTGGACCACACGTCCATCACTCAGAAGCTGCCCATCTGATGATGGAGCTTTGGAATGGTTTCACGGAGGCTTGACTAAGCACCAACATGGTAATGACACCCGCAGCGTTGGCCTCTAGTCAAGATGCAGCATACTGTTAGAGCCAATGGCTATGGTTCTGTGTTGGAACCAATGGTTTATTGTGCTGTGTACCCCAAAACTAAAATACATGGGTCTGAAAACCAAGGACTGGCAAGAGCAGAGGCCCTTCTCGCCATTCCTCCCAGTGACCCACTTGAGGAATTTGTGCATCATGTCTCTGCAACCTTGGGATCTGAAGAATCTGGGCTCCAGGGTAGGGGAAAACCTCAAACAGAGCTTCCTCTAGCCCTAAAGTAAGGGCTGTTGCCTGTTCACTGGGGCTCCTCATGCCAGCGGACCAGCGGGCAAAGAAAGAAGTTATCCAACTAACAGGGAAAACTGACGCTGATTATCATGAGGAGTTAAGATTTCTGCTATAAGGGGGGCAGAAAGGATTATGTCTGAAACTCAGCCAATTCACTGAGGGGTGCCCTTTGATAACCATGAATGGGCAATTGTGGCCACCAATGGCCTGACAAAGGCCCAGTGCCCGGGGGCTCAGCCTCTCAGGGATAATGGCTTGGTCTGTCCCACCAGATAGGCAGAGAACAGCAAAAATGCTGGTGAGCATGAGAATTTAGAATTGGTGGTAGAAATAGCAATACCATAAAAATCAAGTACTGCCTCAGAACCAACTGCAGCAGCAAAACTTCAGTTTGTCTCACTAACCTTCCAGTTGTCTTTTTTTTTTTTAAGAAAGTATGATCCGTCACCATTTGGAAGCAGCAGTGAGGACATAGTAAACTTCACTGGGTCAGGAGCGGGTCTGAGTAGGTAGTACAAGCAGTGGACCAGAGCAGATACTGTCAGTTCCCTGCCCGCATCCCCTAAACACTACTGTTCCAATCCACACTGACAGCATCTCACTGCACTAGCAGCTCTCCCTGCAAAGTCGCCAGAAGTGCTGGGGAATCAACACACCCAGAAGCAGCATCCACCAATGCTAGAGAGTTGGAGGTGTTGAAGGATTCATGTTCATTGCCCTTACACATCTGGTGGGATAACACTCCAACGTGTTTTGTACTGTCTTCCAGAGTTCCCCAGGGACTGAGTCACAGTTTCCCGAGGATGTCACCTGCCCAACAGCGTACCCTTTATTGGTTTTCTTCCCTGCCCTGCCTCCATCCCCCACTCTCCCATCAGTGTTACCTAGGATCAAACTCTTAAAACACTACTTGCAACTTGCACTCAAATTCTTGGCTCAGAGTTTCCTTTTGGGGAAACCCAACTTAAGATATTCCCCCAGGTGACTTCAATTTCAGTCTCCCTCCTGGACACATCCTCTTGGGACTCTGCATGTTTAGCTCAAATTCCAGGCTCCCTCGTGGACCACCTCTTCTGCCCCTGGTAGAGGCAACTTCTGGGGTCGCTCTCCTTTTAGGTTGCTTTCCAGACGCCACTGCAATCAGGTCCTCCTGCCCCTCAGCAGAAAAGCCTCCTGCATCACTGCCGTGTCTGGTCAACCTTACCCAGGAGACTCAGAAAGCCCAGGGTAGCCAACATCCTGCACCCAGGCCCACAGGTTGCTTGAGTTCCAGGTCTGGGAATTCTCTGATGCATTTCAGGGAAAAATGGTACAGCCTACCAAAGAGGTAGACTTTTCCTGGACAAAAGCATGCATAGGGGAGTGCATGACCTCAGAGATTCCTCTTGTCTGTGCTCTCTTCCTGCATCTCTGATGTCCCTCCAGGAGCAGGGTGCTGTCCTGCTCCTCCCCAAAACCAGCAGCACCCATCAGGTCAGTCACTATTTCCTCACAAGAGCCTCCTGACAATGTAATCCCTTCAAAAGCATTCACCATTCCCTTAGGGGCAGGGACCAGGGTTTACAAATTTTCAATGGGGACATTTCAGGCATTGTAACACTGGGCCGGGTTAATACTCTGAGCTCTCAGGGCCTTCCAGGGTCCCTGAAATCACAGCATATTAACAGCCACGCGTTCCCCTAAAGCACTCTAGAGAGCCTTTGAGAACTCTTGGCTCACAGGTTCCAGCAATGGAAGAAGATAATTCAACACTAAACCTCAACAGTGAGGGAAGGAGATGGAGGGATACCCTGAAGGAAATGGAGGACAAAAGAGAGGCATCAAAGAGGATGAGATGAAATAGAAGGCATCAAGGTAGGGGCTTAGGGGAAGAGGAGGATGGGGAAAGGAACTACAATCTCCCAGACAAACAAAACACACAGATACACACAATCAAAGAGGAAACAGCAGCAGAGACCACAAATGAAATTTAAAGTTGTTATGGCAACTGGAACAGGTGGGCTGGCGCTTGTGCCTACTGAATTTACAAAATTAAAGTAAGCATTGCATTTGCTAATTAAATAATGCCTTCTAAATATTTCTAATCTCCCTGCGATCAGGCACAGAGGAGGATCCGGAACGCAGAGAGCTGGAGGTCTTATTTATTTACCTGGGGATGTGAGAACTGCCTCATTAGGTGGCTCTGGCTGAGGAAGTGGAGGGGTGTTGGGGAGCAGATTGGGGGTAGGTGCAGGCAGCATGAGTATATCGCTTCCTAACTCTAGGCTAAAGCTAGTTCCAGCAAAGAATAAGCAAAGGCATGAACCTCTCACTCAGAGCCTCTCAGGAGAAAGATGAGAAAAGGCAGGGCCGGTCTGGCACTGTGTGTCCTTAGCCTCAGTCATCCTGTAGTCTCCTCCCCTCCACTCCCACCCATGACCACAGCAGAAAGAGGCTGGGTGATGTGGGGTCCCAGAGAATTTGCAGGGACCAGAGTCCGAGCCCTCTGCTAAGGCATTGTGAAACTCAGAGACACCAGTCAAATAAGGCTGCTAGATGGAGGAGACAATTTTCCTTTCAGGGTAGGGGGTAGATTGGTTTATTTTAAAAAAAGAAAAAAGAAACCTCTACAGGAGTCAGATGTGCCATCTTAGCAGATCTTCCCTGGGGAAATAAATTACACATAGCACTGTACACAAACACAGCTCCAAACACAAACCCAGCTGGCAGCACGGTGCCACTTCTCTCCCAGGGGAAATAAATTCCAATGTCTATATATCTCTATCTGTAGATACATACACAGAAAAGGTCACACTGTGTCTCCTTCAGTGCTCCTTTCACTTGAAATTAAACAATAATTGTTCTGGTGTTTAGTCTCCAGCAAAGGAACAGAGCGGATGGATGGGAAATCGGCCGTGAAGTAGCTCGCCTAAACACACAGGCAGTGCAGGCCTTCTTGTTAAGCCCTCGGGCAAAGTAAGAGAGGGTGTGGGACACCAGGATGCAGAGATGTGTGTGACATGAGCATTTGAGGAGGCCCCACCTGATGCAGAGAATCCAGCCAGAGCCTGGAAACATGTGGGTTACCCCTCAGGCAACTGGGGCTGCTCTGATACTTTCCTATGTCAGTGATGGTTGTGGTGGTGATGCTGGTGTGTATCCCCAGGAAAGGACATGTCCTGTGATTTCCTTCCACAGCTGTGACCAGCCCAGCTTAACTAACTGTAAGCTCCATTGAATTTGAAAGATTTGGAGGCAGAAGTATAATGGAGCAGGATGCTATGGGGTGTTCCCAGGACAGACCCCACCCCCATGACCTCTGCCTGTATCTTGTCTGTACAAAAACTTTAGCCAAAGAATTAATTTAATCAGAGAAGTGAGAAAATGCAGAAGCAAAGGAACACAGTCAAAGAAGACAAGATAATAACAGTTTAGCGATTAAACAAAGCCAAGGACATTTAGTTCCTCCTAATGGGCTATAGATAATATTCTGAGCCATACCCTTTGAGCTCTTTTGTAGATACTGAAACACCCACCAGGTGGAAAAAGTTAACTACATGATGACCAGACTATAGCCATGACACAAGCTGTTCCACCTTACACAATTCCAAGAACTGGCCTCGAGGAAATGGGAACAAATCCACCCTGGACCTGAAGATTAGTTGTACTTAAAACAATCAAGATGATGCTGCTCAAAATCAAAACTACAATGAGATATCATCTCACACTGGTCAGAATGGCCATCATCAAAAAATCTACAAACAATAAATGCTGGAGAGGGTGTGGAGAAAAGGGAACCCTCTTGCACTGTTGGTGGGAACGTAAATTGATACAGCCACTATGGAGAACAGTATGGAGGTTCCTTAAGAAACTAAAAATAGAACTGCCATACGACCCAGCAATCCCACTACTGGGCATATACCCTGAGAAAACCATAATTCAAAAAGAGTCATGTACCAAAATGTTCATTGTAGCTCTATTTACAAGAGCCAGGACATGGAAGCAACCTAAGTGTCCATCGACAGATGAATGGATAAAGAAGATGTTGCACATATATACAATGGAATATTACTCAGCCATAAAAAGAAACGAAATTGAGTTATTTGTAGTGAGGTGGATGGACTTAGAGTCTGTCATACAGAGTGAAGTAAGTCAGAAAGAGAAAAACAAATACCGTATGCTAACACATATATATGGAATCTAAAAAAAAAAAAAAAAAGGTCATGAAGAACCTAGTGGCAAGACGGGAATAAAGACACAGACCTACTAGAGAATGGACTTGAGGATACGGGGAGGGGGAAGGGTAAGCTGGGACAAAGTGAGAGAGTGGCATGGACATATATACACTACCAAATGTAAAATAGATAGCTAGTGGGAAGCAGCCGCATAGCACAGGGAGATCAGCTCGGTGCTTTGTGACCACCTAGAGGGGTGGGATAGGGAGGGCAGGAGGGAGGGAGACGCAAGAGGGAAGAGATATGGGGACATATGTATATGTATAACTGATTCACTTTGTTATAAAGCAGAAACTAACACACCATTGTAAAGCAATTATACTCCATAAAGATGTTTAAAAAAAATTTTTTTTAATTAAAATACAAAGGGGCTTCCCTGGTGGTGCAGTGGTTGAGAATCTGCCTGCCAAAGCAGGGGACACGGGTTCGAGCCCTGGTTTGGGAAGATCCCACATGCCGCGGAGCAACTAGACCCGTGAGCCACAACTACTGAGCCTGCATGTCTGGAGCCTGTGCTCCGCAACGGGAGAGGCCACGATGGTGAGAGGCCCGCGCACCGCGATGAAGAGTGGCCCCCGCTCGCCGCAACTAGAGAAAGCCCTCGCACAGAAACGAAGACCCAACACAGCCAAGAATAAATATAATTAAATAAATAAATTTATTTTAAAAATAAAATAAAAAATAAAAAGATGATGTTGCTCAGACCATTGCATGACCAATTTCAAGATGACTGTCAGAGCTGACTGTGCTGTTCTGAACATAGCCCCTGCCCCACTTGTGCACCCCTGAAATTCCCCTTTAAAATCTCTTGTCCCCTGATCAACAAGGGGGAGTTGGTCCTTTGGGACATGAGTCCACCTTCTCCCTGGGATTGCTGGCTCCTTCAATAAAGCTATCTTTCCTTTTACCCAGCACTTGTCTCTCAGTATTGGATTCTTGAGGGACGAGCCGCTGAACCTGAGTTTGGTAACAGAAGTAGTCTCATTTTACAGATGAAAAACCGAAGGCTGGAATTGGTGACAGAAGTTCATGCAAGCTCCATGAGGTCAGCAGTTTTGCCTCATGTTCACTGTTATGAACAGTGCTTGGCTCATATGGAAGGTGGGGAAGAGAGGGGAGGGAAACACCGGGCATCCTGTCTCCCTGTCCACTCTTCTCTCTACTGACCATCCGTCTTCATCAGGGTGGGCACCAACATGTGGCAGCTCTGTGCCAGGTGCTGTGGGAATGGCAATAACATGTCATGCTCAGAGTGGAGCTGGAAGGGTGGTGTTGGTGGCACCAGAGCCACATGCCGTGATTCCATCTAATTGGGGGCTCTTTGCTCTCCCACTCACAAAACTGCATCCTTCCCGACCCCTCTGCGTGCCCCTCCCCCAGCACCCCAGCCCACGTGGACCCCTCCCTTTTCTGACTCCTCCCGATTTCATCTGCTTGCCCAGTCAGTGCCTTGTGTGTGTCACCCCACTCTATCCCCCATGAGTTATACCCCATGCCGGTTTGCTGTTTGTGGGTGTGCATACACACCCATCTACCTCGTCTCTCCGGCAAGAGGGTAAGCATTTGCTGGGGATGGTGCTGTGTGCACAGGTCGTTGACGAATGCTTAATGGGTTGATGGATTGACGGGTGGACCAATAGAATCGGTGGGGTTTTCTAGAGGACATGAGTAGGACCCTAGGATGAGCTGACGGGGATACCAGTTCTGGGATTCTGGTTCTGCAAATGGGTGTTGGCTCCAATTTGATGCCTTAAACAGCCTTTGGCCCGTCCGGATGAGCAGTGCAGTTTTAAAGACCCCATACTCATTTCTGTTTCAGCTCAGGAAGTCCCCTGGGCTCACTTTCTCCATATATGTATACCCTTTCTGACGCCTCTCTGCCTGGTTATACCTCCCAGCACCTCTTCTCACAAAGCCCTCTTTGGCTTCAGATGGTGCACCTCACTTAGACCTGGGAATCCACTGGGATGAGGCCCCCAGTGGATGTTCTCATGGCTCCAAAAGCTGACACTTGGGGCAAGAGTATCAATGCCTCCTCATCCTGGAACCCAAGATTCAGGCAGGCTGGGACCCCAGACCCCCCATCCGCCGTGGTCTCAGGGTGGGAGAGCGAAGACCACCAGGAGAGAGTTCTTCAAAATCAGGAAACTGGAGAGGCAGCTGAGCCCTCAGAGCCCAGGGCCAAACTGAGAGGCCCTTGCAGGCCCCAGTCAGTAAACTCAAGGCCGGCTGGCCTTGGCCTTCTTTGTCAAAACAGGTCCGAGCAGAACGGGCTGGCCTGCCTCTTAGCAGGGAGGTGCTGTGAGTGCCCTTTCACTGGCAGATTTGTTCCGGTAAAACTAGGCCTGTCGTTCCGATCAGCTTCTGGGCCATGAGTCCCCAGGGAGCAGGGAGGGGGATGTCAAGGCACAAGAGAAGATGTCAGTTCCCATTGAGGTCTGATACCGTGAGCAGGGAGAGAGGCTGCCCGTGACATGCTCTGAACTCTGCCATCATCGCCTCTCTTCCCTCATCTGGGGTGGCAGGCAGCGGGGAGTGTGTGAAGCCAGCGGGCCAGGGCAGCCGGTCAGCTGCACACTGGCAGTGAGGTGTGGGCCATGTCCAAGGCTGCACCTCACAACAAAACCAGATGCGACCCAGGTGCTGTGTGCCAGGCACTGCACCAGGCTCTGTGGGTTACAGTGGAGAACAAGAGTGACCCAGGCCCTGGTTCAGGGAGCTCATGCTCTAGAACAGGCGATGGCGATTCTGCGTGATGAGTGCCTTACTGCAGAAGGACGGGGTGCTAT
Organism: Eubalaena glacialis; assembly: GCF_028564815.1. NCBI lineage: Eukaryota > Metazoa > Chordata > Mammalia > Artiodactyla > Balaenidae > Eubalaena > Eubalaena glacialis. The sequence continues at coordinate 108,429,905 of NC_083724.1, forward strand.
GGGAGCCATGGGGAGAGGGCAGAGGGACGCAAGTTCCTAGGACAATGATGCTCCCAGACCGAGGGGGGCAGTTAGGCACTTAGCAACGTGGTATGGGGGCCACAGGTGTGAGCTTGGGAGTGGGACACACCTGGGTCTAAACTCTGGCTCTACATTTACTAGCTGTGTGACCTCGGGTGAGTAACTTAACTTCCCTGTGTCTCCGTTTCTTTCCGTAAAATGGAGATGGGAAAGATCAAAGTTCCTGTCCCATGGGTTGTTCTAAGAATCAAATGAGAAAATGAATATAGGGAAGCACTGGCAGAATCAGCTGTCAGTGGTATCAACTTTCACCTTTGTTCTTCTTGATAATACTGTTGTTATTGCTGATAAGCAATAAGAAGAAGAAGAATGACAGCTGTTGCTATTGTCATTGCTGTCACCATTGGCATCTGCAAAGTCTCCCAGCACCTACCTGGCTGCTGCAGGCCAGGGCAGCCTGGTCAGGGTAGTAGGAGGGAGGGAAGAGCATAGGCAAGTGGCCCTACTCTAGAGCGCTTGGAGCACCTGAGAAGTTACCTGGACGGGGCCTTTGGCACAAGAACAATATAGGACGCCAGATCAGAGTCCTGTCAGCCTCAGGGTGGTGATCTGGAATGACTTAAATCACTCCCACCCCTGATCACGATCAGTCTGGGAGACAGGGAGACACTGTCCCACAAGGGGTTCAGAGAGCCTAACTGTGGGAGAAGTAAGGGCACAGAGGCATGGTTCCATGAGGAATGGGCTTCCAGCCAGACTGACCTGGACAGAGGCAGTGGAAGTTTCCAGATACCAGCTCTGGACCACAGCCCTGCCAGGGACCATCCATTCTAAGGCTCTTAACCTGCTCCCTGTTTGGAGCAATTCCAAAATCTGATTAATGCCCTGGATCTTCTCTCTTAGAAAACTGCACATGCATTTCTATATGAAAATTCAGGGGTCGAAGGAGTCCCGTGAGGTCATAAACACTAGAATAAGAAGTGCTCCAAGTACAATCCATCAGCAGCCAGGGGATACCCACAAAAATGCCCACCTGTTGTGTCAGCAATGAGAATAGAAGTGCCTTGCTGGGTCACCGCCCGTCATGTCTCCTGCTGTTTTCTCAGGAGGGACACCAAGACAGCAGACATTGTCCAGAGGACCCTGAGATGCAAATGACTCCTTTGAGTTTGAGGATGTCCAAATGGCCCACAGCCCATGTTCATTCAGTGTTCTACCACCATTTATGGCACCTTGTCTGCGTGCCAGGCCTGTGAAAGACACTGCAAGGGATATGGGGTAAGACAAATCCTCAAGGATCTCATGACCCTGGAGGGGAGGCCAGCATGAACACAACTAACCCCAAGCCTTGGCACGGAATAACGGGGACTGCAGAGGGACAGGCAGAGTCTCTGGGAGAAGGGAATCATTCACTGGGGGACCCCAGCGGTGAGATAAGAGAAGACTCCCAGGAAGAGGCCTTGATTCCAAAAGGCAGAGAAAAGGTATTGTTGAAGGTAATACAGCAGAATGGCTAGAACTTCTACAGGATTTTGCAGAGACAGAGGATAATAACCACATTTTCTAATTTTTCTATTTGATGTTTTGACATCTTCTGGCCTCACTGACACTGGAGGGACTGTCCCTTCCACACTAGCTAATTCCTAGAGATAGCAAACCACCCAACCCAGGGCCCACACCCCCAAGCTCCTCCTTTATTAAGTTCTTACACTCCACTAGGGCCACTATCCCCCTGCCCTAATCACCCCAAGGCCAGGTACCAAACAACTAGGGACAACCCGTATGCCCCAGAGCCTGCTGAAATTATTCAACTACCCAATCCTAAACCTGCTTACCCTACTTTGCCTATTACTTCCTGCAGAAACCACATAAAGACTCTTGCCCATGTTTCCCCGCCCCCCTCTGCCTCCTGATAGACCCTGGTGCTTCCCTGTGTGGCCCCCCTGCATGGCTTGCCTCCTGTTTCTAGGGATCTGTGAGTATAAAAACTTATTCCCTCAGGACAGACATTTTTTGTGTCTGTGTGCCTTACCTCACCTGCTTCAAACAAATCCCAGGCATCTTTAATACATAGGGTTGCCTCCCCGAGGGGAGGGCAGGCTAGCGGAGCTTGACCCCTAGGAATCAGTGAATGATGGACAGACGCAGAGATTTTCTCATGGGACCAACTAAGTGAAGGAAGAGGACACTGTAAGAAAGACAAGCCTAGACCTGCCTACCTTTCAGGACACAGCCGAATAGTGCCCCAAACACCTACCGAAGACCTCTAGAAGCTGTGTGACTTCACAGAGTTTATGAACCTTCATATCAGAGAGAGCTCTAAAGAACAAGCCCTCTGGGTCTATTTAAAGACAGCCAAGAAGGACTAAAAGGTTCTACTTGGGAATCTTCCTAGGAGGAAACCCATCACTCCCTCTGTTCAAGGACTGGTCCCTTGACGCCCATGACGATACCTGTTGTTAACAGAACATGTGAGGTGGAATCCCACTGCACAGGGTGGGTGGTGGCCACCGGAGAATAGAAGAGCACACAGACCCGGTCCCTGGGGCCTGAGAAGAAGAGAGGGTTTTACCACTTTACCTGGCAGGAGGCCCGGGTGTGTTTTTCCTGAAATCCCTGCAGGCCCCAGTGAGAGACTGTGGGGAAGATGGGCAGAAGAAAGGGGGTGCTGGGTACATGCAGGGAGGTGGCGGGAGGGATTCAGTACCCACCAGAGCTGGACTCAACCCACAGGGGCTGCAGAGAGGGAAGAAAGGCCCTGTCACCCCAGCCATGCACAGCAGCCAAGACAGACTCAAAGCACAATCCCATGAGGTCAGCAGATGGAACCAAGAGAGCCTCAGGGCAAAGGCTGGAACACTGGGCCAGTCATGTTTCTCTGGGGTCAAAGCCGCAGCACGGTTCCCTCCCACTCGAGCCCCACAGCCAGGAAGCATGGGCCCTTTTGAGCTCTCCCACTGGAGGTCACAGGGGCACCTCTTCTAAGGCTCTCTTCATGTGTGGGGCTTGGACCAAAGACCTCCTGCTTCCAGCTGGTTCTGGTTCAACAGGGCCCACTGTTAGGGTTGGGGTGGGGCAGGGCTGGAGGCCCGGAGAGCTCTCAAGGGCCCTGAAGTTTGTTGGCCTTCACCCTGCTGCCAGCAACCTTGGCCTCACTCAGGCATCATTCTCGGACTCCCTTGTGGGGTTTCAAGCAACATGCTTTCCTCTATCATCAGCCAGAGGACACCCTCAAAAATGCTCACCTGTGGTCAATAATGAGACTAGCATTGCCTTGCTGGGTCCCTGACACCACGTCTCCCGCCACGACCTCGTTTTAGATTCCCCATAACCCCAGGAGGTATGTGCCTGGAGCTGCAGGGCTGTCCTACACCAGGCTCCAGGCCAAGCACTCCCTCACTATTTGCATCTTGCCTCTGTCTGAGTCCGTGCTGTCCCCAAACTCCTTCCTGCTTTGACCCCTACCTAACCCTAACCCTCCACCTCCAGCCCTCCAACCCCTAGTGCAAAGCCTCCCAAGCCAGACTGGACTTGTCTCAGTTGGGCTTTTTGGTCTCTTCCCAGCAGAGTACCATACATCTTATTTATATAGAACAACCTTTCTCTCCATCTCTGGTCCCAATTTTAATATTAATAGCATCCCCTTTCACCCTTAGAAACGCTCCGTTTTGGAAGATAAATGATACAGCCAGCCTCCCTCTCGGGCACCCTTCAGCTGCTCCCATTCACTCCCTGCCCACCGCGGTTCTGGAACCTCAGGCCTAGGTGGCACCCCTTCCTGGCCACGTGTGGCACTCCTGTCACACCCACCACACCAGGAGAATGGGATCCAGATGGCCAGCGTTAACCCGTTGAGCAAATGAGGACAATGAGATGGGAGAGAGAGCTATCTGCCCAAATCACTGGATGGTTAGCAGCAGAGCTCAGACTATACAAGGGCTCCATGCCAGGTTTTCCACTAAATAGCAAGCCATCTTCATGACCACAGCCCCTACCACATCTCAATTGCAGTCTGGGCTACCCACCTGGGACTTAACCTTTGCTGTCTGGCATTGTTCTGGAGTCGTTTCATGTATAATGGGTTGTTTTGTGCCAGACTATAAGTCACAGAGCCCAGGAACTGTGTCTTCTCCTTTTCTTGGCCTAGGTACAGAGGACACACTCAAGAAATACTTGCAGAATCAGCTCAAATGTTGCTGAGTCCTGGCTTTACCGGCCTCCCCCAGGTAACTGGGAAGCCTTGTTCAACACAGGTGTGATAGTGGTGGCCACTGGGGAGACTTCTCTCTAAACTGCCTTTCAGTTCTTTTGTCAGGTCCTGTCTAGGCTGCCTGGGCCAAGGCCATGGGTGGAGAGGACCCCTCCCTGCCCACCAAGAGACATTCCTCCAGGGAGATGGGCTTCACGGGCAGGAGCATGCAGCTACCTCAGAGAAAGGTGCTAGGCCTCCATTCCACGTAGGCAAGGTCCCAGATCCAGGCCAAGACTGGACCGCGGCTTTCAAATCTCAGAGTCAGGCCACTCTCCATCCTGGGCCCCACCCAGCTTTCCCTGCTTGATCCCCACTGGGTATGTGGTCTCGGAAACTCTCTTCCTTTCTCTGAGCCTCAGTCTCCTCATCTGTAAAATGAGAGGGGTGGACCAAACCAGCACTGCCTAATAGAAATATCATGTGAGATGCATATATAATTTAAAATTTTCTAGTAGTCATGTTGAAAAAGTAAAAAGAAATGTATGAAATTAATTTTAAGAATGTATATCATTACAAAACAGAAATAGACTCACAGACGTAGAAAACAAACATGGTTACCAAAGTGGGGTGGGGGAAAGGGATAAATTTGGAGTTTGGGATTAACAGACACACACTACTATACATAAAATAGATAACAAACAAGGACCTACTGTATAGCACAGGGAACTATACTCAATATCTTGTAATAACCTATAATGGAAGAGGATGTAAAAAAAGAATATATATATATTACATATATATATAAAACTGAATCACTTCACTGTATACCTGGAACTAACACAACATTGTAAGTCAACTATATTTTAATAAAAATTTTAAAAAGAATTTATATAATTGAATGCAACATACATAATACATTATCATTTCAACATGTAGTGAATATAAACAAATTTAATGAGATCATTTTACATTCTTTTTTTTCATACTAAGTTTGAAACCTGGTATGTATTTGACACCCACAGCACATGTGAATTCAGACCAGCCACATTTCAAGTGCTCAACGGCCACACGTGTCAAGTGGCCGCCATATTGGACAAGACAGGACTAGATGATCCTAAGGTCCCTTCTCGTTCAGATGACTTCTCATCTCACGATCATGCTTCTATGTGTACCTGACACCAGACCATCCATGACCAGCTCTGCCTACCTTCTCGCCAGAAGATGCAATGCCACCTCCTGCCCTGCCAAGCTCCCCAGACAGTGCTTCATCACCCAGGGCTGACCCTGGTACTCTCTGGATATGATATTTGGCATGCCTGTGCTTCCAAGCTGCCAGGGGTCTTGCTCCAGTGCCTGTCTCAGCCCAATGTGTGAGTTTTGGTTTCCAAGTCCAGGATTCCCCACCACCCAACTCAGAACTTCTCTTCTAAGACAGCCACTGGACCCATAAACCTCGGAAAGAGACCAAAGAAAGGGAGTTAGAAGCCCGCACACATGGCAGTCTTTCTCTCTAGCAACTCATGCCCAGCATGAGGCCAGCACTATGCCAAGTCTGGGGGCACCGAAAAAGCTAGATGATAGTCGTGTCTTCCCTTTAGAGCCTAACCCTGACATGCATGTGGTGAACAACAGAAGGATGACATAAAACAATACATACTAAGTGTTAGATTGGACCCTGCACCATCAGAAGCCGTATTAGTCGGGGTCTCAGCAAGAAACAGATGGAACACTCAAGTTGGATAATTGAGGAGAGGTTAATGAGAGTGCTGTTTTTAAAATACGTGGGAAGGGGTTAGGGAAAGCCACAAGGGATAATGTGCACCACCACCCCAGGCCCGAAGAGGCCGGGGAAGGAGACATTGAGAAGGCAGAGAGGACCACCATATGGGAAAGTCCACTTAACAAGAGCTACAGCAAAAAAAAAAAAAAAAAAAAAACAAGAGCGGTAGCAACCAGAGGCAACTCCATAGGGAATATGTACTCCCAGCTCACTCTCCTCCCGCCCTTGGATCTTCTGTTGGTTCATCCCATTGGCTAAACCCAACCTGAAGCCAAAGGGAAGGGAGTCCAGGTAGGTCAGCCTCCCAGCACAGGGCAGGATAGGGTAGAGGTGGAGAGACCAAGAGAGGACATCCAGCCCAGGGACCAGTATGCAAGCATCACAAGTGCTAAGTGCAAGGGAGGTCAGGGTGCTTGTGGGGTTAGGGCTGGTTCTGGGGGAGGTAGGACTAAGCATGGGTCCTGGCAGATGAATAGGCTTTGGGAAGATAAGGAAGGAGGACCCTTCAGCTTGGACAGCAGAGTTAAGGGCAGATGGCCTGAGCAAACTCAAACAGCGGGACGTGAGCTGGCCCTCAGGGATGGGGTGGCCCTGATAAACCTCTACAGGGACCTAAAAGTATTCCTTCCCTCACCAGTTACAAGATCACAAAATTCCAGTCTTCCTTCCTGGAAGGGTGGACTTGAATGAGGCCTTGTAAAGAGGGTAAGGCCTTGGAAGCTCAGAGAGAATGGATAAGAGTTGATGTTTGATACCTGCATGGTAAGGTCTGAGAGATGGCAAAGTAGGAGATGCACTTCATGGTCTAGTACAGAAGGGTAAATGGTTCCAATCTCTAGATATAGCCCAGGAGAATAAAGGTGTAATAGGAATCAGAGTAATAACTGTAATATTCCTGAGTTTGAGTACAGCACCTCGCATGATGTCTTCACATTGGATTGTCTTAACAGCGATAAGAAGGAACAGAAGGAAGTTGGGGAGAGAGATAACAAGCACAATGAATACCAAATATGTGCCAGATGCTGTATATAGCATCATACACTCCATATGTCCACAATCCCATTCTTCCCATTATACAGAGAAGAACACTAAGGATCAAAGGGGTTAAGGGATTTGTCCAAGGTTGGAGAGACATGAAGCAAAATGGGACCGAGACCCAACCTCTGATTCTACATCTCTATGGACTTTCCACACTCATAAAATAATGAGAGAACCATGCAAGCCAGCATCAAATGAGACCCCTCCCCCAACACATTGCTTTACAAGCTGTCAGAGCGCTGAGTGATTAAGACACCATTGTTCAGGACAGAATTGGGGCTGCTGACAATCAGTGGTGGAGCTCAGAGAATGGTAGCCTGAAAGATCGGATGAGAGGATGTCACAGGACAGATGCAGGACATGAGAGCTGAGATCTTTGTGCATCCAAGTCAGGTTTCCAGGGAGACCAAACTCCCTCTCCTGGGAGCTGTGATCCACTCTCTACCACAGGCAGTAACAGAGAGCCCCAGTGATGCTCAGCCTAGCGCTCACAATCCAAATGCCTGTCCCATGCAGTCAGACAGTCCAAAAACAAAATTGCAAGTGTACAGGAAGATATATTGGGTTTAAATTTAGAGTCTGTGTGTCCTGCCAGCCAACAGAGTGAATGATGAGTAAGCTCCAAGTTATTACCCCAGCTACCGTGGAGAGGGGCAGAGACATACGTGTTCTACCAAATTTCATTACAACATTTTTACCTTAGTTATAAAAAAAAAGAATGCTCGTTAGGACAGACCTTCCTATTTGTAACGTCTTTGGTTTGAAAATGCAGGTCATCATTTCTTATCTGGGCTGTGTCTGCAAGAGAAAAGCACCAGCTGGGAAAGTGTCAGCCAGTGTTCCTGGTGGATTCATGACTGAATTAGCAAATATGGCTTGTTTGAGCCAATCTGATTTGGTATTTAAATGGGGTTGGGGGTTGGTGATGGCAACAAGAGAAAAGAGAATAAATGGATCAAAGGACAGCTCCTACAAGACACTAAGAAAGGGCAGTCAAGTTGTAGCATTGGATGAGCTGGAGAAGGCATCCTCCACACCTCTGAATCATGCCCCATGCATATCAGAATCGCCTGGAGAGCCCTGAAATAGTACCAACACCTGGACCCCACCGATGAAGATTCCAATTTAGCGGTCTGAGATGAGGCTAGAAATTAATAGGTTTTTTTCTCCTTTTTTTTTAATCCAAGTATAGTTGACGTACAATATTATATGTTACAGGTGTACAATATTATATGTTACAGGTATACAATATAGTGATTCACAATTTTTAAATGTTATACTCCATTTATAGTCATTATAAAATATTGACTATATTCCCTGTGCTGTACAATATATTCTTGTAGCTTATTTCATACCTAATAGTTTGCACGTCTTAATCCCTTACCCCTATATTGCCCCTCCCTCCTTCCCTCTCCCCACTGGTAACTGCTGGTTTGTTCTCTGTATGTGTGAGTCTGCTTCTTTTTTGTTACATTCACTAGTTTGCTGTATTTTTAAGATTCCACATATAAGTGATATCATACAATATTTGTCTTTCTCCGTCTGACTTATTTCACTTAGCATAATATCCTCCAATTCCATCCATGTTGTTGCAAATGGCAAAATTTCATTCTTTTTTATGGCTGGGTGGCATTCCATTGTATACATTATACCATAGTTTCTTTATCCATTCGTCTGTTGATGGACACTTAGGATGCCTCCATATCTTGACAATTGTAATTAATGCTGCTATGAGCATTGGGGTGCATATATCTTTTCGAATTAGTGTTTTCGGGTTTTTTTCAGATATATTCCCAGCAGTGGAATTGCTGGGTCATAAGGTAGTTCTATTTTTAATTTTTTGAGAAATGTCCATGCTGTTTTCCACAGTGTTTGCACCAATTTACTTTCCCACCAACAGCGTACGAGGGTTTCCTTTTTTTCCACATCCTCACCAACATTTGTTCTTTGTGGCCTTTTTGATGATAGCCATTCTGACAGGTGTGAGGTGATATCTCTTTGTGGTTTTTATTTGCATTTCCCTGATGATTAGTGATGCTGAGCATCTTTTCATGTGCCTGGAAATTAATACTTTTTAAAAGTACTTCAAGTGCAACCAGAGTTGAAAAACACTGATGTAAATCCAATTCCACCTTCTCTGAAGCCCTGCCTCCTTTTCCTTTCCTCTCTACACCCAGTTTCTGGGGCCACCCATCAACAGGAGGCAGTATGCGATAAAGCAGCCCCCAGGATCACTGCTCTGAGTGGTAGGGTGACGAACTGTCCCAGTTATAAAACTGGAAGTCCAGCATCCTGGGAAAGCCCTCAGTGCCAGCAAACTTGGAGGTTGGTCACCCTACTTCCAGGGTTGCCAGCCCACCTGACCCCAACATCTGCCCACTCACCTACCCAGAGCGGGGAGCTGCCTTCCTCCTTGAACTTCCCTGTTCACCCAAGGCCTCACAGACCTTCAGGAGGACACCAGGGCCCACCAGTCACCGTCTGGCGTCCAGTTCTGGTCCTGGACCCCGGGAGCTGCCCAGCCCTCCTGCTGCCCAGCCTGGGGTGCCCCACACATTTGAGAAGGGACAGGAGTACGCTGAAGCCATCTGGTTGACAGCTCCCAGGTTGATTTGCCCCATATCCGAAATTGCACTGTTGGTGCTAACGTGTTCCTTCCTGTGGTTCTGGGGCTCTAAATCCAGAAGCCATTTACTAAGCAATGTTCATATTTATTTGTGAAATTATATGAACTTTTATAGCACACTTACAAAGATGAATAAATCCCTGCTCTCGTGGCCCAATTTGTTGTTCTAACCTGACAATTTTGTGTCATACTCACCTTTCTTTCAGCTGGTTATGGCCAAGGCTGTTAGGGATTTATTAGAAGCATTTTATAATGTGCTTTACAAATGTTGTTTGAGGCTGTGGCTTTGTTTTTAGGAAAGAGAGGGAGGGATGGAGGAATGGGGGTAGAGAGAGGAGAGCAGGTAACTTGGTGCATCTGGAAACATCATCCAGGGATGAGTTTAATGGGAACTTTCCTTCCACCCCCACTCCCAGCCCCCATCCCTGTTCACCCACCACTTGAAAAACCTTGATCTCTCACTTCTTCAATATTACTGATCTTCAGAGATGGGGAAAAAAAAAAAACACACAGACATCAAGGAGATTTTAAGATAAGACGGGGGATGACGGGACCTCCTTTATAGCTGCTGAAATATCAGAAAGCTTTGCTAGAAGTGACCTTTCCGCCCTCCAGCTCTCTCTTCCAAAGAAGGGAAAGGAGAAAGCAGATGGGAAGCCACTTTTGCCGTAATCTTCCAAGCCCTTTCTGAGGGCTGGAAATGGCTCCCCTGGTGACCTGCTCATCCTTTCCTAGGGAGACTTTTGCTGAAGATGGTCTGGGGAACTTAAATGGCAAGTCCCAGATCCACTTGATAAATTACTTACTGAGAGTCTTGAGCTGAGAAGCCAAGATGGGCAAATCATGGTTGGCAGCTTCAGGGAGCTCACTTGTGAGCAAGAAAAGGGTGTCTGCAAGCTTCTTACAGTTTCATGTGCCGGTGCTTTCATGGAGACATTCGCAACAATCTCCAGGAACAAAAGAGGGAACGACAGTTTTGCAGGTCACTGGGAATCAGAAGGGCTTCATGCACCTTTGAGCTAGGTCTTCAAGAAAAATAAAGCTTTCTAGGGAAGGACAGGCTTTCCATCAGAGACTGCCACGTGCAGATGGCAGTACAAAGGCTTGGAGGTCATCATTCTTTCACTACCAGGGGCTTTCCTGGGGCTGGAAGACCAAGGCAAGCAAGGCAGGTAAGGGCTAGAGTCCAGGGGCATTTCCCTGGGACCCGGAGTCACCCAGGCAAAGACCCAAGCTGACACAGTGAGTCCAAAGATTCATCTGAGGAGAAGAAATGGGCTCATCATAGCTGCACAGTGGCTCAAAACATGACTGCAAAAATGGCCAGGAGCCAAATGGCCATGGTAAGGAGTATATACTTTATTCCAAGTGAAAAAGGAGGTGTCTCAGTTTGCGTTTTTCAAAGATCCTTGGCCCAGTGCCAGCAAGCACCGTCAGCACCCAGACCATTCTTTCTAGTACAACTCTCCAACCAAAGGACTCCAGGACACCTGGAGAAATGGCTGATTCTCAGGTAGGGTCAGGGAACATAGCAGATGAGCCCACAGCAACTTGGAGAGACAGAACGGAAGAATGTGCTCAAAAAACAAAGAGATGGGGGCATGTCAAATGGACATAGGAGTCAACCTGAAGGAGGTCCCAAAGGCCAAAGCTGGAACAATTTGAGCCCCAAATAAATAACATAGTGTTGGATTATAATGCAAAGCATGAAATAAATGCCCATGACTCCATACTGACATACATAAAAGATGACTTAATAAAGGAATGAGTGAATGAATAAAGGAATGAATGGGGGCGAAGAGACAAGTCTCCCATACAGAACTCTAAATCATTTATGTTGATAATCTCTCCTCCAGGAGATGCAGTTTAATTCCCTTCTCCCCTGCCCCTTGAATGTGGGCTGCTCTTGGTGACTCCCTTCCAAAGAGTTGAATACAGAAAGTGAGGAGAAAAAAGTAAGTGTCCAGTGGACAAACCTGGCAAACAGTGCCTCAGGCAGGTGACCAGGGTCAACATCTACAGTGACACATCACATTGCTAGCATGTACCCTTGATGGGAAGGGCACTTCACCTCTGTGGTCTTCCTCCCCAAAACCATGGCTCCAGCCTAAACACGAGGAAAACATCAGATAAACCCAAATTGAGGGGCCTTTGACAAAATACTTGACCGACACTCCTCAAAACTAGCAAAGTCACCAAAAACAAGGAAAGTCTGAGAAACAGTCACAGCAGGGAGGAACCCAAGGAGACATGATAACTAAATGTAAAGTGGGATCTGAATGGGATCCTGGACCAGAAAAAGAATAGTAGGGAAAACTAGAGAGAGCTGAACAAAGTGTGGAGTTTAGTTAATAGCAAGGTACCAAGGTTGCTTCCTTAGTTGTGACAAAATGCACCATAGTAATGTAAGATGTTGGCAATAGGGGAAACTGGGTGGGGGTGGATGGGAACTCTCTGAGTTATCTTTGCAACTTTTCTCTAAATCTAAAACTATTGTAAATTTTTAAATTTTTTTTAAAAAGACCCTTGCACTGCTGTGTGCAGATAAAGTTGTGGGGGACAAGGGTGGAGGCAAAGAGAACAGCTATGAGGGCTGAGGTAACAGTGTGGCTGGGGACAGGTGGGCAGCTGTGAGGCATCAGCGACAGGACTCGCTGACGGACCAGGTGTGAAGAGTGGGGCCAAGAGGGGATTGAGGATAATTACTGTTGTTTGGCTTAACTGACCAGGGGAGGAACAGGTCAGAGGGTATGAGGAGGAAACCGGAATCCAACTCGAGGCTTATTAGGTTTGAGATGCTTGCTAAACACCCAAGTAGAGGTGTCAAATAGCATGTGGATGGACAGATCTAGAACTCGGGGAGAGGGTGGGGCTGAAGATATAGGGATCGGCCAGCATCCAATTGGTATTTAAACTGATAAAAGATGATTCATGCTTCCATCAAATATTGTCTGAGCACCTACTGTTTGCCAGGCACTATTCCAGGCACTGGAGATAAGCAATGAGCAAAGCAAGCAAAGAGGATGCGGCAGCTCACAGATGAAGAGAGAGAGGCTCCAGGGTCAGGCTGCAGTGAGAGCTACGAAAAGAACCAACTAGGAGAGAAATGGGAGCTGTGAACCTAGATGGGGTGGGGGTGGGGGCACTTGAACAACAAGTGGACACATGAACCACATGGTTACCTGGAGGAAGAAGATTCTGGGCAGAGGAAACAGCCAATGCAAAGGCCCTGACATGAGGAAGGTGATTAAAACGGGAGCTGTGAGCGTAGGCAGGGAGAAACTGATGATCAAGAAGAAGCCACCCAGAGCACCCAAGGGGACACCAGCCTTTGAGGGGAGCAGGGGCCTCCTCTGCACTGGCCAGAGGGAAGGCAGAGCCATGCGTGCAGAGGCCAGCAGCCTCACAGATTTGGTGGTGGGAAGCAGTGAAAATTCCTGGGCCAAGAGAGGATGATATTTGCTTAAGAAGATAAAGTGTGGGCCCTTTAGAAGGAAGAGTGGAGGACGGATGGAGGCCATGATTCAAGAGAGAGATAATTAGGTCCTGAATTGGAGGCTGCAGGGGATGTATGAGTTTCCTACAGCTGCTGTAACAAATGATCACAAACTTCATGCTTAAAACAGCACACATTTATCTTACAGTTCTAGGGTCAGACATCCGAAATAGGTCTCCCTAGGCTGAAATCAAGGGACCTGCAGAGCTGTGTTCCTTCCAGAAGCTGTAGGGGAGAAACCATTTCCTTGCCCTTTCCAGCTTCTAGATGCTGCCCACATTCCCTGCTCCTGGCCCCTCCATCTTCAAAACCAGCAGCAGAGTGTCTTCCAATCTCTCTCTGATCCTCTCCTACCTTCTTCTTCCACATTTAAAGAGCTCCTGAGTTTAGGCCCACCCACATAATCCAGGACCATCTCAGCTGATTAGCAACCTTAATTCTACCTGCAACCCTAATCCCCCCTTGCCATGTAAACAATGTATTCACAGGGTCTGTAAATCAGGACCTGGACAGCTTTGGTGGGTCATTATTCTAGTACCACAGAGGTGTATCAGAAGCCTGTGCAGGGAAGTACAATTAAGTGGCTCTAGCAAGGTTTAGCAAGGAGGGTGAATGCCAGCATGGTGGTAAGGAGCGGGCATTCAGGACTCAGACAGATGTGGGTGCACAGCCCATCTCTGCAGCCTATCAGTGAGTAGGCCATGGGCGTGTTTTTGTTGTTGCTGGCAACTGACCCAGTGGGGCAAGTGGGATGAATGGAAAGGAAGCCAAACACAAGTGGGGACTGGCTGGACAGAAAATGCTGGAAGGCACTGGAGGAGGAGCCAATAGGGAAAGGGTAGGCAGAAAATAAGTGGAATTTCCCACAGGTTGGGTCTGGGGTATCCAGGGCCACCAGGCAGTGCTGTGGGGTCACTTTGGGTGGGTTACTCTGAGCTGTACTCTCTTTCTCTTGGAGCCCTGCCTTATAGGATAATGAAGAGTAAATGCAATGGCCCTGGTTGTCACAGAGCACAGTGCCTCGTACACTAATAAATATCCATCATGTGCAGTGTTATCCAGGAAGCCACTCACTGCGAAGCACAGGAAAGGGTCTCAACTAGAGATGGGGGACTTGGGGAAGCATGAGGTGCTCTCCACGGGGACCAGCAGGGCCATCAGCGTGGGCAGAGCCAGGGCCATCGGGAACCTTCCAGGGGCCACCTCCTCCAGGAAGCCAGGTGGGTAAAGTGCCCCTTCTTGGTGTCCACACTGCCAGGAAGCATGAGCCCTCTGGACAATTCCAAGGCACTGGCACTGTCTGCTGCTCCATCTTTCCCAGAACGCTACTCCATCTTTCCCAGAACCCGTGGGAAGGGCAGGAATTAGCAGCAGCCTTGGGGTTTCATAAGATAGTGAGATGCTTCCAATCAGATAGAGGAAGCTCTGGTTTTTTTCTGCAGGTCAGTGGTTTTTAATAATTCTCTACAGACTTAAGCACCCAAGAAAACTCCTCAAGGGCAAACACTGCGCCTCCTTCATCTCTGTGTACCAAGAACCTGGGGCTGGGATGCGTTATTAGTTCAAAGGGAGGGAGGGGGAGAGACAGGGAGGCAAGGGGAGAGGCAGGGAAGAGGGAAGGGGGGAGGGGGAAAGAAGGAAAGGAGGGAGAAAGGAGGGAAGGAAGGGAGAGAGGGAGGGAGGGAGATGGGAAGGGAACGAATGAATGAGGGAAAATATTGGGTGGGTTTTTCTGACCCTGAAGGTCAGAAAAGCATTTCATGTCTCCCTGACTGTTTAAATAGACTGCTGAGTGTCTGGTACCTCTGGTTGTTTTCATTAAAGGGGTCCCAAGAGTTAAGTTCCCCACCAGGCAACCAGGCCAGCCTTGCACATGCTCCTACATGGAAGTCTCCAAACTCTGAGAGCAGAGACCAGGCCCCCCACAGAAGCCACAGGAAATTCCTCTGCCACTTTCCCACCTGCACCAGTGCCATCCCCCAAGGTCAGCCTGCAGCCATGGCCCATCTGGGCCCTGGAAGGAGCCTGGAGCTTCCACTGTCCACCACGGTTTATTCTCTTTGTGTATTTATATTGGGTTTATCATTATTATCATTACAGCAATTTTTAATTTCCTCATCCTCTCTTTGGAAATGACGCCACAGGGAAATAGTTTTACTTTAATCAGATAGTTGGGTCTGTGGAGAACCGGAACAAGCCACTGAACCATCGCAAAGATGGATCATCCCTCAACCTGATTGGAAGAGTCCCACCACCTCCCATATCCCTGAGGCTGTCCCTGGCCTTCCCCAAATGTACTGTCACAAAGTTGCCAGTCACAAACAGGACTATGTTCCAGGCCTTTCTAAAGAGCCTCCACATCAATTCCCAGAATCGCCCTTGCTCAAATCCCATGATGCAAAGGAGGCAAATGCTCTGAGCCCCATTTAACAGATGAGGAAACTGAGGCATCAGGTGAAGCCTCTGCTTCCCAGGGCTATGCCTGGGGAAATACTCTGTCTCTCCTCCTGCACTCCCACACGCTCTGACTCCTCCCCCTCTCTGGTCTCCCCACACAAAGAGGCTCCCAGGAACCTCAATTCCTACTCTGGGAAGCCCTAACCTGGTGACCCCAGACCTTTTGAAAAATACAAACAGAAATGGGTGTGCAAACAGGACTCTCCAAATAAACTAAAAAGGGCTAAGAACCGTCATCCCATCCCCTACTCAGACATTGTGACATCAGCCCAAAGGGACAATCACAGTCAGCCATCCCCAGTGTGACAAGCACCACCAAGACTCCAGGCAGGGCTTCTTTGGGGATCATGAAGCAGGACCTTCCCTGGTGGTAGTTGTAGTAAAACTTACCTGTGGGATTTTAATTCATGGAGATGACTGAGTGACGACATGGAAAGATTTTATTGTTACAATTCCTCCAGAGATGAGAGGCCTGACACACCAGGCAGGGCCACATGGGGAAGCACCAGGGTCAGTCAGGAGGCAGAAGCGGGAGTGACGGGAAAGCACAGGATACAGTCCCCACTGTGTATTTCATGGATAAGGCAAGGCAGGCCAGGGGTAACTGCTGAGGACTGGCTACCCTGAATAATGTCAGCATGTGCTGGTCTCTAGTTGTCTAGTACCTGGCCCTGGGGTGACTGAGGACAGGGGAATATTGGCTCAGTGGGTGAAAACTAGAGATAAAAGAGGTGCCTGGGGTATGAACTCAGGCTCGGTTGGTTTGTCTTTGAAAGTCATGTTCATAGGCACGTGGTTTTATTATCTCTAGGAATCAGCCAGCCCTGGGAGGGGCAGTCTCCCCCCAGCCAGAAGGGTGCTCAAGATGTCAGACCATCATAAAATACGGAAAATTAAAAACATGATTAATATAGCAGTGGGGGGAGGAGTGGGATACAGGAAAGTCCCGATACCCGTGTGCCCTCACAACCTCCACAAACACACAAAGCAAACCTTCACGCTGGGTTCCAGCTGTCTGGCCAGGGGTGCTCCATCTTCCACCCTGTCCCCCAAGCAGAAAGCTGCGCTTTCCACATTACTTTTCCTTCCCAGGCCTCTCTTTTATTATCACTTTACCTCGATTTCACCCAGATTCATGTGGGGGAGGCAAAGGGGACACACAGAACAGGATATAGGGAGACGTATGCATTGAGCCCTGCCTTCCCCGTTGCACCTTCCAAAAGGCAGAAGGCCCCAGTAAAGAGTGTCACCCCCACCCCATCCACTCCGAGACCCTATGTGTGCTGGAGGACACACACAGTCTGGGTGGTGGGGCTGTCTCTGCCCCAGCTTGTCACTGTCTCCCCCCACAGAAGCCCCACGACGTTCAGGAGACACAGTGGTGAGCCAGCTCCCAGGTCTGGCCCACTACATCCGGCACCTCCTGCTCAGCCACCTGGGTGGGCAGGGTGGGAACAACCACGTGCATGCCAGGAGACAGCCAGCCCGGCTTCCCTGAGAGCTGCAGCCACTTACACACACTCTGTGGCTCCAGGGGTCCCAGAGGCCCTGCTGCCTGCATGCCTTTGTCTCCCCACTCCCTGGCAGCTAATGCATGAAATCCACCCTTAACTCTTTCTTTTAGCATCAGGTTTTGTTCAAATACCCATCTCCCTGTATCCTTGATGAAACAAGTTTCCTTTGTTTATGTTGAGAAGGTGTTGACTTCAAAGTAAAGCAAACTGGGGTTCAAATCTCATCTCCACAATTCCTTAGCAGGTTACTACATCTCTCTGAGCCTCAACTTCCTCACCTGTACAATGGGAATCATAAGATCTACCTTGTAGGATTGTTGGCCATCAAACGAGACAGCATATGACAGCTTGACACAGAGCAGATATCTCAAAAGAAGGTAATGGCAGCCTTTATGTTCCTAAGTCCATTGAAGCACAGGTGCTGAGGGCCTCTGGGGTAGGGGGAGAGCATGGCCGGATCCCTCAGGACAGCAAGGGCTGCCCATGGGGCAAAAGACCTGGATGGGAAGGCTGGGGGCCATGTTCATTTCCCAGTTTGGCTGAAGGTGCTCCCACTTCTGGTTTCATCCAAGGATAGCTGCCCCCAGCGGGCTGGCCAGCTCATGCGCTCTGGTTGACCCTCCAATAATACAGCTGGCCCAGACCCCAGAGGGAGCCCCGAACACTGGCCAACCATCCTGGCATCTGGACCAAGGGTGCATCGTGCTTGTGTGCAGCACCATCCAATAGGGTAATAATTAATCATCGTCTTTGGCTGGCGGGTCGCACATCAGTAATGCAGAATGGATGACATAATTGTCCAGTGTGCCTAATTACAGACTACAGCGAGGACAATAAGATTAATTAACCTGGAAAACACTGAACACAAAGGGATGTGTGGGGAGCCCGAGGAGGGGCACTACTGGCCTGTGTCACCAACAAAGAGCCTCTTCGAGGTGGGCTGCGGTGGCTCTTGCTCGTATAGGGATGACACACTGCTCGGTGGGTCCCTGGAGAAGGAGTTCTGGCCTCCTGGCTGAAAACACCAGTTGCTCGGGGGTCCCTGAGGTGGAGGCTGTCTCGTAAAGGATCCCGTGGAAGTGGCAGCAGAACTGGAGACCTGCTCAGAAATGACATCACTTTGTGTCACCAGCATCGTTCTTGGTGCCTCCACCAAGGCCAGAGACATGGGGCCATGCTCCACCTCTTGGCGATGAAAGAGCCAGCTGCCTGGTGAACACAGTTAAATCCCCGTGCAGGCTCCAGAATGAAGCTCTTCCCCTAGCCCCTCACGGCAAACGCTCCAGCTGGGCGGCAGGCACTGTCGTGGCACCAGCTGGGTGGCAGGCACTGTCGTGGCACCATGACCTGCTCTTGGCTGGTCACACAGGACCCTTTCAAGAGCACAGCTTTTAGCCCGGCCATCCGGCACCTCCTCCCTCTTCCAATGTCTTCATCACTCTAGTCTCCCCAGCAAACAGGCAACACAGAGGACCAGAAGTCGAGAGGGGTGCTGTGCTGCGCAGTCGCTTGGCTTCCGTCTCCTTCAGGGCTGTCCCACAGGTCCTCCTCAGCATCCTCCGCAGGAAGCCTCCCTCCGGCCAAGGGCAGCTTTCTCACAACTGCTCTGAGTATGCCCCGCTGCCCCAGCACACGTCCCATGCCACCTAGAGATGTCACTCAACCACTTCCTGTGTGTCAGCCACATTTCCCAATTAGAGGGCCATCTCCTAAGGGTAGAGATATCTCCTGCATCTTCTGTTCCTCAAAGAGTTTGGGGCACAGCATAGGTTTTTATTAAAGCTTTATCAAATGAATAGATGATAAACAACATGCCCTTCGTGGATCATCCACTGTATGCTGAACTCGGTCACTTTCATTTAATACTTGCAACAACCCTCCAAGGTAGGTATTATTATGCCTCTTAGGAATTTATTACTATGTCTTATCTAAGGAACCCAGAAGAAGAGGAATTAATTTGTTTAAGGTACTGCAGCTGGAAAATGGCAGGGTTGGAATTTGAGCTGGGCTCTTCCTGATCGCCCAGCATCTTTTTTCACTACATCCTGCTGTGGCAAATATAATTGAACTGGCAGTTTTGGCTTCCATAAACTAGGGATATGGTGTCTAACGACAGCCCCATCAGCACACATTCTACTACATCAAAAATGTGCTGAGCCACAGAGAACATTAAAAGGGGGTTCACAGGTGGTCTCTTTCCAACAAGTTCAAAGAGCCCCCCAGTATGTGTTTGAGTCAAGACAGTATGTGTCTTGTATGTGCTGTAACAGACAGACCCCAACATCTCAGGGGCTTCGCTCTTCTCTTAAAGTCCAGCTGGCAGGCAGGAAGGGGAATCTGCAGTGCACAGTCATTTAGGGACTCAGGCCAACAGAGGGGTCTTCATCTTCGATGTGTGGCTCTGACTGTTCACGTAGCCAGAGAGAGAAAGGGAGAGATGGGGGGCCACATGGGAGGATTTGGGGAGCCAGGAGTGGACTTTGCCACACAGCCACACACCTGGGTGAAGAGGTGGAGCCTTTGGGGAGTCAGGTGTGGGCATGGTAAGGCTCTGCCCCGTGACCACACCTGGGTGGAGAGGTGCTGGGTAAAGAGGTTCCTGGCTGGGCAGGCACGACCCCGCAACAGCGCCAGACACTGGAAGGGGAGGTGGACACCCAACCATCTCTGCCACGCTGCACTTGGCATCACCTTATATAAAGAGGCAGAAGACTTGGCCCTGCCCTCCTGGGAGGGGGGTAAGGCAGGGATTTGAGAGGAGAAGGGTGCATCCACCATGCATTTATACATTTCTGTGCACTTATGGCCCATGTACCCTGTGATGGGGGTAACATTTCCCCAAGAATAAGAGCGCGGCTGCTGGGGTTGATTCTCAGCTCTGCTGCTCGCCAACTATGAAGCCTAAGCGCCCTGAGTCTCAGTGTCCTCTGCCGTAATTTGGGATCCGTAGCACCTAGCTCACTGGGTTTTGCAAAAATGAAATAAGGCCATCTAGGGAAAGCCCTGCCTTCCAATAAGCATTCCCTAGCGTGAGTTATCTTTGTAACACATTTGCCTGATTTAATTTACTACCCCACCACAAGGCAGTGCGGCAGGCTGAAAGCAGTTGAGTGTGTCGGTCAAAGTTACACCCCATTACGTGATAGAGCTGGGAATCCATCCTATATCTACGAGACTGATAAGAAACCAAGAGAGCTCTGGGTGGCCAGAGACCTCAGGGAGGAGCCTGGGTGGAGGCAGGGGAAAGAAGGAGAGATTAGAAGTGTTTCCCGTGAGGACACAAACTCTGCACTAGAGCAGAGGGGAGATCAGCGGACACAGCGGCCCTGAAGTCCCCAGGACAAGAGGACATGGCACAGGCGCTCCCTAATTCCTCCGCCGACGGGGACCCATGGCCCGCTTAGCACCGGTGATCACTGGGCTGTTCCCGGGACACCCGGGCCCCCTCTCCCGGCATCTCTTGATCCAGAATCTACTGCCAATTATACTTCCTACTATTGATTATGCAACTAGATGAAAGATTATGCCAAGTAATAAACTGTAAGTGCGAAAAGGCAGCTGGTGATTCCAAGTAGAGCATATTGAACACTTTGTGGGGGGACTTGATAAGGCACAGCCCTGCACGTGTCGTTAAATAAGGTGCTGTGAGACCCCTAACAGAGACTGGGGTTTGCGGAGCAGGTAGGGAAGCGGTGGGGGTAATCACAAAAATCTAGAATTCTGCACTCATGTTGTTTTGCACAGGGCTTAGGGTTTTTGCTCCATTTTTAAAAAACCCAAATTAGACTTCTTAGCTGATGCATCATAGGTGTGGTAAATGCAAGAAAGGTGAAGAAGAACTCCAGTTAGCAGACCCCTATTCAGAGACTGGGCTTTGACCCTTCATCAAAGGACTGGCAAATAGGTACACATTTATATATTTCAAATTAAAATAAAATGCTTAAGATGCATACGTCTCTTTTTATTTTTTTTTTTCTTTCTTTTTTTTTTTCCTACAATACGCTGCTTCAGCAATCTTTTTGGACTGACCAGCCAGTACCTGTCAGGTGAGAGCACGCTCCATCCTTGGAAGGAGAGGCTCCCAGGGGAAAACATGGGCCCAGAGAAGCCCTTCCTACCATCCTGCCTCCGACGTCTGTAATGTCCGGCAGTCAGGGAACCCAGTCACCACATCAAAGGCCCAGCTGACGGGGACGACCAGGGGTCCACCCTGGAGCCCTCTTGACACATGACTTTCCTGTAGGAGCCACAAGTTTTCAAAGCATTGCCTCCTCAAACAGTTCATACACTAAGCCAAGGCTCACCCTCCATTTAAGACCCTGAATGGGAGGGAGGGGCAAGATGGCGGAAGAGTAAGACGCGGAGATCACCTTCCTCCCCACAGATACATGAGAAATACATCTACACGTGGAACTGCTCCTACAGAACACCCACTGAACGCTGGCAGAAGACGTCAGACCTCCCAAAAGGCAAGAAAATCCCCACGTACTTGGGTAGGGCAAAAGAAAAAAAGAAATAACAGAGACAAAAGAATAGGGACGGGACCTGCACCAGTGGGAGGGAGCTGTGAAGGAGGAAAGGTTTCCACACACTAGGAAGCCCCTTCGTGGGCAGAGACTGCGGGTAGCAGAGGGGGGAAGCTTCGGAGCCACGGAGGAGAGCGCAGCCACAGGGGTGCGGAGGGCAAAGCGGAGATTCCCGCACAGAGGAGCGGTGCCGACCAGCACTCACCAGCCCGAGAGGCTTGTCTGCTCAGCCGCCGGGGCGGGCGGGGCCTGGGAGCTGGGGCTCGGGCTTCAGTGCTAGCCGGGAGGGAGTCCGGGAAAAAGACTGCAGCTGCCGAAGAGGCAAGAGAATTTTTCTTGCCTCTTTGTTTCGCGGCGCGCAAGGAGAGGGGATTCAGAGCGCCGCCTAAACGAGCTCCAGAGACGGGCGCGAGCCGCGGCTATCAGCGCGGATCCCACAGCAACAGGGACGCAGAGGGAAAAACGGAGAGATTCCCGCACAGAGGCTCGGCGCCGAGCAGCACTCACCAGCCCGAGAGGCTTGTCTGCTCACCCGCCGGGGCGGGCGGGGGCTGGGAGCTGAGGCGCGGGCTTCGGTCGGATCCCAGGGAGAGGACTGGGGTTGGCTGCGTGAACACAGCCTGAAGGGTCTAGCGCACCACAACTAGCCGGGAGGGTGCACGAGAAAAAGTCTGCAGCTGCCGAAGAGGCAGGAGACATTTTCTTGCCTCTTTGTTTCGCGGCGTGCAAGGAGAGGGGATTCAGAGCGCCACTTAAACGAACTCCAGAGACGGGCGCGAGCCGCGGCTATCAGCGCGGACCCCAGAGACGGGCATGAGACGCTAAGGCTGCTGCTGCCGCCACCAAAAAGCCTGTGGGCGAGCACAGGTCATTCTCCACACCGCCCCTCCCGGGAGCCTGTGCAGCCCGCCACGGCCAGGCTCCCGTAATCCGGGGACAACTTCCCCGGGAGAGCGCACGGCGCGCCTCAGGCTGCTGCAACGTCACGCCGGCCTCTGCCGCCGCAGGCTCGCCCCGCCTCCTCCGTACCGCTCCCTCCCCCCGGCCTGACTGAGCCAGAGCCCCCGAATCATCTGCTCCTTTAACCCCGTTCTGTCTGGGCGGGGAGCAGACGCCCTCAGGGGACCTACATGCAGAGGCGGGTCCAAATCCAAAGCTGAACCCCGGGAGCTGTACGAACAAAGAAGAGAAAGGGAAATCTCTCCCAGCAGCCTCAGAAGCAGCGGATTAAAGCTCCACAAACAACTTGATGTGCCTGCATCTGTTGAATACCTGAATAGACAACGAATCATCCCAAATTTAGGAGATGGACTTTGGGAGCAGGATATATTAACTTTTCCCCTTTTCCTTTTTTTTGTGAGTGTAGATGTGTATGCTTCTGGGTGAGATTTTGTCTGTATAGCTTTGCTCTCACCTTTAGTCCTAGGGTTAGGTCCGTCCGTTTTTTTTTTTTTTTTTTTGGCTTAAAAAAAATTTTTTTTCCCTAATAAATGTTTTCTTAATAACTTTTTCCTTATTTTCTATTTTTAAAAAAAATTTTTAATAAGTTTTTTCATATTTTTTATTTTAAAAAATTAAAAAATTTTTTTTCTTAATAAATTTTTTCTAAATAATTTTTTTCTTATTTTTAGTATAAAAAATTAATAAATCTATTTTTAAAAATTAAAAAAAATTTTTTTTCTTAATAAATTTACTCTTAATAATTTTTTTTCTTATTTTTTATTATAATTGCTTTATTTTATTTTATTTTATCCTCTTTTTTTCTTTCTTTCCATTTTTCTCCCTTTTATTCTGAGCCGTGTGGATGAAAGGCTCTTGGTGCTCCAGCCAGGCATCAGGGCTGTGCCTCTGAGGTGGGAGAGCCAACTTCAGGACACTGGTCCACAAGAGACCTCCCAGCTCCACGTAATACCAAACGGCGAAAATCTCTCACAGATCTCCATCTCAACATCAAGACCCAGCTTCACTCAACGACCAGCAAGCTACAGTGCTGGACACCCTATGCCAAACAACTAGCAAGAGAGGAACACAGCCCCATCCATTAACAGAGAGGCTGCCTAAAATCATAATAAGGCCACAGACACCCCAAAACACACCACCAGACGTGGACGAACCCACCAGAAAGACAACATCCAGCCTCATCCACCAGAACACAGGCACTAGTTCCCTCCACCAGGAAACCTACACAACCCACTGAACCAACCTTAACCACTGGGGACAGTTACCAAAAACAACGGGAACTACGAACCTGCAGCCTGTGAAAAGGAGACCCCAAACACAGTAAGATAAGCAAAATGAGAAGACAGAAAAACACACAGCAGATGAAGGAGCAGGGTCAAAACACACCAGACCTAACAAATGAAGAGGAAATAGGTAGTCTACCTGAAAAAGAATTCAGAATAATGATAGTAAGGATGATCCAAAGTCTTGGAAATAGAATAGACAAAATGCAAGAAACATTTAACAAGGACGTAGAAGAACTAAAGAGGAACCAAGAAACGATGACAAGCACAATAAATGAAATTAAAAATACTCTAGATGGGATCAATAGCAGAATAACTGAGGCAGAAGAACGGATAAGTGACCTGGAAGATAAAATGGTGGAAATAACTACTGCAGACCAGAATAAAGAAAAAAGAATGAAAAGAACTGAGGACAGTCTCAGAGACCTCTGGGACAACATTAAACGCACCAACATTCGAATTATAGGGGTCCCAGAAGAAGAAGAGAAAAAGAAAGGGACTGAGAAAATATTTGAAGAGATTATAGTTGAAAACTTCCCTAATATGGGAAAGGAAATAGTTAATCAAGTCCTGGAAGCACAGAGAGTCCCATACAGGATAAATCCAAGGAGAAACACACCAAGACACATATTAATCAAACTATCAAAAATTAAATATAAAGAAAACATATTAAAAACAGCAAGGGAAAAACAACAGATAACACACAAGGGCATCCCCATAAGGTTAACAGCTGATCTTTCAGCAGAAACGCTGCAAGCCAGAAGGGAGTGGCAGGATATACTTAAAGTGATGAAGGAGAAAAACCTACAACCAAGATTACTCTACCCAGCAAGGATCTCATTCAGATTTGATGGAGAAATTAAAACCTTTACAGACAAGCAAAAGCTGAGAGAGTTCAGCACCACCAAACCAGCTTTACAACAAATGCTAAAGGAACTTCTCTAGGCAAGAAACACAAGAGAAGGAAAACACCTACAATAACAAACCCAAAACATTTAAGAAAATGGGAATAGGAACATACATATCGATAATTACCTTAAATGTAAATGGATTAAATGCTCCCACCAAAAGACACAGACTGGCTGAATGGATACAAAAACAAGACCCATATATATGCTGTCTACAAGAGACCCACTTCAGACCTAGAGACACATACAGACTGAAAGTGAGGGGATGGAAAAAGATATTCCATGCAAATGGAAATCAAAAGAAAGCTGGAGTAGCAATTCTCATATCAGACAAAATAGACTTTAAAATAAAGACAATTACAAGAGACAAAGACGGACACTATATAATGATCAAGGGATCGATCCAAGAGGAAGGTATAACAATTGTAAATATTTATGCACCCAACATAGGAGCACCTCAATACATAAGGCAAATACTAACAGCCATAAAAGGGGAAATCGACAGTAACACAATCATAGTAGGGGACTTTAACACCCCACTTTCACCAATGGACAGATCATCCAAAATGAAAATAAATAAGGAAACACAAGCTTTAAATGATACATTAAACAAGATGGACTTAATTGATATTTATAGGACATTCCACCCAAAAACAACAGAATACACATTTTTCTCAAGTGCTCATGGAACATTCTCCAGGATAGATCATATCTTGGGTCACAAATCAAGCCTTGGTAAATTTAAAAAAATTGAAATCGTATCAAGTATCTTTTCCGACCACAACGCTATGAGACTAGATATCAATTACAGGAAAAGATCTGTAAAAAATACAAACACATGGAGGCTACACAATACACTACTTAATAACGAAGTGATCACTGAAGAAATCAAAGGGGAAATCAAAAAATACCTAGAAACAAATGACAATGGAGACACGACGATCCAAAACCTATGGGATGCAGCAAAAGCAGTTCTAAGAGGGAAGTTTATAGCAATACAAGCCTACATCAAGAAACAGGAAACATCTCGAATAAACACCCTAACCTTGCACCTAAAGCAATTAGAGAAAGAAGAACAAAAAAACCCCAAAGCTAGCAGAAGGAAAGAAATCATAAAGATCAGATCAGAAATAAATGAAAAAGAAATGAAGGAAACAATAGCAAAAATCAATGAAACTAAAAGCTGGTTCTTTGAGAAGATAAACAAAATTGATAAACCATTAGCCAGACTCATCAAGAGAAAAAAGGAGAAGACTCAAATTAATAGAATTAGAAATGAAAAAGGAGAAGTAACCACTGACACTGCAGAAATACAAACGATCATAAGAGATTACTACAAGCAACTCTATGCTAATAAAATGGACAACCTGGAAGAAATGGACAGATTCTTAGAAATGCACAACCTGCCGAGACTGAACCAGGAAGAAATAGAAAATATGAACAGACCAATCACAAGCACTGAAATTGAAACTATGATTAAAAATCTTCCAACACACAAAAGCCCAGGACCAGATGGCTTCACAGGCGAATTCTATCAAACATTTAGAGAAGAGCTAACACCTATCCTTCTCAAACTCTTCCAAAATATTGCAGAGGGAGGAACACTCCCCAACTCATTCTACGAGGCCACCATCACCCTGATACCAAAACCAGGCAAAGATGTCACAAAGAAAGAAAACTACAGGCCAATATCACTGATGAACATAGATGCAAAAATCCTCAACAAAATACTAGCAAACAGAATCCAACAGCACATTAAAAGGATCATACACCATGATCAAGTGGGGTTTATTCCAGGAATGCAAGGATTCTTCAATATACGCAAATCAATCAACGTGATACATCATATTAACAAATTGAAGGAGAAAAACCATATGATCATCTCAATAGATGCAGAGAAAGCTTTCGACAAAATTCAACACCCATTTATGATAAAAGTCCTGCAGAAAGTAGGCATAGAGGGAACTTTCCTCAACATAATAAAGGCCGTATATGACAAACCCACAGCCAACATTGTCCTCAATGGTGAAAAACTGAAACCATTTCCACTAAGATCAGGAACAAGACAAGGTTGCCCACTCTCACCACTATTATTCAACATAGTTTTGGAAGTGTTAGCCACAGCAATCAGAGACGAAAAAGAAATAAAAGGAATCCAAATCGGAAAAGAAGAAGTAAAGCTGTCACTGTTTGCAGATGACATGATACTATACATAGAGAATCCAAAAGATGCTACCAGAAAACTACTAGAGCTAATCAATGAATTTGGTAAAGTAGCAGGATACAAAATTAATGCACAGAAATCTCTTGCATTCCTGTATACTAATGATGAAAAATCTGAAAGTGAAATTAAGAAAACACTCCCGTTTACCATTGCAACAAAAAGAATAAAATACCTAGGAATAAACCTACCTAAGGAGACAAAAGACCTGTATGCAGAAAATTATAGGACACTGATGAAAGAAATTAAAGATGATACAAATAGATGGAGAGATATACCATGTTCTTGGATTGGAAGAATAAACATTGTGAAAATGACTCTGCTACCCAAAGCAATCTACAGATTCAATGCAATCCCTATCAAACTACCACTGGCATTTTTCACAGAACTAGAACAAAAAATTTCACAATTTGTATGGAAACACAAAAGACCCCGAATAGCCAAAGCAATCTTGAGAACGAAAAATGGAGCTGGAGGAATCAGGCTCCCTGACTTCAGACTATATTACAAAGCTACAGTAATCAAGACAGTTTGGTACTGGCACAAAAACAGAAATATAGATCAATGGAACAGGATAGAAAGCCCAGAGATAAGCCCACGCACATATGGTCACCTTATCTTTGATAAAGGAGGCAAGCATATACAGTGGAGAAAAGACAGCCTCTTCAATAAGTGGTGCTGGGAAAATTGGACAGGTACATGTAAAAGTATGAAATTAGAACACTCCCTAACACCATACACAAAAATAAACTCAAAATGGATTAAAGACCTAAGTGTAAGGCCAGACACTATCAAACTCTTAGAGGAAAACATAGGCAGAACACTGTATGACATAAGTCACAGCAAGATCCTTTTTGACCCAGGTCCTAGAGAAATGGAAATAAAAACACAAATAAACAAATGGGACCTAATGAAACTTAAATGCTTTTGCACAGCAAAGGAAACCATAAACAAGACCAAAAGACAACCCTCAGAATGGGAGAAAATATTTGCAAATGAAGCAACGGACAAAGGATTAATCTCCAAGATTTACAAGCAGCTCATGCAGCTCAATAACAAAAAAACAAACAACCCAATCCAAAAATGGGCAGAAGACCTAAATAGACATTTCTCCAAAGAAGAGATACAGATTGCCAACAGACACATGAAAGAATGCTCAACATCATTAATCATTAGAGAAATGCAAATCAAAACTACAATGAGGTATCATCTCACACCGGTCAGAATGGCCATCATCAAAAAATCTAGAAACAATAAATGCTGGAGAGGGTGTGGAGAAAAGGGAACACTCTTGCACTGTTGGTGGGAATGTAAATTGATACAGCCACTATGGAGAACAGTATGGAGGTTCCTTAAAAGACTAAAAATAGAACTACCATACGACCCAGCAATCCCACTACTGGGCATATACCCTGAGAAAACCATAATTCAGAAAGAGTCATGTACCAAAATATTCATTGCATCTCTGTTTACAATAGCCAGGACATAGAAGCAACCTAGGTGTCCATCATCGGATGAATGGATAAAGAAGATGTGGCACATATATACAATGGAATATTACTCAGCCATAAAAAGAAATGAAATGGAGGTGTTTGTAATGAGGTGGATGGAGTTAGAGTCTGTCATACAGAGTGAAGTAAGTCAGAAAGAGAAAAACAAATACAGTATGCTAACACATATATATGGAATCTAAGGGAAAAAAAAAAAAAAAAAAAAAGAGGTCATGAAGAACCTAGTGGCAAGATGGGAATAAAGACACAGACCCACTAGAGAATGGACTTGAGGATATGGGGAGGGGGAGGGGTGAGATGTGACAGGGTGAGAGAGTGTCATGGACATATATACACTACCAAATGTAAAATAGATAACTAGTGGGAAGCAGCCGCATAGCACAGGGAGATCAGCTCGGTGCTTTGTGACCACCTAGAGGGGTGGGATAGGGAGGGTGGGAGGGAGGGAGATGCAAGAGGGAAGAGATATGGCAACATATGTATATGTGTAACTGATTCACTTTGTTGTAAAGCAGAAGCTAGCACACCATTGTAAAGCAATTATACTTCAATAAAGATGTTTAAAAAAAAAAAAAAAAAAGACCCTGAATGCCCTTGGCATCCCACCTGGCGCAGCCGTGGGGCAGGGCCTGCCTTCCTCAGTGTTCTCTGCCTACCAGCTCCAGGCCAGGCCCAGGCACAGGAGCACACGCACCCCTTCTCTTCCATTTACTGATTTGTTCCACAAACTACTATGCTCAGGGAGTACCTCTGAAATGATGAAGACAGTCTCTGCCCACTGTCAAGTAGAGGAGACGGAAAAAGATTATAAATACAATGTAATCAGTGCTGGAATAGATGCTAAGTGAATAGAGAGGCGAGAATAACTCAGGTATTGATTGGTTAATGCCAAGCTCACAGTTGTGGATGACCACGTGTGTGCACGCGGGAACACACACACACACACACACACACACTGTTTCTCCAACCTGTAGCAGCTCTCAACAGTCCACAATGTGCTCAGGAGCAGAGGCCTCTAATCTTCCAAAAGAAACTGAACCAAGGGGCTTCCCTGGCGTTCTAGTGGTTAGGACTCTGTGCTCTCACTGCTGAGGGCCTGGGTTCAATCCCTGATCGGGGAACTAAGATCCCACTAGGCTTAGTGGGAACTAAGATAGCATAAGCCATGTGACACAGCCAAAAAAATTGTTTTAAAAAAAAGTGAACACTATAAGTCCGCTGCTGGGTTGGGAAATGCCTCCCTCTGGCACTGCCCACAATTACGGGAGGCAGGCAGAGCTGTGTCCTCAAAGCCAAGAAGTAGCCCCTCTCCCTCCCCTCCAGAGTGACTCCTCTGGCACGTGTATGGAGGAGAGCAGGGAGGCTCCAGGAGTTCCATGTGGACACCCTCTGCACAGCCAGCTCCCCAGAGAACCCCAGTCTGACCAGGGCCCTCCTCTGCTTGGGACATGGCAGTGATTCTGTCATCTACAGGGCTGATGAAGTCTGTGCCCCTTAACTAGTACAGACGGTGCTCCACGATTTGTCAACTACTTCACCTCACCTCCCAGCATGTTGACCTCTAATTCCAATCCATCTTTTACACACACACACGCACACACGCACACACACCCCTTGACATGATCCATGATTCTGTTGATCCGTTTCCCTGTGCCAGGTAGTTTTTTGTTTCTTTGTTTTGTTCTCTTTGGTTTGGTCCTGGCTAACTCTTACTCACTCTTGGAGATCCAACCCCAACACCATCTCTTCTTTTTTGTTTTAGGCGTGCATTACTTTATTCTTTTAATTTTTATTTTATATTGGAGTATAGTTGATTAACAATGTTGTGTTAGTTTCAGGTGTACAGCAAAATGATTCAGTTATACATATACATGTATCTATTCTTTTTCAAATTCTTTTTCCATTCAGGTTATTACAGAATATTGAGCAGAGTTCCCTGTGCTATACAGTAGGTCCTTGTTGAGTATCTATTTTTAATATAGCAGTGTGTACATGTCAATCCCAAACTCCCAATCTATCCTTCCATCTCTTCTTGCAGGCCTTCCCCAGCCCCTCCACATGCTCCCATCAAATCCAGCGCCCATCCCCCCTTGTTACTCACCACCATATTATATGAACGTCTATTTGTATGCTCCTTGAGGACTCAGTCTTTCACAGCAACACATAGCCCAGCACCCAGCTCGTGATCAGGGCTCAATAAATACCGGTCATCTGAAGCAGGCAACCTAAAGTGAAACCATGTCCTCTACACCATGAAATCTGCTACGTGGAAGGGCAGGTTATAACAAATACCATCAGGGAGCATCTCCTCTGGGTTGAGAGCAAAAGGGAAAGTGTGAGCATCCCCAGAAAAGATGTCCTGACCTACTGACCTGCATACGGCTGGCTGCTTGGTAGGCAGAGATATGTATATGTATAACTGATTCACTTTGTTATAAAGCAGAAACTAACACACCATTGTAAAGCAATTCTACTCCAATAAAGATGTTAAAAAAAAAGAAAGAAAGAAAGAAAAAAAGGATGGGGTCAGATTACCGCAGCTTGATGATAAACGCTCACCATGGCCTGCACCCCGTTGGTCTCTTTCCATGTTTACTAACTTTCAGGCCTGAACTGCTTCCCAAGGAGTGAGAAGTGCATGTGCTGTCCAGCTGCCACAATCATTCAGTCCTCTTGGCAACTGTATCTCATTGTATATTAATAAGTCAGCACTCTGGCTTATCAATAAGACTTTTGTGAGTTGAGCAAGTGGAAATCGACTTGCCAAGGCCTGATGTCCCCTGGAGAAATGAAGACACAGAGCTTCTGAATGCAAAACAGAGGACCAGGGCTGTCCACAGTTACCTACGAGGCAGACTGTCCAGCACTGACCAAGTCCCACTTCCGCACTACCCCATGTCACGTACTGACTCTGTGAGTAATCTCAGAACTTCTGATTCAACGTCAACTGATGCATCAGTCAAAAAGGGGATCATTCATCACGGAGTATTAAAAAATAAAAGGGGGCTTAGGGATCGTCTAGAAAATCCTGGGTGTTTCACCACAAGGAACTATAAGGGGATGTCTGCAATGAATCCTAATCCATCTGGGGAGTGAGAAGAATGTAAGAGAAGTCTATTCACTTGAGGAGCTTACAAATGAGTTTGGAAGTTATGTGTTATCACAGAACCAAATAGGCAGGGGTTCAAATCCCAGTTCTGCCACCTACTAGTTGTATGGCCTTGAGCAAGTTACAGAACATCCTCTAAGCATCTATTTCTTTACCTGTAAAATGAAATGAAGGATATCTATTTCACAGAGCCATAGTTAATTCAGATAGTGTATATATCACATGCCTCATATATATGGTAGGTGCTCAATAATAGTTTCTTTACATGAATCAAAGAATAGCATAAGGACATAATTAAGGGCTAAACTGTGATATGCCCTCTAAATACTGTCAAGAGTTCAGAAAAGAGGAAACACCCATTTGGGGCTTTATCTAGAGCAACTGATGGATTTACGGAGTGGTTCATACTGGTACCTTCTGGAGTTATTTCACACCCATCAAAAACCAGCCAAAGCTCCATGGGGTCCTACAATCAAACCAACCATTCCATAGCTCACCGCCTCTCACCCTCTCACCCTGTTATGGGTTGAATAGCAGCCCCTCAAAATTCATATGTTGAAGTTCTAACCCCTAGTAGCTCAGAATGTGACCTTATTGGGGAATAAGGTTTTCCCCTATATAGTTAAGATGAAGTCATACTGGAGTAGGGTGAACCCCTAATCCGATATTACTGGTGTCCTTTAAAAAGGCAAAAATTTGGACACAGACACTCACACAGGGAGACTGCCATGTGAAGGTCGGAGTTATGCTGCCACAAGCCGAGAAAAAACCTGCAGCTAGGAGAGAACAGAAGCCTGGAACGGATCCCTCCCCAGAGCCTTCAGAGGGAGCAACACCTCGCCCTCAGACTCCCAGCCTCCTAAACTGCGAAACTAATTTCTGTTGTGTAAGCCACTCAGTCTGTGGTACTTGGTTATGGCAGCGCTAAGAAACTGATGCACAGGTCATGCCCACTGCCGCCATTACCATCCTATCCCAAGGGGCGCTAAACTCAAGCCAATGGGGAACCTGAGGGAACCTACACTTTCTCTCTCGGCTCAGGGACTGAAAACTAAGCGAGCTCCCAGCCCCCTCCAAGGCCTGTGGTCTTCTCTTCCCATCTGCCAGGAGGAGTGGAGAAAACAGCCCACATTTCAGCTTCACGATTCCTGAAGACAGATGCAGAGGTGGCCATGCCATCAGGTAGACAGCACGGCTCAGGTAGACATCATGGCTCAGGTAGACAGCATCCTCAAGGTCTCTAGTCCTGACTGGTTCTAAAAACCCACTACAGCCTCCCTGCCCATGGCTATCCAGCCTCTGCTTAAGGACAGATAGTTGTGGGAAGTTTATTACCTCTTTAAGTCAAGGGTTCCATTAAAAGAACGTTGGTCAATGCAAAGTTCTTCCTACAAATAAGTGAAATCCAACTCTTTCTTCCTATAACTTCCATCCTTAGCCTAATATCTCTGCCCTCTGGGGCCATGTGGAAAAGAAAAGGAAAAATCCAATCCCACATCGTCTTGGCAACTCTTCCAGTACTTGAAGACTTTGACCACGTGCCTCCTCGTCCTCTTAGCAAAACATCTCTCTCTTCTCATCTCCTTCCTGCAAGAGAGGTAGCTGTGCGTTCACACATCCCGGGAGTTCATGTGTCTTGATCACTGCTTCTTCTAGTTTGGGGCTTAGAGCTGGGTTTGTCAGGTCACGTGACCCTCCCCCATCTCTTTTGCCAGCCGTGATGCACATCTGATAAGAGGCTACTACAAGCTGGGTGCAGGGGCTGAGAGTACCAAGAGAATTAAGACATGGTGTCATTCAGACTGCAAGCTCTTGGCAAGCAGGGTGACCCCAACTATCAGTACAAAAAGAACACCTCACTCAAACAGGCAATAAATGAAAGTTAAAGAGAGAAGAAAATAAGGTACCCTCCAATTGATGTCAGACTCCCAGAAAGCTCAGTTAAGCATAAGATTATTGTCCCCAAAAGAGGAAGAAAAAGGAAATCTGAACTGGCCTGAAAACAACCCCTGGCCTCATCTGAAGACTCCTTTATTTTTAATCCAATACCCAGGATCTCTTCTTGGGGTGTAAATTCCCTGAAAAGCCAAATCTTTCCAGGAGATGAAACTGTTGGCTGTCCTTTTGAGGACTGAAAGCAAAGAGCTCCAAAATTTATGCACTACGTTAAGCGAGATGTCTGGTATCCAACTAGGTTAAATTGCTTTCTATATTTAAATTGCCTGCTAGCTGGTTAGATGGGGGAGCCACTGCTGTGAAATGGATAGTTCCAGCCAGTAAATAGAAAGGCATAAATCCTAATGGATTAATCTGTTATAATTAGACAATTCTGTATGACTTTGACATGGAGCCCAACTCTTCGGAGAATGAAGAGACAGGGGAGGGGTGAACCTCAGGTGTGCGGGCCATAAGGCAAGAGAAGAGCCAGAAGAGGAAAGGGGAAGTCTGAAGAGCAGAGGAAGGGTGCAAAGCCACAAGCCAGGAACACCTGAGTAAGAGCTGAGATGGGCAGACAGAAGGTGTGAGTAAAGTATTCTTCTCCACAAAAGAAATTCACACTAAAACCAGAAGTTTAAATTACAATAAGAAAGGAAATATAGTTGACTCTTAACTTCACAGGTCCACTTACACGCCAATATTTTTTTCAATAAATATACAGTCAGCCCCCAGTTCCGCATTCGCGGGTGATTCCGCATCCGCGGGTGGTTCCGCATCCGCGGGTGGTTCCGGATTCAACCAACCGCAGATCAAATATCACTATGTTGACAATCCGAGGTTGGTTGAATCTGCAGATACGGAGGGCCAACTATGGAACTTGAGTATCCACGGGGTTTGCTGTCCGTGGAGGGTCCCGCAACAAATCTCCCCTGGATACCTAGGGACGACTGTAAAGGGCAGTGAACTCCTCCTTCCTCTCTCCTACCTGCCCCTCCCCTTTACATACAAAAGTTCTTTCCTTCTGCTTCTCAAAGGGGCAAACCCTTTTGAGAAACCTCCTTTTGGCCGGACAAGAGTGATGAGAAGTCTCGGGTCGCTGACCTGGAGCACTTCTTTTGGCTCTTGCCCTCCTCCTCCAACTCTTCCTTCTTACCAAGACCAGGAAACCATGAAGAGAGTAAACACCCAGCAGTGAGAGGCTCCTACATCCCCAAGTGACCTGGGGTAAGGATGAGGGGTTGAGATCCACGGTGAGGCAGGCTGTAGGATGGAGCTGGAGGTGGAATAAGGGTGCATCTTTCAAGTCCTGGGAAATCCCTCTTAGCCCTACAGCAGGATAATGAGGATGTCCAGAGCATAAAAGATGGGTGATTCAAATCTAATCTAAGTCAAAGTCTTATCAATCTGGAGTTCCAGGACAGTTTTGAATGCCTGGAGGCTCCCTGAGACCACCCTCTGTCTCAGGACAATCTCCAGGACCAGAATGATCTTCCTACCCAACTTATTGCGCCTCCATTCCAATACAAGCCCTTGGCTCCAGCAAGACTGACCTCTTTACTCAAAGAAAGAGAAAATAGGGAGCCGAAAGATGCTACTGATAACGAATGGGAACCAGAGGCGATCTAGGCTCAAGGTTCCAGGCTGTCTAGATAGATTTTCTTAAGCAACACTACACTCTCACACACGTGCTGAGAGGTACAACTGCGGCTTTATCTGGAGACTGAAAGACAGAGAAACTAAGATAGTCCAAAAGTTTAGACGACAGGAGTTTTCTGGGAATAAGCTGGGCTCTTGATTTAGTGAATTACTAGGGGCACCAAAAGCCAGGAAATCATAATTGGACACCACATTGGGCAATCAGACCCTTCATTTTGCCAGCTTCAAGGTGTGTAGCCTCACACCTACAATAATGTCCTCCTACATCAAAGCAGATCAAGTATCACCTAACCACCCATCTGCCCAGAGCTATGCAAAACTATAAATCCAGAGTTAGATAAATAATCAAAAATGAAGAGTGGAAATAAGACATGAACAGCAAGAAAAGATCTAGAAATAGAAACGATGACAGCTATCGATATCAGGTGTGAGCAGCCCTGGGCCTCTGAGCAGTATACCTCACTAAAGGGACCCCATGTGGGGCCCCCAGTAGGTATTGTGTCAAAGGCAAGCATGGACGGCAACAAGCTGCATTCAGCCTCTCTCTCCTCTCTTACACCTCTGTGCCCTACTCCCATCTTCCCTGGGTGCCAGGAGGGCCACCCTAATCCTGTACAAACAAAGCAATATTCTATTGAAAGAAAACTTGAATAGGGATAATAGATCAGTGAATGGGAAAGCTGAATATTGTAAAGAATATTCAGTTCTTCACATATTAATTTATAAACTTAGTGCAACTCCAACCAAAATTCCAAGGGAATTTATTCCTTTAAGCTTAACTAAGCGATTCCAATGGTCATCTGGAAAAATAAACATGCGATAATTTCCCAAGAATATTAGAAAAAGAGGAAATTGCAGTGGCAGGGATTAAAACTGACCTTAACTACAGGGATCAAATGGCATGGAACTGATAAAAGGATCAACACTTCGTTCACAGAAAATTCAAGTGTGTAAATAAATACACACACATATATGAAGTTATTTTAAAAACAGATGTCATCACTAATATGTCGGGAAAAGTTAGCATTAACATTTGGTTAATTAATTAGTTAATTTTTGAAAAAACATTTTTGTCAGAATTAATTCCGGGGAACTTCCCTGGTGGTCCAGTGGTTAAGACTCCGTGCTCCCAATGAAAGGGGCCTGGGTTCATTCCCTGGTCAGGGAACTAGATCCCACATGGCCACAACTAAGACCTGGGGTAGCCAACTAAATAAATGAATATTAAAAAAAAAATAATTCCGGATGGATGAATTTTATAACTCATAAATCATAATGAAATCATAAATAAATAGAAAGTATAAGTGAAAATTTAATTTATCTTAGGGTAGAAAAGACTGTCTAATCATAAATAGAAGAACTGAGAAAATGTCCTATGTGCAAAATTAAAGCTTGTGCATGTCAAAATCCCTGTTATATACAAACAGGCAAATGACACATTGGAATAAAATAAAATAAGGATATAATTAAGCAATCCTTTCTACGTTATCTAGAGCGCTCATATTTAAAAATAAAAACACATCAGTTAAAAATAGGCAAAGAATATAGACTTCTCCATAAAAATATAAATAGCCATTAAATGTTTTTAATAATAATATCTAGTACCATAATACGATCATTCTCAATCACTGCTGATAGTAGTATAAATTGATTAAAACAAAAAATAAAACAAAACACACACACAAATGTTCTGGAAAGTAATTTCACAGTATGTAACAGGAATCTTCTAGGAATGTGTCCTAAATAATCAGAGATATAGGCAAAGACTTATGAACAATGTTTTTATTGCAGTATTATTTATAAGAACCATAAATTGGAAATAACGCTCATGCCCACTAATTAGACACTGGTTAAAAAGGCTATAGTGCGTCCACAAAGTAGATTATTACAGCCATTTAAGATCAATGGCATAGGAAAAGTCTCAAAATATAATCTTAAATTTTTAAAAGTCAGAACACAGACTGGTTAAAGTAATAAGTAAGGAATTCTGGGTTTTTTTAATGTATTTATGCATAGAAAAAAAGACAAAGGAATTCTTTAAAATGTTAATAGTGATCATCTGAGTGGTAGGATTGGAGTTATTTTAATTTTTGTCTTTATATCATTCTATATTTTTCAAATGTTCTATATGGAACATATTTTGTCTTTATAATTAGAAATTTAAAGCAATCAAGCTTATTTGTAAAAGATGAGTCCCCCAGGGTTCCAGAAAGAGAAAAAGGCGAGAGGTCAGAAAACCCTTCTGAAATCGCCCTGATGCTTCCTTCCCCGGCACTAAACGGAGTAACCAGGCTTTACCTGGGGCTGACAGCAGGATTATTTACAAGAATGGCCAGACCTACTAGAGAATGGACTTGAGGATATGGGGAGGGGGAAGGGTAAGCTGTGACAAAGTGAGAGAGTGGCATGGACATATATACACTACCAAACGTAAAATAGATAGCTAGTGGGAAGCAGCCGCACAGCACAGGGAGATCAGCTCGGTGCTTTGTGACCACCTAGAGGGGTGGGATGGGGGGGGTGGGAGGGAGGGAGACGCAAGAGGGAAGAGATATGGGAACATATGTATATGTATAACTGATTCACTTTGTTATAAAGCAGAAACTAACACACCATTGTAAAACAATTATACTCCAATAAAGATGTTAAAAAAAAAAAATGGCCAGGCTGTCCCTCACTCACCTAAGGGGAGCCCCCTGCCGATCCCCTCTTGCCCTAAATAAATCAGACCTGCAAGCCAAGCCTCACTGGCTGCACTTATCCATGTAAATTAGCTTGATTTGATGTTCATAATTGCTCTCCTCGACTGCCACATGCATGTGTGCACACACACACACGTACACATACACACACACACACCTGCTGCCTCCTCTGATGTGGTCGGCACCCACTGAGCTGTCACCATCCCTAACTTTCCCAATTCAAGCCTTCAGCCAGGCCCCCTCTCAGGCTATCACACACACCCGACACACACCCCATCACTGCATTACTGAGTTACTGCTCATCCCCATGCCTGTCTGCTTATCCATATCCTACCTTGAGTGTAAGGACCTTTGCAGTTCCCGGCCAAAACCATGTGAGGGCCTGCTCTGTGTCAGCATTGTGCACCAGGGACAGAAACGGATAGGGCAAGAGTCACTGCCCACAAGGAGCTTGGCATCCGGTGTAGCAGACACACCGATAACGAGATCATTTGAACCCAGTGAGGGGAGTGCTATGAAGAAGAGAGATGCTGTTAAATGATCATGGAGGACTTCCTGGAAGAGGTGGCACCTGAGCTGAGTCTAAAAGGCTGTGTAGGAATCAGTCAGGCAGAGATAGTGGGAGAGAGTCTAGGAGAGTAAGTGAAGGCCCAGAGGTGTGAAGCCATTGAAGCAACAGGAAACCCCAAGCTGAAAGTTCAGCATTCATGGAACAGGAAGAGGGAGGAAATGAAGGAAGGAGAGAAATGAGATGGGAATGTCAAACAAAGACCAAGTCATAAAAATCATCATGTGCTTTGCCCAAGAGCTCCATATGGCCCAGGACTACCACACAGCTGTCTCCCCCTTTCCCGCCCCCACTGGTCTGCCCAAGAGCAGTTCTTAGGCCTGCAAGCAGCTAGGCAGCAGGCACCCGCCCAGCCCAGCTGTCTCAAGGAAAACAAGTCTGTGGTCTGGCAGGATTACCTGGTTGACCCCTCTGTCTGCAGCCCTGACTTGCGACTTCCAAGGAACTCCCTTGCTTCTGGATTACTGGCGCCCGTTCTGGGTTCCCCAGCAAACTCTGGGGGGCTGCTAGTGGCGGCCCTCTACTTGATCCAGGCCATTCCTTTTCTGAACCCTCTCCAATCACGCTTTCGTCCCCACCCTCCTCCGAAACTGTTCTCATCAATGTCACCAATGAGCCAGGACTGGGGTCTGGCTGTTCCTTGGCCTGAGAAGTCTTCTCCTCAGAGATTTGCAGAATGAAATCCCTGACTTCCTCCCTGGAAATCTTGACTCAGCTCTCATGTCCCAGGGAGCCCCACCCTGGTTACCCTACCTACTCCTGTCCACACCTCCAATCCCCCTTACCTCACTGTATTTCTTTTTTCTATAGCACTTATCTTCTAATATACTACATTATTTACTTATTAAACATTTAGTAATTAGGAGATTGGGATTAACATATACTCACTACTACATATAAAATAGATGACTAACAAGGACCTACTGTATAGCACGGGGATCTCTACTCAATACTCTGTAATAACCTATATGGGAAAAGAATCTAAAAAGGGGTTATATACATATAACTGATTCACTTTGCTGTACACCTGAAAGTAACACAACTTTGTAAATCAACTATACTCCAATAAATTTTTTTTAAAAAATTTATTGATGATTGGCATCTCCTCTCACCCCAACACACACACACACACACACACACACACACACACACACACACACAAATTTGCATAAGGCATTGGTCTGCATTGTGCCTCCAGCACCTGGATCCACATGGAGTTCTCCTGGCATATGGCAGAACTAATGTAGTATTTGTGGAAGGAATGAGCCACCCCTGCACGCTGCTCTTGGGATGCAAGAAGCTGGCCCTCCCACGCTGCTGCTCTGTCAGGGATGCTCTCTGTCCCCACATCCCTCCCTGTGGGACAGATGCCCCATCAGACATCCCCTTGTGTCAGCCATTCAGTTTGACAGCGTCCCGGTTCTGGAAGGTGCTCTCACCCCATTGCTTTATGGACCATCCCTTACGTTCAAGGCTCTAGGTGAGCATAGAGCACATTTTAGGTAGCTCTCCTACTCCCCACAGGCCCTAACAGTGCTGGGTATGGAGTAGGCACCCAATAAGTATTTCAAGAAGAAAGAGCAAATGTCATTTAAAGTGAATTTAGATGGCAGCTCCTGCAATAACTTTAAAAAGGCTAATGAAGGTATATCATGTTCACTCCCAAGGAGAACCCAGGGGGCTTCAACAAAATTTCCCCTTCGACTAGCAAGCAGGTTATAGGTGGAAAGTAATGGTAATAAACTGCCTGCAGTTCCTTCTGGTTTTAAAAGTCCATCTGGTACCCACACCATGCTGGCCAGAGCTATCAATGGCGTGGAGCAGGAGTGAGAGGTCGCCCCCAGCTCTCAGGGCAGGTGGAGATGGCATCCCCCTTGCCGTGATGGATGGCGGCAACCTTCAGCTCCTAATTGCTCCCAAAGAATTCACGTATGATCCAAGCCCCAAATCACACACATGAGGGAGAGGAAGGATAGAAGCCAAGGCAAGAGGTTCAGTCAGCAAAATTGGAATCACTTGAGAAATGCAGGAGGCAGAAGCCCCTATCTGAGCCTGCCCTATAAAAGCCCAAGCGATGTATTTTCTTCCTTCAGTTGACCTTTTTTAAGGGTCTTTCTCATAAGTCATTAATAACTAATTTCACAGTCGCTGCATCATGTGACAGTCATAAAATATTGCCGGCGCTTTTCCCAGCAAATTTTAGTATTGAGCCAATAATTGAATCCAAATCATCCATTAAGTTAATTCTTTAGTAGACAATATTTTACACTTGAAGTCATTTTTCACAAGTTCTCCAGAATGAAGTAATTGTGAAATTAGCGATGACTTTTTCCCCCTCCTGAACAAGTAAAGATAAAATCGCTGGGTTCAGCCTGGAGGGTGTCAAGCTGTTATGAATTCTTTTCTTTCATGTGTTGCCTATTCCTAGTTAGAACTAGCTCTGAGTCCTCAGAACTCAACAGGCAGATGATTGGACATGGCTTTTGGATAGTGAGTTTCTTAGGTGGAGCTATCCTAGGACCACCTCACATGTGTAATCACATGACACCCTCTTCAGCCAGACTCTGGCTTTTAAGAAGACTCTGTTCTTTCCGTCTTTTAAGACTGGTGCAGAGTGAACTTGGGGAATCCAGCCAACTGACACCTCCCTCTTCTGAGGTCCAAGCTTCCACCCGCAGGGATAGGCACCTGTAGCCAGTTTGTGGCAGTGACCCTGCCCTGCCCCTTTTCGCTGTCCCATCTCTGACCACACAGATGAGAGCACAGTGGACACCTGACCCAGGCTGAGGCCATCAAAGTCCTTCTTTCAAGAATTTGAACTTGGGTCAAAGAGGCACCAGCCAGACTCTGTTGGCCCCTTAAATTAAGGACATGAAATTTGCATGACTTTGCATGAACTTTGCACAGGATAGTTGTTTCACAACTCCCAAATGTTCATGGATCTGGAGGGACTGGAGGGAAAAAAGAGCAAGAGGGAGAAACAGAGTGAAGAGAACACTCAGCATGAGGTCCCCGAGCAGGGGAACAGGAAGGGGAGCAGGACACCCGCACCGCCCAGCCCCATCTCCAACCCTGGTTCAAGTTCTGGGCCCTCTGGGAACCAGGCCACAACTTTTGCCCCTGGGTTCCACGAAAACACCAAAAGACCCAAAGGTTGAGAATAACTCTTGACTAGAGCTCTTCTTGAGGACTTAAGTGGAAGTGGGGCTGCACCCAACAGGACCAGCAAAAATTTCTAAAAATGCTTTCAACTAATTCTCTTCTCAGGGTCCCCCATCAGGACAGCCACTCCGATGCCTCTACCCCTTACTTTTCTGTCCTCTAACAAATGCTTCCAGATGGCAACTGTGGACACCACACCACTTCTCCCCTCACCACCAAACACTCGTGTGCAAATGAAGTGACTCATGCATTAATCCCTCATACATTGCGTGAGTGCCCCTTGGAGCCAATGGCGAGACAGGCAGGTCGGCTCACAGACAAGACACGTTGTGGTCTAAGAAGACTTACTATTTAACACTTTCTGTCCCTGTCAAATCTGTGACCAAGTCCCCACTTTTTACAGAACTGAGTTTCTATTATAATCAACCAAAAGGACCTTGCCCCAGAGAAAATTCCTAACGCCTGCCCATGCCTCAGCCTTTGCTAGACATGCAGGAAACAGCATGAAATTTGGGGCCAGGCAGACCTGGGTGTGCATGTCAGCGTCTGGAAAAATAAAACGAAGAGGCTCACACTTCTCCGTTCAGTGTGTTGTTGCTGTAGCTTTGGGATAAGCAGCCTTTCCAGAGTCAGGGAAAGTCCCTTCCACTCTAGTTTCCTGCGAAATTTATTGTACTGATGATTATTGTTACAAATGGGTGTTGAACTTCATCTTTTTTATTAGTATTATCCTTGTAAAAAAGGTATTAAACTTTATCAAATGCTTTTCTGTGTCTCTCGAGCTAATCATATGATTTTTTTTTCTCCTTTGGTCCATTAAGGTGGTGAATTGCTAGACCTTCCGCTGTT
The DNA here is from genome assembly GCF_028564815.1 of Eubalaena glacialis. NCBI lineage: Eukaryota > Metazoa > Chordata > Mammalia > Artiodactyla > Balaenidae > Eubalaena > Eubalaena glacialis. The sequence goes on from NC_083724.1 coordinate 108,472,422, forward strand.
AAACCACCCCTGCATTTTTCACATAAACCCAACATGACTGCAGAGATTGTTTTTAATACACTACTGGATTCAGTTAGCTAATGTTTTTAGTATTGTTTTCATCTATTTTTACAAGTGTTTGTTATATGCCTATTTTTTTTCTCCTGCCCTTGTCTAGCTTAAGAATAACAATTAAACTACCTTCATTAAATGAATCGGACAGCTTTTTTTTTTCCTTTGTCTACCTTTTGGAACAGCTTCTATTAATACAAAACAGGGATTATTTTCTCCATAAATACTTTGCAGAGCTCAACTGTAAAGCTGTATGGGCCCAGGGCTTTACGGGCAGGGGGCGGGGCAGGGGCGGGAGGTTGGCTATAATTTTAATTTCTTTACCCATGACTGGTCTGTTCGAGTTTTCTTTTTATTCTTTGCCAATTTTGGCATTTCTCATTTTCCCAGAAAGCTATCCAATTCATCCAATTTTTCAAATTTATTAGTGTGTTGGAATATTTGTTCAGAATATTATTTTATTATTTTTTAAAAATCTGTTGTGTCTGTCATTTTACTCTCTCTCTCAGTTTTCTTTTATTACATCTCTTTTTTCTCCTCAGTCTTGCCAGAGGTGTGCCTATTTTATTAATCTGTTCAAAAGACCTACAATCAGTTCTGCTAAACTTCTGTGATTTTTAATTGCAATTTGCTATTCATTTATTTCTGCCTTTCTATCTATAATTTCCTTCTTTTTCTTTAGGTTTACTTTGTCACTACTTTTGCAGCCTCTTGAGATAAGAGCTTAGCTCATTTGTTTCCTGACTTCTCTGTCTTCTAATAAATAGATTTATGGCTATACATTTTGTCCTAGGTGCTGCTTTATCTGTGTCCTACAAATTTTGCCATGTGGTTTATTCATTCATTTAGTTCTAATTTCTTTTTTTAATTTATTTATTTATTTTTGGCTGCATTAGGTCTTCGTTGCTGCGCACGGGGCTCTCTCTAGTTGCAGCGAGCGGGGGCCACTCCTCACCGCGGCTCACTGGCTTCTCATCGTGGTGGCCCCTCCTGTTGCGGAGCATGGGCTCTGAGTGTGCAGGCTTCAGTAGCTGTGGCACGCGGACTTAGTTGCCCTGTGGCATGTGGAATCTTCCCGGACCAGGGCTCGAACCCGTGTCCCCTGCATTGGCAGGCGGATTCTTAACCACTGCGCCACCAGGGAAGTCCCAGTTCTAAGTATTTTGCATTGCCTGTATTATTCCTTCTTTAATCCAAAAACTTTTCATTAGTGCCATTCTTTTCGTTTCCAGACATACAAGTTTGGGGGGGGGGTTGTTGTTCTTTACTAATTTCACATTCCATCGTATTACAGTCAGAGAACATTATCTGAATGACGTCAATCCTTTGGAATTTATTGAGGCTGCCTTTGTTCCCTGATTTATGGTCATTTTTATGAATGCTCTACATATAATCAAAAGAGTTTATATTTTCTGTTTGTTAGGTATAAAGTTATATATGTGTACGTAACTATACACAGACATTTAAGCATATTTAAAAAGTTATTCAAGTCTTCTATATACTTAATAAATCTTGTCTGCTTGCTCTGTCAAGTTATAAAAGAAATACGTTTGATTTATCTATTTCTCCCTATGTAGCTATAGCTATTTTTATATATGTGCGTGTATAAGTACACACATATATATTTGATGGTATACTGTTAGATGTGTATATAGTTTTCATGATTGTTATAATTTTGTGATCTTTTATTCCTCATACTGGAATGTTCCTCTTCTTTTTTTCCTTATAAGTTTTCTTTTGTTCCTATTTGCTTGCTATATCTTCTTCTACTGCTTTATTTCCACCCACCTGTTGTGTCTCCTGTGAAAAGCATATTCCTAATTCTTGTGTTTTTAATCCACTCCAAGAGTCTCTATATTTTGAATCGTGAGTTTAATCCACTCATATCATTGTAAATTGATGTTATATTAAAAATTATGTTTGTTATTTTATTTCACATTTTCCATTTGCCATACTCTTTCTTCCTTCTTTCCTCCTTCCCACTGGATAGATAAATTTTCCTCTGCTGGTTTAAAAGCTTTACATTCTAGTCTTCTGGTTCTGACACTAATTTCCTCTAGTTATTCAGGCCAAAAATGTCGACGTCATCCTTGAGTCCCCTCTTTCCTTCACCAACCATCAGAATATCCGTTTGGTTCTACCTTCAAAATACACCCAGAACCTTACCACCTCCACTGTGACACCGCCCTGCTCCAAGCCACCAGCATCTGTCATCTGAATCAATGCCACCTCTTCCAACTGTTCTCCAGTCTTCCACCTTAGCTTCTAGAATCTATTCTCAACACAGATTCAGACCGATCAGTTTTAAATGTAAGAGCACATCACTCCCCTCCTCAAACCTTCCAAAGTCTCCTCTATCACTCAGAGTAAAAGCTAAGTCTTTGAAATGCCCTGCAGGCCCACCCCCCCCCCCTTCAGGCACCCTCTTCTACCAGTCTCCCCTTGGCTCACTTACATCCAGATATACCAGTTACCTTGCTGTTCTTCATACACACCAGGCATGCTCCTACACCAGGGCCTTTGCACTGGCTGTTCCCTCCTCATAAAACACCCTTCTCTACCTACCCACATAGCTAACTCCCTCACCTCCTTCAGGGCTTGGCCTGGGTGTCTTCTCCGCAAGGAGACCTGCTCTGCCCATCTTATTTAAGTTGTAACCCTCCCTACCCTGGTGCTCCCAATCTCCTTTACACCGCCCCATTTTTTGCATGGCACTTACAAACTTCTATCAGACCATTTTGTTTGTTTGTTTACTATGTGTACTGAGTATTGTCTGTCTTCCCTCGCTCCGTGAGAATGAGAATATTTGTCTGCCATGGCCACGAAAATGTGCTGTTCAGATCTCTGCTGCCAGAAGCGTAGCTGACCCACAGTAACAGCTCTGCCCTGTGGGATCCACCCCACGTTCGTGTTGAGGCCACACTTCCCAGGGCTGCTCCCAGCAGTTGCCAAGCACGGCAGGTACTAAGGCAGGCCCCACCCACCGAAAGGCAAGACTCCTTGTGTGGCCGACTTGGGTTCAAGCGCTCTCCACTAGCCGGGCCAAACCATTCCCTGAACTGTGCTTCAGTCTGAAGCTCTTCCTCCCCTAAACCTCCTTCCTTCCCCCTCTCCCTCTGCAGGGGTCAGGTCTGCATCCCAGTGTAAAGGCTCCCCCTGCCTTCCCTTGTTTCTTTGCCAGTAAATCTAATCTCATTGTAGCATCTTCTCAGTGGACCTGGACTCATGTGTCTGCTTGTCTACTGATGTGTCCCAAGGTAGGACACATTGCGGTAGGTGTTCAGTCGGTATCTCTGGGATGAGTGTCTAGTGCGGGCCAAGTGTAAGCCAGTGTGTTCATCTTACAGGCTGCCCAGGATCCCACTCCAACACTCCCTCAACTGGGGTTTGCCGTAGGGAGGGTGAAGCTCTGTCCTCCCAGCCTGGTTCCTCTGACCTGTCAACTACCTAAACGCTGACCAGACTGATGAGCTCCCCGGGTCCCACTGAACAAGCATTACCATGACTTGTAGAGTGGCTTTGAATATCACAAAGTCCCTTTGCAACAAACAGATTGTCCTATAAGCCTTACCCCAACCCTGTGAAGTAAATCATTATCTATTTTAAATTTGGTTAAAACAAACACAGAGGGGTTCATTGAGGTGCCCAAGATCACAGCACAGGGTCAGGCTTCAAATGAGACGTTGGTGTCCTGGGCCCATGCTCTTCCCACCATATCACAGGTGACACTGAAGTAGGGCCCCACGCAGTGAAGAGGAAAAGTCAGTGACTTCTGGAGAAGTCTGGTCGAGGACTAGATAGGCTTAGGCTGAGAGACAGGACAGGCCTGGGGAAGCAGCCCCGGGGATGGGCCCAGGGCTGAGCACTTGCGGGGTGGGAACTGCTGGTGTCCCCTGAGGTCATGTGACATGAAGGTTCCACATGGGAAACTCTTCCACGTGGAAAGCAGTTTCCACATGGGAAACTGCTTCCGTGGATTCAAGGGGTGTGGAGAAGACTTAGCAAAATTAGAGTATACATCAAAAAGAGAAAGAGACGGAATGCAGATTTCCAATCAAGCCTGGGAAGATAAGACTGGACATTGGACAGAGGTTTCTAGAATCAAAAATCTCCAAAAGCCCTCCCCTCACCCCCAAGTGAACGGAGACGAGTTCTCTCCCGATCCCATACACTCGGGAGTGACTTTGACACCTACCATAACTTTTTTACACTGAGAGCAGTGGAGGAGGAACTGCTCGGCCAGCTATGGGTGCTTTACTGCTGGGGAGGGGAGCAGGGGAGACAGGAGGGAGGGGCAGCATGATGAGGTCCCCCTGAAGCATGCAGCATCTGTGCCCCAATAAGTGACCAGCCAGGCATTCAATCGCCTAACTGCTCCAGCAAGGAGCTGTGACCGTGATCAGAGGTGGAACAAATGTCTGTGTCACTAACTGAACAAGGCTCTTCTATCCTTCAAAGCCCGGAGTAGAACCTACCAGCTTCTCCTCCTGTTCATCCAGGCCAGGACCCCCAACCTCTCGGGCCTGCACGTGCTTCCAGGAAGCTCCACAGTCCCAGGGTGCACGGTGGCATCCAGAGCTCCCCAGCCAGCCTGCTACAGCACCATGGTGGGGCAAGAGTGGGTTACAGGTAGATAAGACATTGATCCCTGAAGCTCTCGGCCAGCGGCTGGCCTCTGGCTGCAAGTAGCCTCCCCCATTTATTCTAGAGTGTTCTCACCATCTGTGCCTGCCATGATGCTGGAAGGCGGGGCAGGAGGGAGGGGGAAAAGTGAGGAAGCTGTGGGGCTCTGGTCCTTCCTCACCCACCACCAGAGGCCACCGCACCCTCCATTCATTCATTCATTCATTCAACCATCCATCCATTCACTCATTCACCTAAAATGTATTAGGCACCTACCATGTGCCAGGCACATTCCAGCATGTCAGCTGCAAACTCTTCTGCCAGGGGAAGGGCACCCTCTGCCACTAAGAAGCTGTCTAATTGTGGGCCTCGGATCTCCACCCATAAACTAGGGGCACTGAACAGAAGCTGGCCAAGGCCCCCTTTAACTCTGACGTGCTCGATTGCGATGGAAAGATGTTATGGAGTATCAGCCCTCTTCTCCATCCCATGTTCGCTCTCCTCCCCACCTTCCTTCAAGCCACTGGGCCTTTCCCTGATCATCGCCCCAGGGAAAGGACAAACAAATCGCCCTGGAGCCTCTTCCTGCCCCTCTAGAATCAGAAGCTTGCCTCCTTAAGGCACTGAGAGAATCTGGGGTTTACCTAAATGACTGGGGGGTAAGGATGCCCTCCCTCCTTTCTAAATAATATTCCCACGCCCACCCTACCCCCTTGCCCGGGGCCGAGGGGGGAGAAGAAGGACACACCTGAAAGGGCCAGATGGCGGGAATAGGACTGCCCGGGCAGCAACCCCATGGATGATGGCTAAGGACAGACAGGAATGGTGACAGCTCAGTGTCACCCACATGGGCATTGGTGTCAAGGACCAGATGGGCTGCCCCTCTCTGACCCCATACCCATAACATTTCAGGAGCCTGGGACCCCTAACTTGAGCAAGGGCTACGAAAGTCCCACGCAAATGGGGGGCTAGGGGAGGGAGAGGTTGGCTGAGCACTTAAGTCTTTCCAGCCTCAGAATTTGGGGCCATGGGTGGGGTGGGGCCCTACAGGGTCTGCTAGAAAAAAGCTGGGGGAGTGGAACATGCCAGAGGATCTCCTGCGGTCAGGCTCACCAGCCAGCCAGCTCCCCGGAGAGTTCCCTCCCAGGCAAGAGCAGCCTGGCTGCATTTTCGCCCAGGTTCTAGGCACAAGTTCACCCCCCCCCGCCACAGTATTCCTCACGTTAGACCCCTCCCCACTCCCACCAGGACTCATTCATCCCAACTGAGCCCTGTGTCTTGGCAGCCCCAGTGCCAACCTGCTGTCTCCACGAGCAAGAGCCACACCTTGCCAACAGCCTGCCAATCAGCCGGCACAGGCTTCCCATGGGTGCCATGACCTTAGCCACCCAGCTCGTCCCACTGATGAGAGTCTGAGCCTTGCTTTCTAGATCTGCCCCTCGGCCCTGCCCAGGCTGCTCCTCCCATCGTCACCTCTTCTGCCCCTCACCACCCCAGCCCTAATTTCACCCAAAGGATGTCGGGCAACCCATGATCCTGTCCAGTGAGCCCAGCCAAGCCCCCCAGGGGCTGCCCCGCCTCTCTCCGGACCTTATTGTGTATCTCTAACTACCTAACAAGTGCAGTGTAATTACATTCCCCCACCCCCACCCCTTCCAAGCTGCCTACCTAGCAGCTACCAGGGAATTATGTGCTACTTAAGGGAAAAGCGTCGCTAATAGAAAACAGTAGATGAACAAGAGCTGTTGCGGGCACCTCGCTTCCTTTCCTTAATTTGCAACAAACCTCTGTTTATTGAGCCGGTAACATATTTGAACACTGACTCATGAGAGGCCCTTCTCGGAGACACTGTATATCTGGCAAATAATTCCCCTTCCACTGAGGTGTGGGCAGAATTCAGCCCAGGCAATTTACAAGGCTAAGCGGGGAGGGGCAGGCAGGGGACACTTAAGCCGAGGGCCAGACTGCACCGCAGCTGCGGGTGCCTGGCCCGGAGGATCCGCCCTGGAGCAGGGACTCCACTCCCCACCCACGGGCCACTCCGGAAGGCCCGCTGTTTTCCCGCTGGTGTAGGGAGGCAGGAGCAGAGGGTGCACCTGCCGTTTCTGTGGGACCATCTCCTTGCTAATGTTTCTGTGCCTGCTCTCTCCTTCCTTCCTCTACCAACTCCGTGAAGAAAGCCAGGCAGGTGCTATCGTGTCCATTTTACAGATGGGGAAACAGAGGCCCAGAAAGCAGAAAGTCAGAGTGGCTCTAGGTCACATAGCTTTCCGTTCATCACCTGTTCCACGCCCCCAGGAGGACAGCCATAGCTCCTTTCTCCTGACAGGGCAGGGAGAAAAGAAAGGGACAGTTGTGCCTCTCCCACTCCCTCCAGCTGGCAGGAGATGTAGCAGGGTGTCCGTGGCTGGTCTAGAGAGAGACAACTGGCCATTAACAGTGAAGATGCAGAGACAGAAGGCATCTGATTGGTGTTAGAGTGAGTTATGACAGATAGGATTAGAAACCAGCTTCTCTCCACTGCTTTTGGCCTTCAAAGCCCTTGAAAAACAGATGGTAATTAAACCTCATTACGAGGGTAAAAGGACACCCTCCTCCCCAGCCCCACCCCCTCTACACACACACACACACACACACACACACACACAGAGCTCTCCAGAGGAGAAACTAAAGGCTCCCAAGGTTGTCCCATGTTCAGGGATATGACTATGGGGCCCAGACTAGCCCAAGGAGCGGCCTTGCTCACAGATGCCCCCCAAAGTCAGCCCCAGTCACCCCCAAACCACAGCATCCCAGGGAGGCAACAGAATGAAGCAGAAAGAGTGTGGGGCCAGAGTTCAAAGTCACTTGCTAACTTCATGACCTGGGTGAGTTGTTTAAACTCTCTGAGCTTCAGTTTCCTCAACTCTAGAATGGAAAGCTTAGCAATCATACAGGTTTTTTTGAGGATTAGGTGACATATTAGACATTTGACCCAGTGCCGGGCATACAGTAGGTGCTTAATAACTGTTCAACTGCTTCTCCTTCTTCTTCACTCTCCCTTCCTTTGCTAGCTCGTTATCTCCAGAAAGTTCCCCACCCCAAAGTCGAGCTCCCCAGAAACAGACCCTGATGTTTGTAGCCAGGATTCACATGGGAGTGACTTCCTAAGGAAGTGCTCCCTGGAAGAAGCTATAAAGGAGAGGGAGCACGAATGGGGCTTCAGGCCAAGTCCCAAGTAGGTAACCTCAGCAGATGCCTCGGGGCTCGCTTACGCATCCGAGTTGTCCTGATGGGGAGACCAGGAGCCAGAACGTACACTCCTGTATCCCAGGTCACAGACAGAACCAAGGCGGGGGGACAGTTCCCGGGCAGCTTCCGGACCCCAGGGAATCCTCCTCAGGGGCAAGTGTTGGAAGTAAAGCTCACTGGAGCCAGGAAGAGACTCCCAGAAGGATTCACAGGAGGGGGATCTGAAAGGACGTGGGCAGAGAGAGCTCCAGCTCCTATTTGGTTCCAACCTGCCGGATGGCTTGAGACCTGTGTTACAGAGCATATCAGGATGAGCAAGCGTGATCCTTAGCATTCAGAGAGCTCCTTGTCAAATGTCGGTAAAACACCCACACAGACACTCTCTAATCCTCTCCCAGCAGCATTTCCGTGAAATAGACAGGGCAGATAGCATTGTCTTCTTTTACAAAGAAAGTGGGGTCCAGAGATGCGTGATGAATCAGCCCTGGTCACAAAGCTAATTAGTAGCTATCTAAATCCAGGCTTCTGCACTCCCAGCGCCGGCCTCCTTCCAAAAATAGTATTCAAACGCACGCACACACGCATACACACCATATGTTGATTGTCTATATGAGATTTTGGTCGCTTTTCAGAAGTAAGGTGCAGGTTGAAGATTTGGAGAAAAGGGCTTCCCTGATGGCGCAGTGGTTGAGAGTCTGCCTACTAATTCAGGGGACGCGGGTTCGAGCCCTGGTCTGGGAGGATCCCACATGCCGCGGAGCAACTGGGCCCGTGAGCCGCAATTACTGAGCCTGCGCGTCTGGAGCCTGTGCTCCGCAACAAGAGAGGCCGCGATAGTGAGAGGCCCGCGCACCGCGATGAAGAGTGGCCCCCGCTTGCTGCAACTGGAGAAAGCCCTCGCACAGAAACGAAGACCCAACACAGCCAAAAATTTTAAAAATTTTAAAAAAAAGGTTTGGAGAAAAAAAGGACAGTAGTCGAGGGCCAGAAGGAAGGGTCCTTCCCTCCAGGACACACAATTCTCGGGTTAGGTTAACAAGCTCCTTTGTGTGGGGTGGAAGTAATCCGGGAGAGAATGAATCCATTGGTTTGCTCTCCTCCCAACTTCAGGACACTGTGGGAAGATGAGCTTGGTGGGAAAGGAGAGAATGGGTAGCCTTCCTGGACGCCATGGAAGGTTCTGTGTACAGAACCTGTGGCATTCATCGCTTTATTAACGATCTTTTTTATTATTGAAGTATAGTTGATTTACAATGTTGTGTTAGAGTCTGGTGTACAGCAAAGTGATTCAGTTTTATACCATATATTCAGTTTTATATATATATATATATATATATGTGTGTGTGTGTGTGTGTGTGTGTGTGTATATATTCTTTTCCAGATTTTTTCCATTATAGGTTATTACAAAATATTGGCTATAGTTCCCTGTGCTATACATTAGGTCCGTGTTTATCTATTTTATACATAGTAGTGTGTGTCTGTCAATCCCAAACTTCTAGTTCATGCCTCCCCCGCTTTCCCCTTTGGTAACCATAAGTTTGTTTTCTATGTCTGTGAGTCTATGTCTGCTTTGTAAATAAGTTCATTTGTATCATTTTTTTAGATTCCACATATAAGTGATATCATATATTTGTCTTTCTCTGTCTGACTTACTCCACTTATAATAATTTCTAGGTCCATCCATGTTGCTGTAAATGGCATCACCTCCTTCTTTTTTACGGCAACAATCTTTTCCTCCACTTGACCATCAGCTCCTCAAAGGCAACGCTGCCTGCTCCTTCCTGGCTGTGTCCCCCTGGCACATAGATGCACTCAGTCAACGTGCCTGGAAAGAACCAATGAGCATGTGGCATTTGGGAGGAGGGCTCTGGCGGGGGTGGGGGGTGGTGCTCAGAAAACAGGGGGCTTATGTCAACAAGTGTGAGAGGTCAAGACGGTGTCAAAGAGAGAGAGGAGACCCTAAGAGGTTAGGAGAGGGACTCCAAGGAAAGTAGGAATGTTCCAAAGGCATCCTTCCTTGGCTGCCACGAGATCCTCCCTGTGAGCAGTTCCCTCCAAACAGCTTTCACACGTGCCAGCCCATTTATGATCTCAGAACCCTCTGTGCCCCAGTAAATATGAGAGCTTTCCTAACAGCTCCTACCTCTGTGGAGGCTCTCCAGACATCCCTCCCTGACCCACCGGAGCTCACAAAGCTGAAGGAAGGGAAGGGAAGAAGGGATGGACATGGTGACCCCCCTTCAAGGCGGGGCCCCTGGAGAGCAACTGCCCAGCTCATCAGCCTGGATCCCCTCCCTCTACTGCTTTGGCTTCAGTATCTGGGAGAACAGGCCGAGAGAGAGTGACAGGGTGGCAGGAAATGGGGCCTGAACTCCTGCCCCAATTTAAAGAAAATAGGGGAGGAAAGAAGTCTGCTTCCAGATGGGGTTGTTTATTCTCCCTCTGAGCTGGGGGAGCAGAGCCTCAGTGAGAACAGACCCGTGGAGGGGGTACTGGGACGGGTCTCACTGCAAGCGTTCCACTGTCAGCCTGGGATGCTGGACCTTCCTCTTAGCATCGCTGGCACCCATCTTTGCTCCCGCGATGCAAACGAAACTGCCTGGCACCACCATGGTAGCAAGTCCAGCAAAAGCTGCTCTGTCCTCTAGGGCAAGGGGCCGAGAGATGCTGCCTCTCAAACGGGGCTTCCCTTCACACCAAATTCTCTGCAAAGAGGTGCCAGCGCAGGGCGGGTGCCGGGCAGGAATGTCAGTTCCAGCTGGGAAGCGCTCTGGAGATGACCCGGAGCAGCCCCCCTCCCCCCACCGTTTCACTGGGGAGGAAACAGAGGCCAGCAGAGGGGCACCCCCCCTTTTCACAGTCACTTTCCCTCCTCTGTGCAGCCAAGGGGGTGCGAGGGTCACAGGCGGATCCAGGCAGAGCGGGGTGTTGGGGAGACGGGGGTGGGGATGCAGTGCTCCTGCCAACACCTCCTACCCAGTACCCATCACAGGCCCCACCTAATCTCTGGCGCACAAGTCTGTTGATAGCGTAGCAAAAACCTCAAGTTTTTCCAAGACATGCTTTCATTAGTCCTTGGGGACGACAGGGAGAAACGGTAAGGAAACAGACTTTTTCCTCCTGATGCCAAAATATCCAAGCTGGAAAACAGTGGCCAGGAGAGGGTGGGATAAAGGGCTAGGCTTCGGAGGGCCATGGCTGTCCTCGTGGACGGCTGGCCACTGCCACTCAAAGCCCAGCTCTCAACATCTTGCCCCCATGGCTGTGGGACCACAGAGAGCCCAGCCGGAAGGGTCCTCAGCCTGAGCCCTCCTGGGTCCTCCCGGCAGCATCGTCAGGAGGCTGAGGGATTTAAGGAGTCCACACTGCACACAGGCTCTCCACAAACATCTCCCTAACTTCCCGATAGCCTCTCAGAGCCTCAGAACTGTCACCTGAGGACTAAGACCACGGTCCCGATTCCCCAGACTCTGTACCTCCTGCATGGTCATTATTTGGGTTCCTCCTTTCTGCTCCCCCATGAAGATTAGCAGTAAACCCCCCAGAAGAAAAGGACCTGTGTGCCTAGACCCAGAGTCGGCAAGGAGGTGAGGCAGTCAAGGTGGCCTGCCTATGAGACACACAGCCCGTGGGGCAGGGAGGAGAGCTCCAGAAGGAGAGGAAAGGGAGATGGCCAGGGGCCAAGAAATACCCCCAAGGCCACCTCTCAGGACTAGGGTCTCCCTCTGCATTATCTCCTCTACAAAAGTGGAGGGAGTGGTTCCTGGAGGGAGAGAAAGGACCAGAAGGATATTTTTTAAGCATCTTCTATCCGTTTTTCTTGAACAAGCTTCAGGGGATGGGTGAGGGACATCTCTGGGGGTAGATAGGAATATCCATCAGAGCTCTCAGAATTCCCTGGGGCACTGGGAAGGGTGGGGTGTAGTTTGAAAATGTATATTCAAGGGCATAATAATTTCGTATTTTAAAACAAAAATAAATGTCTGTCATTTTCATAATGCAAACTGTGGAAAAGAAAATCCAGCAACATGCTTTTGATTGCTGGACCCGGTCATCAAAGTGTGCCATGATTCTCCACGGGATGCGAGGACCAGCCCTGTGGGGGAGCAGAGCAGGATCCCCAGGGGAAGGAGCGAGATTTTCATGCTCATCAGATTTGGACCTGGGTTTTCAAGTTTGAGAACGGTGGCCCTGCGTCAGGACCTTCACGGGGACAGTTTCGTCTGATTGGCTCCTTGTGGCCAAGGATGAGATTCATCACTTTCCTAAACCTCCCACTCGAAGGAGAACCCAGGGCTGATGGGGAAACACACATTCCCGGTGCCCACCACAGACAGGGGCCTGGGATCTGAATTAATTTTAACAAGTAATCCATAGGATTCTTAAATCAGGCTGGATTAGGACATTCAGCCTTCCAGGACAAGTCAGGTAAATACATCTGTATTCATCAAAAGCCCTAGCTAAATAAAAAGATACACCCAGAGAAGGCTTGCTCCATACCTCCTCTATTTTCCACCACAGAACACTTTGATTCCTTTCTCATTTATTTTTCCAATGCTTCTTTATGCAAATATAAGCACAAATGAATACATAATTTCTTCTTTCCTCCCAGTGTTTCACAAAAGATATACTCTTTACATGTTCAGTACCTAGCTTTTGTCACTTAATAAAAATATTCTGGAGTTCTCTACATGTCTGTATATGGAGCTTTTCCTCTTTCTTTCTTACCACTGCATAGCTTTCCAATAGGTAGACGTACCATAATTTATTCATCCAGTCCCCTGTGTCCAGTCTTTTGCTACCATAAACAATGCTGCAATAAGTGATTTTTTATATAGGTGATTCCATACTCTCACAGGTGTATCTGTAGAAGAGATTTCCAGAAGTGGGATTGCTGTGACATTGGTAGACATTCCCAGTGTTCCTTGCATAGAATTACTCCACGTTACACTCTGCCAGCAATGGCAGTGACCGCACACTTCCCCACAACTTTGCCAACACTGTGTTTTGTCAAGATTTTGGATTTTTGCCAAATCTAAGAGATGTGAAATGGTATCTCTCAGTGTAGTTTTAATTTGCAACTCTCTCTTTATGAATAGGTTGCTCATCTATTCAAAGGGCAAAGGACTTTTTGCATTTCCTTTTGTGCACTCAATGTTTCTGTCCTTGCCCCATTTTCTCTTGGGTTATGGATCTTCTTGATTTCTAATTATTTTTATCTTAGAGGGCTTAGCTCTTTGTGATATGTATTGCAAACACTTTTTTCTCAGTTTGTCATTTGCCTTTTGACTCTGCATATGGTGTTTGGGGCATGTTCGTAAACTTTTTTATTTTTATGTAGTCAAACCTATCCACCTTTTCTTTGGCTTCTAGATTTTGAATCATGGTTAGGAAAGCCATCCTTATCAAAGCTGATCCCTGTGGTTCCTGAAAGCATTTTTATGTTTGTGTTTAACATTTAAATCTCTACTCCATATACTTTCTTCTCAAGTGCACATGGAATATTCTCCAGGATAGATCACATCTTGGGTCACAAATCAAGCCTCAGTAAATTTAAGAAAACTGAAATCGTATCAAGCATCTTTTCTGACCATAACGCTATGAGACTAGATATCAATTACAAGAAAAAACTGTAAAAAATACAAACACATGGAGGCTAAACAATACACTACTAAACAACTAAGAGATCAAAGAGGAAATCAAAAAATACCTAGAAACAAATGACAACGAAAACATGACAACCCAAAACCAATGGGATGCAGCAAAAGGAGTTCTGAGAGGGAAGTTTATAGCAATACAATCCTACCTCAAGAAACAAGAAAAATCTCAAATAAACAACCGAACCTTACTCCTAAACCAATTAGAGAAACAAGAACCAAAAAACCCCACAGTTAGCAGAAGGAAAGAAATCATAAAGATTAGATCAAAAATAAATAAAAAAGAAATGAAGGAAACAATAACAAAGATCAATAAAACTAAAAGCTGGTTCTTTGAGAAGACAAACAAAATTGATAAACCATTAGCCAGACTCATCAGGATAAAAATGGAGAAGACTCAAATCAACAGAATTAGAAATGAAAAAGGAGATGTAACGACTGACACGGCAGAAATACAAAAGATCATGAGAGACTACTACAAGCAACTATATGCCAATAAAATGGACAACCTGGAAGAAATGGACAAATTCTTAGAAAAGTACAACCTTCCAAGACTGAACCAGGAAGAAAAAGAAAACATGAACAGACCAATCACAAGCACTGAAATTGAAACTGTGATTAAAAATCTTCCAACAAACAAAAGTCCAGGACCAGATGGCTTCACAGGTGAATTCTATCAAACATTTAGAGAAGAGCTAACACCTATCCTTCTCAAACTCTTCCAAAATATAGCAGAGGGAGGAACACTCCCAAACTCATTCTATGAGGCCACCATCACCTTGATACCAAAACCAGACAAAGATGTCACAAAAAAAGAAAATTACAGGCCAATATCACTGATGAATATAATGAATATAGATGCAAATATCCTCAACAAAATACTAGCAAACAGAATCCAACAGCACATTAAAAGGATCATACACCATGGTCAAGTGGGGTTTATCCCAGGAATGCAAGGATTCTTCAATATATGTAAATCAATCTATGTGATATACCATATTAACAAATTGAAAGATAAAAACCATATGATAACCTCAATAGATGCAGAAAAAGCTTTTGACAAAATTCAACACCCATTTATGATAAAAACTGTCCAGAAAGTGGGCATAGAGGGAAACTACCTCAACATAATAAAAGCCATATATGACAAACCCACAGCCAACATCATTCTCAATGGTGAAAAACTGAAAGCATTTCCTCTAAACTCAGGAACAAGACAAGGGTGTCCACTCTCACCACTATTATTCAACATAGTTCTGGAAGTTTTAGCCATGGCAATCAGAGAAGAAAAAGAAATAAAAGTAATTCAAATTGGAAAAGAAGAAGTAAAACTGTCACTGTTTGCAGATGACATGATACTATACATAGAGAATCCGAAAGATGCCACCAGAAAACTACCAGAGCTAATCAATGAATTTGGTAAAGTAGCAGGATACAAAATTAATGCACAGAAATCTCTTACATTCCTATACACTAACAATGAAAACTCAAAAAGAGAAATTAAGGAAACACTCCCATTTACCACTGCAACAAAAAGAATAAAATACCTAGGAATAAACCTACCTAAGGAGGCAAAAGACCTGTACGCAAAAACTATGACACTGATGAAAGAAATCAAAGATGATACAAACAGACGGAAAGATATATCAGGTTCTTGGATTGGAAGAGTTAACATTGTGAAAATATTGTTTGTATTGTATATTGTGAAATATACTACCCAAAGCAATCTACCGATTCAATGCAATCCCTATCAAATTACCAATGGCATTTTTCACAGAACTAGGACAAAAATTTTTACAATTTGTATGGAAACACAAAAGACCCCGAATAGCAAAAAGCAATCTTGAGAAAGAAAAATGGAGCTAGAGGAATCAGTCTCCCTCACTTCAGACTATACTACAAAGTGACGGTAATCAAGACAATATTGTACTGGCACAAAAACAGAAATATAGATCAGTGGAACAGGATAGAAAGCCCAGAGATAAACCCACACACATATGGTCATCTTATCTTTGACAAAGGAGGCAAAAATACACAATGGAGAAAAGATAGCCTCTTTAATAAGTGGTGCGGGGAAAACTGGACAGCTGTAAAAGAATGAAGTTAGAACACTTCCTAACACCTTACACAAAAATAAACTCAAAATGGATCAAAGACCTAAATGTAAGGCTAGACACTATAAAACTCTTAGAGGAAAACATAGGCAGAACACTCTATGACATAAATCACAGCAAGATCTTTTTTGACCCACCTCCTAGAGTAATGGAAATAAAATCAAAAATAAACAAATAGGACCTAATGAAACTTAAAAGCTTTTGCACAGCAAAGGAAACCATAAACAAGACGAAAAGACAACCCTCAGAATGGGAGAAAATATTTGCAAATGAAGCAACTGACAAAGGATTAATCTCCAAAATATACAAGCAGCTCATGCAGCTCAATATCAAAAAAACAAACAACCTAATCCAAAAATGGGCAGAAGACCTAAATAGACATTTCCCCAACGTAGACATACAGATTGCCAACAAACACATGAAAAGATGCTCAACATCATTAATCGTTAGAGAAATGCAAATCAAAACTGCAATGAGGTATCACCTCACACCGGTCAGAATGGCCATCATCAAAAAATCTACAAACAATAAATGCTGGAGAGGGTGTGGAGAAAGGGGAACTCTCCTGCACTGTTGGTGGGAATGTAAATTGATACAGCCACTATGGAGAACAGTATGGAGGTTCCTTAAAATACTAAAAATAGAACTACCATATGACCCAGCAATCCCACTACTGGGCATATACCCTGAGAAAACCATAATTCAAAAAGAGTCATGTACCACAATGTTCATTGCAGCACTATTTACATTAGCCAGGACATGGAAGCAACCTAAATGTCCATCGACTGATGAATGGATAAAGAAGATGTGGCATATATATACAATGGAATATTACTCAGCCATAAAAAGGGATGAAACTGAGTTATTTGTAATTACGTGGATGGACCTAGAGTCTGTCATACAGAGTGAAGTAAGTCAGAAAGAGAAAAACAAATACCGTATGCTAACGCACAATTATGGAATCTAAAAAAAATGGTGCTGATGAACCTAGTGGCAGGACAGGAATAAAGAAGCAGACGTAGAGAACAGACTTGAAGACATAGTGGGGGAAGGGGAAGCCGGGACAAAGTGATTGCCTAGCATGGACATATATACACTACCAAATGTAAAATGGATGGCTAGTGGGAAGCTGCTGCATAGCACAGGGAGGTCAGCTCGATGCTTTATGACCACCTAGAGGGGTGGGATAGGGAAGGTGGGAGGGAGGATCAAGAGGGAGGGGATATGGGAATATATGTAAACATATAGCTGATTCACTTTGTTGTACAGCAGAAACTAACACAACATTGTAAAGTAATTATATTCCAATAAAGATATTAAAAAAAAATCTCTGCTCCACTTGGAGATTTTTCCAATGCACAGAGTGAAGTACAGAGCCATATCTGTCTTTTCCCCAAAATGGCTATTCTGTTGTCCCAGTATCCTTTAACTAAACTTCATCTTTACAATATTGATTTGAGATGCCACCTGTATCGTTTACTAATTTCTTATGTATGTTCTGAGCTATCTTGGGACTGTTCTGTTCTGTTTGTCCGTATATCTCTTCCAATGCCACATGGTTTTCATTACTGAAGCTGTGGAGTATTTTCAAATTCTCTGGTAGGGCTAGTCTCTTATTGTTCTTTTTTTTTTAAGTTATTTCTCAGGATTTTTTGTTTATTTATTTTTCCATATAAACTTTAGAACACCTTGTCTAGTTCCAGGGGGAAAGCAAAATTTGCTGATATATTATTGGGATTGTATTAAACATATAAATGAACCTAGGAACTATTGACCTTTTCATGATATCGAATGTTCACGTCCAAGAGCATGGCAGGGGCTGGGGTGAGGAGAGAGAATGAGTTCCAGCTGCAGGGTCTTGAGGCAGGTGTGTGATGGGTAATAAGTGTGGTGAGGGTCAAGTCTGAACTTACCGTGTTCCCCCAGCCATTCCTGCTGTGACAGTTTTGGAGCCAAAGTTCACCCCCATTGTTCCTAGTTCACTCCTATTACTTGAGATTTTATGAGGGGACATAAGAGGTACTGAAGAACTTTAGCAGGACACACTAAACATGTGATCTAATTTCAATCATCTCCTGAATATCCAATTTAGGATTAGAATTGCTCAAGTGTCACTGTGGGGAGAAAAAACACAGGAAGACGAGTTACAAGATTAATGGGTGCTTCCTACCTACTAAGACTGGGGAGTGGGATTTACAAGGAGGGAGAGATTCCCAGACACCCCAGAGCATGCAGCTGTGTTCAACAGCTTGCAACTCCTTAATGCAGGGGCTGGGGTCCTATGACACTGACACCAAAGGGAACACGCAATATGGGTTTTAAGTTTTCAAGTTTAGAGAGAAGAGCATTTATGGATAGTAGAGAGGGGCCTCAGCAAGACATTGAGATCCATGAAATTTCCCCTTGTCTTTCACGTAGGCCCTTCCCTCCATCCATCTGAGCCTTCCTGCAGACATATGAACCTCCTGCTGGTGTTGGGCAGGTCATATTCCAGCCACACCAAACAACGCAAGATGCTCAGAGGCAGCGATGGATCTCATCTCTCTGTGCCTCTGCACACGCTGTTTTTTCTCCTGGGTTACCCTTTTCCCCTTGGCTGCCTGGCATATCTTGTCCATTCTTCCAGACTCAGCTCAAGCATCCCAGCACCTCCATGAGGCCACCCTGACCCTTTCCTGTACACCAACAGTCATTAATTCTCTGCCACCCTCCCGGGAGTGCTGTGTGCTCTGTACATCCTCTACTTGCTATGCCCGGTGGTATGCTTCCAAGAAGTCCTCCCCATTAGACCCTGAGCTTCTCCAGGGTGAGGACTTCCTTCGCATTTCAGTGCTGGACACATAGAAAACATACAATATCTGTTTGTAAAAATGAACAAGCTAACAAAGCAATAAGCAGGAAACCCCGGGTTCAAATCCCAAGCCTCCACCACCACCACTTACCACAACTAAGTGACCTTGGACAAGGTATTAAACCTCTGTTAGCCTCAGTTTCCATGTCTGTAAAATGGAGCAAATAATAACACCTTCTCATAGGATTGTTATTAGGATTAAGGAAGATAAGCCATGTAAAATGCCTGAAAAGAACGTAACTAAAATTAGCCACTATCACTGCTGTTAATGAGATTTTAGTAAATGAGGTTTGAAGCTTGAGCTTAATATTAAACAAGAGGATGCAGGGCTGGGCTTGGGGTCACATTTCCTGTAGGAGAGCTTTTTCCACCTCTTCCAAGAAATGTTCCTGCTCCAGCTGAGGCCAGAGTCGGTGTGCCGGGCCCCGCCAACGCAGATGCACTCAGAGTTTCCCGGGTTGAGTGTCCTTTGGAGCAGCTGCCACAGTGACAGAGAGCTCCCGAGCTCACCACAAAGGCTCCGAAGTCTGGGTTGGCGTCCCGGTGACACGCGGGACCCAGCAGGGCAGAAGCACAATGATAGCTCCGTGGGCTTTCCGGAGCATTCAACAGAAATGCTTGCTGAACAGCAAATCCCCACTCGACATACAGTCCCATTGGAAAACCGCTGACAAAGGCCTGGTTATGTAACTGAGATGGCAAATAATTAGCACAAATGCTCCCCAGAAGAAGCAGAAGAAACACCCTCTAAGGCCCGAGTCGTTCTCCGGAAGGAGATCGCGGAGAAAGTGGCTTGCCTGGTCCGAGTATTCGGAGAGGACTTTTCCTCCCGAGAACAGACTTAATTGAAAACCTCTGGAGGACACCCTGCCGAACCGAAGGCTTGGGGATCTACCCGGGGTGGGTGGGGGAGCGGGCGTGACAAGGCTTTCTTCACTTCCTGGGAAGGTGTGGGGAGAGGACAGGGGACAGGAGTTTATGGGCACCAGGCACCTGCACACGGAAAGGGGACACCCGTGCTGCTGGCTGGCCCATCGGGCACTTTTTAAGGCAGGTCCTCCTTGGGCTTCCCGTGGTCAGCACATAGCCGGCTCTGGATAAATGGTGTTGAATGAAGACATTTTTCCTGCATCTCAGGCTCCGGGCCCTCAGGGATTTCCAGGGGACTAGGGGAAGATGTGGGTCATCAGGGCAGTGGGGAGGGTAGCAGGCAGACCGCCTCTCCCTACGAGGTCCCACCTGCCTCCTTGAGTTATTCACCGCCCCTGGCTTCCTTTGCCTGAATCCAGGAGATGTGTTTCTTCCAGCTAAGGGTTAACCCCCAGCTCTCAGCCATGTGGAGTGAGTTCCCGCATAGATTATAAATCGGTGAGGGCTTCATAAAAAGCTGCCGAATAAATAGGCTATGCTTTAAAGGCCCTTAAATGTGAATTTAATTTTATACTACAATTCGCATTTGGAAAGTTGCTAAATGCCAATCCGTGCATGTGTCCGGGTGGCCGCCCTGAATGGATGCGTGTGTAGACATGATACAGCCTCAAGGCAAACTTCAGAGCCTTAACTCTGCACATGAGCCCCCATCCCCACCCTACCACATTATTCATGCTGTCTTTGGCAATGCTGTCAGAGCGTTTGACTTTGAACCCAGCCCGGAGACGAATCAAGGCCTTCAGAGTTACCCCCGGTCTGCCCCTGATGCCATCATCCCATGTAAGCCACGGGCAAAGGAGACCTCACTAAAAGGCCAGGCTTCCTCAGCTTCCACAAGCTGGACTGGTTGGGATTCAGGCTCTGACCTTCTTCGGAGCAAACTTCAGGGACAGTGCCAACTGCTCGACACAGCTTCTGGCGCATTTCCACCAGGCACAGGGCAAAGAGCAGTGACCCAGGCTCCCAGGCTACAGTTCCTATCCCAGCCCGGTCACTCATGGGCTGAGAGATCCCCACCCCATCACTTAACCTCTCTGGCCCTCAAGCTTCTCTCAGAGAATCCAGATGAAAACCACTGCCAGCCTACTTCACAGTCCTGAGACGATGAAACAAGATCATGGCTGTGAAATAGCACTTTGGAAACACAAAGCTACATGCCTGCACCTCGGATAATTACTGCAGCTTCAAGACAGCGCCCGGAAGCCCCGTGCTCGGAGGGCCCATAACCCCAGGCCAGGCTCAGTCTGTCCCCAACAAGGGTCTCTGCCTATGGCCAGGTGGAGCAACATGGTGATGGGGAAGGTGTCCTTGCCTGATGTCAGAAGCCCAGGGTGCCAGCCAGCCTGGCCACCCAGCACTTGCCTAGACCCCAATTTCTCGCACTGTAAAATGAAAGTCAGACCATCTGGCCTCAAAGGCCCCTCCCAGATCTCTGTGCTAAAGACACATGGAACCAGACCAGTATTTGCCTGGACACTTTTTCTAATGGTGTCAGAAGTTTATTTGAGGATTTGCAGAGCCAGTGAGCCCAATCCTGAGCCAGGTGGTCAAGATGACCCAAGAGGAGCATCAGGCAAGGCACCTGGCTCCAGGGGCTAAAAGTCAAGTTAGAACACAGGACACATGGGGCACATCATTCACAGTACCGGAGACTTTTCTGCACTCATCATAAAAATTTGCTGAGCGCTTCCATCGGGCCAAGTACTCTGTTACACACTTTACTTATGTGGTCTTGTTGCATCTTCCACAACCCCACGAGGGAAATTCTATGACCTCCATTTTTATGAGTCAGACAACAAAGGTTAGATGCAAAGCAACTTGCCCAAGTTCACACAGCTGTTAAGGGACAGAGCCAGAAAATGCACATCCTGCTTCTCTCCAAAATCTATGGTCCTGAGCACAAGGTACTTGCTGGCTGGGGTTGGCAAAGAAGGCTTTGTGGAAGAGGAATGTCGTTATTTATTTGTTCATTGATTTATACCCCTCACCCCATGTAATTCCAAAAAGCTTTCAAGTTGTGTTTATAATAAAGGTGTGCAATAATTGTAAAAGATCAAACCCCAGAGAGTAGAAAGAGAAGATGATTGTATCTGACATTTGAACTAAAATGTTCTATTTAATCATGTGTTCATTCATTCATCTCTCCATTCTATGAGCATTTATTGAGTATCTTGTAAGGTCCAGATCCAGATCCTGTGCAGGGCGTACTGAGCTGAAGGACACACTCTATGACCTCAAGGAACTTAAAGGGGGATGTGTGTGTGTGTGTGTGTGTGTGTGTGTGTGTGCGTGTTGAGAGAAAGGAAATGAGACAGTCAGCCTGATAATGTTCTGTAGAAGGAAAGCACGAACACCAGGAGCACTGAAGTCAGCCTCTTTCCCAGACTTGGGGAGTCAGAGAAGTTTTCCTTGAAGGATGTGTAAGAGAGGTTGGCTAGTCCAAGTATTTCAGACATTAGAGCTCCTAAGCACACAATTTAATTGAGTTTTCTGGCAACCAAAGCAGAAAGGGGAACTACGATCCGTTCCACAGTAGTCTAACATCAAGGGAGCCTTTATTTCCCTGTACTCAAGTCTAAGGTCATATGTATCCATATTTCAGGGACATGGCCTATGATGGGCAGTGTCTTCCAGAATGGGTTTGCAGACAGTGCAAACCTCCATCAAGTGGCCGTGACTTACAGCAATCTCCCAAGAGAGCCGAGAGTAGGACGCTGGAACGTCACCCAGTGCACAGAGTTAAGCAGGGAATCAAACTAATGCAGTGCCCCTATGTGGCTTTCCAGTTCCCAAACTTGGTGCTACAATTGAGCAGAAGAATGTAGGAGTAGGCAGTGAGAAAACCAGGAAATGAGAAGGGAACCTATTTTTTAAGAGCTTGCTATGTACCAGCCCCTGCACTAGGCATTTCATCCAATACCTCCAGCTCTTCAAAGTGGCTTCCCAAGGTCACAACGCTGGAGCTTACTGTTGAAGTCCTGGAAATTGAGCTGGCCCGGGTTGAGACAGCCCGTCTTCTCAAGTTGGCCACCCACAGCTCTTACCCACTCCGCTCATTCTAGATTGCCTGACACCTGGTCCAAACCACTCACCTGATGGAAGAGGAAATGGGCTGACAGATGCAAGTGACTTAGACCAGGAGGGGGACCACTTGCCTGACTCCCTTACACATTTTCCTCCCAGCCTTGCTCATCCTGGCAGATCAGCCAGGCTAGAGCCCCCACTAACTGCTACTTCTCAGCGATGGGGAGCTTTTTAGGACCGCTCTGCCCTTTGCCTGCCCTCCATCTCAAAGGCATGGCCACTTCTTACAGCTCTGAGGGCCAGATACAGAATTCTCCAAAGAAAGAACACATCCAGGACTCTATCCAAAGGAATGCAGTATCCAAAAATCCCATCCGTCTTTTATTAGGAGAATGCAGTGTCCCAAAATCCCATCCATCTTTTATTAGGAGACAATATCCACCCAGCGCAGGGAACCCAAGAAAAGTGAAAGGGGAAATCCTTCCACCAGCCTCCTCTGTGGATGCTTCTCTCTTCCCATGCACACTTCCTCTGATTTCTCTCTGAGTTCATGTGCAAATAGCTAATGACATTTTTAAAAGCCAAATGAGGGACTTTTAGCTAAATTCCTCACTAGTTGCAAATTATCACAGGAAGAATACCTTCATGGGGGCCATGGAGGGAAATGGCCCTGGGGGGGAAGGCAGGCAGACAGGCAGCAGGACCCACCGGCTGAGTGGGCTTCCCCCCAGCCACTGCTAGGACAAATCGTGGTCCCCGTGGTCACCTGAGACCACAAGAAGCTGCGTGGATGGAGGGCCAGGCCAAAGAGGCAGCATTCATACAGTCCGGTCATTTCTCTGTCCACTTCCTGTGATTTGCTAGTCAGTCAGCTTCCCACGAAGGAACTCAGGGTTTGGTTCAGAGAACTGTATAAGAGGAAAAAATTCCACCCACCCTCTGTGTTCTGCCAACAAGCAACTTCTACATGTGCGCATATATATATATATATATATATACCCACTTGTGTACACATATCCCAGGGGCCCTCACTGCAGAACGAGAGCATCAGAAAGAGAAAACATGTGTGACCCCGCAGTCGTGAAACCAACAGAGCTGATCCACTGAGCTCCACTAAACATTCTTTTAAGTACAAGATCGTCAGGAAATTTAGAAAACTTAAAACCCAGGGCTGGCCATTCCTGGTCCCTCCCTTTTCCTTTGTCTTCAAAAGTCAGCATCTTAACACATATATATGGAATCTAAAAAAAAAAAAAAATGGTTCTGAAGAACCTAGGGGCAGGACAGGAATAAAGACACAGACGTAGAGAATGGACTTGAGGACACAGGGAGGGGGAAGGGTAAGCTGGGACGAAGTGAGAGAGTGGCATTGACATATATACACTACCAAATGCAAAATAGATAGCTAGTGGGAAGCAGCCCCATAGCACAGGGAGATCAGCTCAGTGCTTTGTGTCCACCTAGCGGGGTGGGATAGGGATAGTGGGAGGGAGACGCAAGAGGGAGGGGATATGGGGATATAAGTATATGTATAGCTGATTCACTTTGTTATACAGCAGAAACTAACACACCCTTGTAAAGCAATTATACTGCAATAAAGATGTTAAAAAAAAAGTTAGCATCTTTGTGACCCCTGACCAGAGGGAGGTGGAGGAACTTTGGCCTCTGACCCCAGCCCTGGCCCCTGACCAATGCTCCTCACTCTCTATCACCATTGGCCGGGAGGATGATTATCCTATAGAGGCCCTCACCCAAATGGACTTTTCATGAAGTTGTGTTTGTCCACCAGAGCACATTGGAATCTTCCCATTTTATCGTTCTCCTGAGATTGTATGTTTCCTCCCCATTTCGAGAGGCAGCTGTTGGTCTCGGTTATGATGGCTTGGTGATTTTCAACAAGCTCCCTGTCCCTCGGCTGGTGGCCTTTCTCGATCACATACCTGAACAAGCAAGACTGGGTTTCCCCTTTCATTATCAGTAGTTCCCACTTAGTAAATAACAACACCCCCCCACCCCGCTCCCCTTTCCTCCCTAACCAGGCTCCTCCTTAACACTTCCACGCTCAGGCACGTGCCCTGGGTTGATTTTTCCTTACTAACTTCCCAGCTTATTTACCAAGACATCTGGCCGCAGTGCAGAGCAAACATGCACTCTTGGTGCAAATTCAGAAAGAGACTTGTAGAAGCCTGGCTTTTTTGCACTGGAATGTCATTTTTTTTTCCCTAGGAGGTTGAGGCTGGGTAAATCAGGACATGAGGTTATTTAAAGGGACAGGATGCAGAAATCCAGATGACAGTCGGCTTCATTATAAGATAAGCTTCCCGCAGAGGAACTCAGCTGAACTTGTTTAAACAGATGTCCGAGTCTCTATCTGCTACCAAGAAGCTCTCCCCACAGGGTTCCCTTCAACATCCTCCTCAATTCCGACCAGGCTGAGCTCCACGGTGCTTTGATGGCTGAACCAAAATTCTCTTTGTTCTACCCAACAGAAGAGAGTTTGCTGAGCAAATTAATTCTTTTAAATGAGATTTCAGGGTATGTATGTAACCGCCTAAGAGAAGAAAAAAAGGAGGATCGGACTAGGAAATAGAGTCTGGATTTCTAGCCTCAGCCTTGCTGCTGAGGACACACGGTGTGGCCTGGGATACTATGTAGTCTCCGGACTTGCTTCAACAAGGGAAAAGTTGTCCCAGGCTAGCACTCCCTGGGCTTCTGCTTCAATATACTAATTCCAGATTTCTGTTCCTCATTTTTTCTCAGTGTTCCACCTGCACACTCTCCTGGGACCCACTGAAATTCCATATCTACTTTCTTTCAGTCAATCAACAAACACTTGCTGAAGTTCCTCTCTGCCAGGCACCGTAGTAGGTGCTAAGGACATGGTGCTGAAAACACAAAAGATGAAGATCCTGCCCTCTTGGAGTTTACACTGTAGTAGAAGGAAGTAGATAATAAATACCCAACACACACTCTGTGCACACATGATCATATATGTGTATGTATAGTATAGTGGATCTGAAGGTGATAAGTAAGTGTGATAAGCTTTGGGAAAGTAAGTGTTCAAGATGGGAAGTCCTGAAGTAGGGGGCAAGGAAGCATGCCTTGGACAAGGAAGATCTCTTTAATTAGCTGACATCTGAGCAGGGAACCTGAAGGAAGGAAGGGAGGGAGGGAGATGGAACAGCCACTACAAAGACTCTAAGGTGGGAGCCAGCCTGGTGTGTTCAAAGAACAGCAGGAGGCCAAGGTGGCTGGAGCAGAGTCAGGGCAGGGGGGCAACAGTTGGAGAGGAGGTGGGAAAGGCAGCCAGACCAGATCCTGGAGACCTCCCAGGCCATTTCAAGGCCTACTTTAGATATTAGACTATATTTGTTAAGCAAGATTCTATAGTTTAGATTTTTTATTCATTTAGATGAGTCTACCTTAACTTCCCAGTTAATTCAAATGAGAGGAACTTGGCCCCAGGTTGTAGAAGGATGCAAGAAAAAGCACAGTGAAATCTGAAGAGGCTAAAACTAGGCGGGAAATGGCAATACTTGAACAAACCACAGGAGCGGAGGAGGCTGCCTAGCATACTGATGTCAACCTCATAGTTTCTGCTCTCAACTCCACTCCCTGTGGAAGGGAGAGTACCCTACAAAGGGGCTGGACCAGACAATGGGGAGATGCAGATGCAATGATGGTGACAGGGAGGCCAGTTCAGGGACTTGGGGTGGATGGTCCCCCGAGATGCTACTCAGTTGGATCCAGCCTCTGAGAGGAAGAGCAGCCTGACCTGAAGCAGAGGACTTGGAGGGGGAAAGCCTCACTTCTCCAGGGCCTGCAAATGCTGAACAAAAATGCCTGAACCAGAAGGTGACAAGGGAGAAAGCCAGCCAGGCAGAAGAAGGCTCAAAAGGAAGAGGATGAAAGACAGATTTCCTGGAAGAGAATGATTCCAAGTGTGCGCCAAGCTGAATTCCTAACAGGACACAGCCATGGGGAGTCAGCTAACCTCGGGGCACAGCCAGGGCCGTACCCAGAGCCCACACCTGTGGTCTCAGAGCCCACCTGCCAAAGGTGGAGGCTCTGGAGTCGCTTCAACAGTAAGGAAAGGTGTCTGAGGCCACAGCCCCGGCCTGACAAAGAGGATGGAGCTGGGGGGGTGGGGGGGTGGGGGGGAGGGATGGCAGATTCTCTGGGGGAACAGCCCCCAGGGATAGAAGTCAGAGGTCCTGCAGATGAACAGAACCTGAGAGGGTCCCCGGGAGCAACCACCAGAAATCAGTCACATGATCAGTTACAGTTATTCAGATGGAGGTGGCACCCCCAGTCCTCCCACTGTCCTGAGCGTATCAAATTTTATGCTGAGGATGTGGATTCCTGAGTCCACATGGAGATGCCCAGGACGGGGCCAGGCTGAGCTGTCCCCCTGATGTGTGGGGAAGAAAGCCCCACCCTGCCCTCTGAGCAGGGTCCCTTTCCCCCGGCAGACTCGGGGCAGGTGATGGGGTGGAGTGGAGGAAGTCCGCCAGCCGACACCCAAAGAGGAATGAGGCCCACGGTGCTAGCTCAGCCCCACCTCCACTCGCGGCACGGAGGGACCCAACAATTGTAGCTGCTCCCCAGATTGCCCAGGCTTTTTCTAGGCCTGTCCTTCCACAGCTGCCCTGGGCTGGACAGAGAGATGCATGGGTTTGGGTGAGTTTGAGGGGCTAGCGAGGGGTCATCGCCATCCCCTGGGATGACAGCATCTCTGGACCGTTTCCAATCATCAATAAAGTCAAGTCTCCTCCATTTGGGAGAGAAGGTTATTTCAGCAGCCCCCCAGGTAGAAATGCTATAACTATACTTCTAGGAGGCAGGCCTTTTCGTCCTTCATGTCACTGTGGTCTCACACTCACCCAGCTTTCCAACACAGTGAGAATTAAGAGTGATTTCAGGTTACTGGGGCCCCTGGAGAAAAAGGCCTTTCATCTTCCACTGAGGATAAAAGTGAAGGCTGGACTGGGCCAGTGGTGTTACCCCGCAAGGATTTGTTTGGCCAACCAGGCCGGACTCTCGTTTTGAAATGGAGAAGAGGGAGAGCTGCGGCCTGTATTTTAAACTGTCACGTTCCCGCATGTGGGTGGGCGGGGGAGGAGAGGAGAGAGGTCAGTCCACCATGCAGGCTCGGGAAAAATCAAGGGGGAGGTTTTCCTGGAAGCCTCTCTTCTGGCTGCAAGAGCTTCAGCACCCTGAATCATGCTCACGGTGGTAACTATGCAAACTCCTCCTACGGGGACGTTAGATGAGAATCAGTCACTTCTGCCTGCCTGGTCCCAGTGGAGGAGGCTCTGTGACCTCTGACTGCCCAGCAGGATCCAGGTCAAAGTGGTGACTAGAGAGCACCGTACCCAGGGAGGGAGGCCAGGGCCGGCTCGGTGGCTGCTCCATGTGGCCGATGGGTATGAACTTTCCAGGAAACACTGTTGTCTGAAAAGAGGAAATGGGGCAAAGCATGAGGGGCACTACCGTCAGCCATACCCAGAATGAGACCCAAGGCAGCAGTCTGCAGTTCTGCATAAGATGATTGGTGACAAATTGGAGCCACCAAGCAGGGTGGCGGTGTTTATTGAAAGAGAGATGAATTCCGCCTCCTTCCAAGTTATTCTGTGCCAGGCTGGTGAGTTCAGAAATAACTGGCAGTCACAGAATCACAGAATCCTGCTGTGGACGGGAACCTTGGAGAGCAGCGTCTCTGACCCTTCCCTTTGTAGACGAGCAAAGTGGGGGCCGGCCAGGTTAAGTGACTTGCCGACAGCCACGCCGGGGCTCTCAGAGCCCCACTGCCCTGCTGGACCTTCTCTGCATTCACGTGAGAACTTCTCCCCTCACACCCCTGGAGCGGCAGCTTCCCTTGCCCTGGACCACAGGTCCTTCTGGCGCCTTCCTGCAAACCAGGGAATGGCACCCCCTCCTTAGGGCTCAGGTGGATACACGGATGGATGAGTTGAGAGCAGCTGAATTGCAACCTCATATGCCCTCCCGGCCCGATGCCCCTGTACAGAGGACAACTTCAAAATCACCTGTGCAGCCCTCATGCTCCAGACCACACGTATGTTTGCATGGCCCACAGGCTATCTGGATTCTCCCTCACAGCCCCTGCCCAATGTGGGGCTTCTCCTCCCAGCGTCCTCTTCCACCAGCTCATCTGCCTTTACCTCCCTGTCGCAGTGGCAAACTGCCCTCTCTCTTCCTCCGACCTGTGGATGATTTCAGCCCCACCACCCGTCATCACTTCCTGCCACCAAAGCCCTATGGTCAGAGAGCCTGGGATTGAGAGCTTGGTCTCAGAGATCGTCTAGAACAGGGAGGTCAACTCCAGCCTGGGCCTGTTTTTGTAAATCCAGTTTTATTGGAACACAGTCAGGTCCCATCACTTACGTATTGCCTCTGTTTTCAAGCTACAGTGGCCGAGTTGGTAGTTGCAACCAAGACGCCATGGCGCACGAAGCCTATCATATTTATTAGCTGGCCCTTGAAAAAAAATGTTTGCCAATCCCCAATCTAGAGCAACATTTCTGAGGCTCAGGGAAATTCCGTGACTTAGCTAGGGTCGCTAGCTGATGGGTGGCCAAGCCAGAGTTTGAGCCCAGGTCCCCTGACACCCTCTCCAGGTATACCCCAGACTTCAGGAGGAGAGAATATGGACTTGAGTATGTCCTCAGACTCCCGCCTCATTGCCAGCCCTTTTTTCTATAAGGAAGTCACAGGGGAGGCGGTTCTGCTCACAAAGCATCAAGATGACTCAGAACTCATTCCCAAAAGCTTGGGTTGCAGACCTGGGGCTCCATCCCTGCAGGGAGTTTCTCAAAACCCCTGGAGGTGAAGCTGCTCTGGTCTTGCCTTGGGCCCCACCAGGGATGCCACGCCAGCCTGCCTGCCCCAGCTCCCACGGCCAGTCAATGCGTCCTGGTCTCAGTTTTGAGCTGGTACACCCACGGCAAAGGCACATCTTCTGCCTTCCCGAGTGGAGAGGGGGTGGCCACTCAGAGAGCGGACTCCTGGGAGCGTGACATTTGGATGTTCTGTAGCCACTGCCCTCAGCGACTTGCAGATCAAATCAACTCTGCTTTACATACAGGAGGAAGTTTCCTTTTTTCCCTCGCCTCCCCCCTGCCCTCTTAACTCCACTTGGCAATGCTTCCAAGAGCAGAGTCCAGGGGCCTGATGGTGATCATTTCTTGTTTCTGCCACAGGGAATCCGTGAAAGTGTCTCAGGACACAGAGAGGAGGAGGAAGAAGGGAGAAGCTCCAAGGACAGACCCCAGCACAGCTCTTCCCGCTGCCAAGAGGAGGAACCCTGGCCGGCCAGGCAGCAGCTGAGAATCTACGGAGGCCCAGCGTCATGTGGACACCGGGCAAAGGGAGGGGTGTAGCTGAGTGCCAGGCACTTGGCAGGGTATCCCATTTAATCCCAACACCGTTCTCATGAGGCAGGGCTGCTGGCCCCTTTTCACAGATAGAGAAACTGAGGCTCAGATTGGACATGGTCACCCAGCTGGTGATCAGCAGATTTGGAATTCAACTCCAGGTCTGCCTCACCCCCAAATGTACCCTCTTTCCAGCCCTGGAGCTGCCACAGCCGGGCCCAGCTGGGGCCTGGGGATGAAATCCTTGGAAGGACTCATGAGAGCAGCGTTGAGCAATCCTGGGAAACCTGTGTTGCCAAACAGGGCCTGGGGTGCAGGGAACTGAGATAACAACTCTGTGTCTGATCTCAGAACAAGGCAGGGAACCAGCCACGCGGCCCACACACCAGGGCCGCCCAGGGCCAGGGCGCGGCCCGCTGGATGCCAAGTCCTCTGAGCCCCTGAACCAGCCTCCTTGGATCCCCCACTGCCGCTGTAGGTCTATTCTAGGCCTTTAGCCCAGTCGAGTGGTCCCAGCTGCATTGAGAGGAGGGTGGCAGGGCAAGAGCCAGGCAGGAAGCTGATGTCTGGGTTCTGGGCAGAACCACAATTGCCCCAGGCTGGAAGCTTCCCCAGGGAGGGCAGAAGCATCCCTATAGGGTTTCAGTCTTGGCACTATACTAGAGCTTAGAAAACAGGATAAGACATCCTTGCAGACAGATGCCTATCCCAGATCAGCAGTGGCAAAAAGCTGGTGGCAAAAAGAAAAAGCTCATTTTACAAACTGCTGACTCTGCAGTAAAGGCACAGTGGGCCTATACTTCATGTGGATGACTCTCCCCGAAAGAACACTAACGTAATTTCAGATCTCTGGTGGCCCCTACCAATCTTGTCTCAATTCCTTTCCTGCTTCTCTCCACTTATCTGTCCCCCTAGCCTAATTTCAAAGTGTAGGCTCAAATGCCTTAGTGTTACTAAGATTCATTCAAACCATTAAACTAATTAGCATTAAGATAGTGAAACTTTATTCTTCCCAGTTTTATTTACATATTTTGAGAGGATCATGGAGAACAGGAATCATCTCAACCAAAGGAATGAATATTGAATGGTAAAATTTCAGCTATGTGATACCTGGGTGGGGAGATGTTTTAAGGCAGAGTAAAGCTGCCCAGCCTCTATTCCTCCTTCATAATGCCACCTCCATTTCCTTTGGGGAAATTTTCTCTCCCCCATGATGCAAGCCAAGGGTTTATCTCCCATTAGGGATGCCAGATGTGACATATAGCCTCCTCTCTCACCCAAGTGGGGAAGGAGGTAGGCACAAGGCCCCAGCTGAGCCAGCTGGATGACAATGGTTGGTTGTCGTTCATCACAGAGACAGTGGCATGCTGACCCTGTAGATTGTGCCTTCTGTCCCTTCAAATGTCCTTTGGTTCCTGCCCGAGCCTCCCTTGGTCCTCCCATCTCCCACTGACTCTATAAGCCAACTTCTCCCAAAGCCTTCTAAGTGAATCAGTCGTTGCTGTTTGCAAAGAACATGGATTGCCAGCTGAACTCCACAGCTGTTCTACCTTGCTCTACCCACGTAAGGCCAGCGGTGGCTGGAGAAGAGGGCGGGCTGGCTCACCATCCCTCCATCAGAGGCTGGAACATAGCACACCAACCTGATCACCACCAGGGACCAATGTTCCTAGTGCATATGCAGCCAGGAACAAGAGCCATTGGGGGGACCCAGGATTGGGAGAGAGAAGCATCTCATCTCCCAGTGGTGACAGGATGGGATCATGTGCAGCCCTGAAGGTCATGCGGGCACAAGGACCGGATTCCCTTCTCCTGGCAGTCTTCCCTCCTCCCTCCTGCTGTGTGCATACTCACACATGCCCTGAACACACACGAGCCCACACTCGCCAGCACTCACGCACGCGCACACACACACACACACGCACACACACACTCTGCCAGCAGGCATTCCCCTAGTATTCTCTGAAGGAGAATCTCTCCAAGAGAATATGGCAGGCAGAGCCTGGGTGGCAAACGGAGAAAAGGAGAAAAAGAGAAAAAGGATGGACCACAAGTGTCTTCCTTCTCTGCTGGGACCCAAGAGGCCAGGTCTCTGCCTTCACAATCACATACCTTAAAAAAACCAGGAGTCCCACCAGGAAGATACCACCCACTCTACATAAGACAAACTGTGCCACCTCACAGGGCCACCCAGGCAGCCTTCAAACAAAAACATCCGCAAGATGTGATGTCAGGTTGTCTCCCCCCGCCATCCCCACGGCTACCTTCATTCTCTTCCAGTTTGGGACCAACGGGCATTGGTGCTGATTGGGAAGGGAGGGAGGAGATGACAGGTGAACAGCCCGCAGGCTCAGCACAGCTGGGACCTCAGCCCCACCGTCTCCTAACAGAGCTCTATCACCCACAACGAGGACACACGACAGACACACGTGTGCACACGCGGACACACACGCTCTCCCAAGGCCCACCAGGAGCCCCCGGGAAGCAGCCAAGAGGTTGGCACTGGGCCAAGAACAAAATAGGGGCAAAGACACACCCAGAGTGAGGCAGAAGGCAGACTGCTTCCTAGTATGTTTATTGGAGCCTCTGCTAAGCGTGATATGGATCAGGAACCCCCTTCCACTGCCCAGTCAACCCGACTGGGGCAGGGACACAGGGAGCCAACCTCCTTTTTTTCCCATTATAGACAACATTATTAAAAAAAATAAACTTTACAATAATACATTTTCGCTCATCTGTTAGGGTATTGTTTCGTTAGTTTTGTTCCTTAAAAAAAGGAAAGGAGGGGGAACCACACAATATATGTATACGGATGTGTATATACATATATGTTGCGAAAGGAGCCGTGTTATGTACATACAGTGTGCGTACGTCTCGGAAATGAGGAAACAGAAGAGCGAGGCAGAGAGAAAAGAATTGGAGAGAGCCGCAGAGACCAGAGTGTGGTGCAGGTAGACGGGCCACCGTGATCTTCTCTGTCCCTCTCGGCACCAGCCCCTCCTTCCCAAGGGAGACCCACCAAATGGACCCAAGAGAAACCAAGGGAGTGGACAAAAAATCATTTCTCTTTGATTTCAAAACTCCTGCCACCAAGCAGGAAGAATCAGCCTTGAGGTGGTATCCAAGTTTTGCTCCCAACCCCCAATGGGATCTCCCAGGCAGGCTGGGCTCCCAAGCCCCCTGGAACTGCCCAGCCTCCCACTCTGTGCTACAGTGGAGGTCAAGGGGGCTCAGCACCACAACCTCCACAGGTCAGATCCAGCCCTCAGAGAAGGGAGGCAAAATAACCTCCATCCTTGAAGCCACCTGGAGGTGCTGAAGGTACCCAGCTGGACTCCGGGGGGGGGCAGCCTCGCTGCTCTGCTGCCCGACGCCCCCCGCCAGCCCCCGGCAGGTCCCCAGAGTGGGGAGCTTGAGAAGAGCGGCAGCCATCCTGCCCCAGCCCGTGTCCCTTAGGCAGTGGGGATGTCATCCTGGTCTCTCATGTCAGCAGGGTCCAGAGAGGAAAACACCAGAAGAAAGTGAAGGGCATCTCTAGACCCTTGTGCCCTCGTCAGCACTGGGTTTCCCCTGCCAGGGGACCTCTGGGCCAGCTCTTAGGCTGCCCGCCTGCTTGTCTGTTTGGTTTAGAAAAACTTCTCCAGAGAAGAAACCTGGGAGGAGACAGGTTCAGAGACAAGGTGGGAAAAGACATTTTTTTTTTTGCAAGGTGTGTGTGTGTCTGTGTGTGTTTCCATTTTGTCAGGCGGGTGTTCTCGTCCGTGTAGCTTTCGGAAATCTCCCAATGCGATTCCCAGAGCCTACAAGGCCAGCTTCAGCATCAGGAAGGAGACAGCGGTCAAGGCAGCCGATGGTCTGGCTCTGCGGGGGCCTGAGTTAGGTTTGACCACCCTTTTACTCCCTGGGATGATATTGGTCGTGAGCTGTGGCCAAGCAGAAGGGGGAAGAGAAGCAGAGAGAAGGACAAACGAGTCAGTAGGGCTGGGATCAGCCAAAAAAAAAAAAGGACTCTGGAAGTGGAGCACTAAGGCCCCTGCCCTCCTGGTCACCCAGGGGACCCTCTTTCGCAGAGCCAGGCTTCCATGGAGCTGGGCTGTGCCTCAGCTGACTACTCGGGGAACATGGCAGCAGCCCCCAGGGAAACGGGCTGCTCTCCCTGCCCGGCTGACGCAGACGAGCGAGGATGGGGATGGTATAAAGATCTAAAGGAAGAAAGTCCCGGGGTCCACAGGACCTGCTTCTGGAGAGGAGAGGGGAGGGGAGATGAGGGGGGAAGAGAGAAGCTCCGTTCTCCGGGTTCCTAAATTTGTTGGAATCCCTCCTCCATGGAGCCTCCGCTGCACACCCCTGTCTGAACTCTCTCTCCTTCTGCAGACTCGTAACGCTAACTTGACTTCTCCTCTAAGTTATATATATGCTATACATATACATAGTCACAGATCTACTCCTGTGCTGGGGCTCCTTCAAGGAAGGGCCCATGTCCTGTGCCATCTCTCCACCTCTTCAATGTCCCAGAACCAGCACAGAGCAGGCTGCTGGGAACACTTGTCTTAAAGAGTCAGGAAGGCTTGCCAGGACCTCTGCTCAGAGCAGCCTCTTGCGTCTCACCCAAGAGACAAGTAAGGGCCCTGGCGGCAACATCTACACCCACCCCGCCTCACCCCCAACAGAGTGAGCCCCTCCCCAGGTCCAGGTGGGCCAGAAACTCAGCTAGCCCAGTACATGCAATGGAATCTGGGAGCTTCAAGTCCAAGGCTCTCCTGGAAAACAACCCCCTCTGGCCCAGCCCCCGGCACCCACCCCCACTCAGGCCCTCACTCACCTCTGTGAAGCACATGCTTAACTCTTTGGAGTTATTGGCCTTCAGCCCCTGCTCCTGTGGGAGAGAAGGCGCTAGTAAGGATGGATCACCGGGGCTGGGTCTCTGGCCAGCCTTTGTCCCATGACTCAGATGAGACGACACATCCCGTGGCCCTGCCATCCATCACTGACATCACAGTGTACACGCAAAGATCACTGGAAGCACAGAGACCTTTGCCCTTCTCTGACACTCTCAGTGGTTAGGGCTCTTGAAGAAGAGAGTTCTAACTCTGCTCTCCAACTTACAGCCTAATAGAGCAATAAGCCACTCCCGGGTCTGTCTACCATACTCAGAGTTCGTCTTGATGAGGCAGGCACCATGTTTTCTTGCCTTGTGTAACAGCAGCTCAATAAATGTTATACTCAGTTACTGTTTGTTAACCGTCATTCATTAACATGTCTGTGAATGAATGAATGAATGAATGAATGAATGCCACAGATCAGAACTAGCATCTCAGTGCCAGCTCCAGAAAAACCATGAGTCCTCATTGGGCTCATGGGGAAGAGAGCTGTGATTGATTAGTGATGTCTGCCATTGGGGCAGGTTAGGCAGACATCTGGCCATGGTGCCAGGTGTTGGCTGTTCCATCCTAAACAGATGTGTGGCACCTGGGAGCTCTGTGGTCCAGGTGAGGAATGAGGAAGGAAAGCTGGCTTGGTGATGACTCCAGGGTTTTCCACCCCTGGCACAACCACCTGGATGAGGACCAGAGGGTATGTGTGATAAGCAGCCCTTTGTTGTCATCATCATAATAGTGATCCATGGGAACCAGCTGGGAGATGTGATGTTTCTAAACTGGCCTCAAATGGCTCTGGCCACCAGAAGCAACTGGGAAGCCCAAGAAATTATGCCTAAACCACTGCTCTTGGCCAGAGGTATTAATGATGCCTTGAACATCACAGGCAATCTACCACCCAGGGCATCTGGTCAGCTAAACAAGGCCCCAGCTGTCACACAAAGGCCCCAGCCAAGAGCAGAGTCACTACCGAAGGTGGAAATGTGATCATGGGGACAATGAGTGCAGCCGAGACAGAACCAGGGACCCAACCAAGGAAGATCCTGTTCAAGGCCGCAGCACCAGTGACTCTGGGTGCCAAGATGTAGCCCGGCCAAGCCACCAGCCTGCATCCCTGCAGAAGGGTGTGTGCTCAGAGGCCCTCGTGGACCCGAGGACTGGATTCCACTGCCCAGGACCAAGTGCAGCTCCAGATAGGGCTGTGGGAGGTCACTGCCTGATGGAGCCTGCCCACCCCACCTTAGAGGCTGCACTGTCACCATTAGCTTACACTTGACTGCCCCCCACCATCCTCACTCGGTCACCTCCCTGAGCAACTCCCAGCCCCAGCTATGTCCCCACCTATGACATCCTGTAGCCTGTCAGGATCTGTGCCACACAGCCCAGCACCTATATTTCCTGGCAGCCTTTCCAGCTCTAACTGTTGCAGGTACAGCAGCTGTGTCTCCACCCCCTCCAGGGTCCCTGTCTTCTCCCTGGCGCCCCCTCCCACAGTGCTCACTAAACAGGAGCCTGTGTGGAATCACAGGCAGACAGCTGGGGATCCTGGTCCTCACCACCACCCCCCACCTCAACCAAGAAGCTCCATTTTTACTTGTTTTTTGTTTTGTTTTGTTTTGTTTTTAACATCTTTATTGGAGTATAATTGCTTTACAATGGTGTGTTAGTTTCTGCTTTATAACAAAGTGAATCAGTTATACATATACATATGTTCCCACATCTCTTCCCTCTTGCGTCTCCCTCCCTCCCACCCTCCCTATCCCACCCGCCTAGGTGGTCACAAAGCACCGAGCTGATCTCCCTGTGCTATGTGGCTGCTTCCCACTAGCTATCTATTTTACGTTTGGTAGTGTATATATGTCCATGCCACTCTCTCACTTTGTCACAGCTTACCCTTCCCCCTCCCCATATCCTCAAGTCCATTCTCTAGTAGGTCTGTGTCTTTATTCCCATCTTGCCCCTAGGTTCTTCATGACCTTTTTTTTTTTTTTCTTAGATTCCATATATATGTGTTAGCATACGGTTTTTCTTTTCTCTTTCTGACTTACTTCACTCTGTATGAGGGACTCTAGGTCCATCCACCTCATTACGAATAACTCAATTTCGTTTCTTTTTATGGCTGAGTAATATTCCATTGTATATATTTATGCACCCAACATAGGAGCACCTCAATACATAAGGCAAATACTAACAGCCATAAAAGGGGAAATAGACAGTAACACAATCATAGTAGGGGATTTTAACACCCCACTTTCACCAATGGACAGATCATCCAAAATGAAAATAAATAAGGAAACACAAGCTTTAAATAATACATTAAACAAGATGGACTTAATTGATATTTATAGTATATTCCATCCAAAAACAACAGAATACACATTCTTATCAAGTGCTCATGGAACATTCTTCAGGATAGATCATATCTTGGGTCACAAATCAAGCCTTGGTAAATTTAAGAAAATTGAAATCGTATCAAGTATCTTTTCCGACCACAACGCTATGAGACTAGATATCAATTACAGGAAAAGATCTGTAAAAAATACAAACACATGGAGGCTACACAATACACTACTTAATAACCAAGTGATCACTGAAGAAATCAAAGAGGAAATCAAAAAATACCTAGAAACAAATGACAATGGAGACACAACGAAACTAAACCTACAGGATGCAGCAAAAGCAGTTCTAAGAGGGAAGTTTATAGCAATACAATCCTACCTTAAGAAACAGGAAACATCTCAAATAAACAACCTAACCTTGCACCTAAAGCAATTAGAGAAAGAAGAACAAAAAAACCCCAAAGTTAGCAGAAGGAAAGAAATCATAAATATCAGATCAGAAATAAATGAAAAAGAAATGAAGGAAATGATAGCAAAGATCAATAAAACTAAAAGCTGGTTCTTTGCGATGACTTGTTTTATATGTTGGAGTTATATACAAAATTATTTTTAAAAATAGTCTGTGGCTTAAAAATAAATAAGGTTTGAGAAAATAGCTAAACTAGATGACCTCTTGGCCTGACCTTCTGTGACAGGATGCCAGCTCTCAGGGAACCCAGGGTCCTGGACACAGACCTGGACACAACTTAGCCGGGTCAACCACACAGAGAGGAGCCGTTGGCGGAGGAGGTGAGATTTGAAGGCTCAGCTCTGGAGCCGCCTGGCCTATGGCTGGACTTTGCTCCTCAGAGTGGCTGGGACTTGAAAGTCTCCTCTTAAGAGGGAAGACACAGGAGGGGGTGTTGGCAAATATTAGATATGAAGCAGGAGGAAGAGGATAAGGAGGAAAGGGATAGAAGTAAGAGGAAATGAGAGGAAGGATGAAGTAGAGAAAAAAGGGAAAGACAGCACCCAAGGAGACAGGAGCACCAGGTAGGGAAGAGGGGGAGGGGAGGGAGTAGCGGGGGAGGGAGGGAGCATCAGGGGAGGGGAGGGAGCAGAGGGGGAGGAGAAGGAACAGGAGAGGACCCCTTCATCCTGTCCTCTGACCTGTATTATCGTGAGAGAGGGATGCCACCTCCCAGGACCAGGGCCAAAGGAATCCGACCCACTGTGTGGTCTCTGACAGGCCACAGGGACCTGGTGGGGGAAAAGGATGGGGCTCCATGAAGATCAGGACAGGACCCCTCCCCATGCCCCTTCAGTGACCCACCTTGGATCCGTCATCCACAGTACTTGCCCAAGCCCTTCTGAACCAACGGCATTTCTATCTGGCAGGCTCCAGGGCTGACCTGCCACACACTGAACACGTGCTGAGTGGCCAGGCGACACACTGGGCTTCCTCTCACTGTCCTGAAGTACTTCCTTCAAGTGCTACAACATCCAGCTTATAGATTTTTTGTCCTCAGAGACCCATCCCAGCCTTTCCTTTTTAGACTGCAGGGTCCTAATCCTTGGTGCCCATCCCCGTGGGACAGCCCCTTGATCCAAGGAAGGACCCCAGAGGCCAGAGCCCAGGGCTCCAGTCTTGGTTCAGCCACTGACCCCCGGCAAATCCCTTCATCTACTGGCACCTCAGTTTCCTCATCTATAAAATAGCGATAGTCAAGCGAACCTCACTGGCGCACCGTGAGATACATGAGACCGTGCATATGGCGCAGCAAAGCTCTGGACAAGTATAAATGCCCCTTAATCCCCAAGCATGATGCAGAGCGAAGCAGAGCTTGCATCCAGTAAACTCCCAGGACTGGGGCTGCAGGGTGAGACCCAGGTCAGCTGGTAGCCTGGGGCTATCCTAGCTCTACCCTGACAGCTCAGCAAGCAAAGCCAGGGAGAAGTCTGGGCCCCAGTGGACCCCTCCACCTGACTTCCAGAAAACACAGAACAGACAGTGAAGGGGTGAAGGCTGCAGTAACCTCCCCCAACAGCAAGCCCAAGACCTCTCCCCCAGTCCTGGGCACACAGAACAGTGTGGGTGTTTGCCAGTCAGCCAACCTTTTCTGAAAGTGGCAGATGGGGGAAGTGCATAGAGAAAGAGGTTCCACTACCTCATGCCCAAGCTTTAGGCTCAGATTCACCGCCTCCTTCACCATTAACTCCCCCCCACCATTCCCCGCAGGGGGTTCCAAAGATGAATGAGTCACAGCCCTGCTCACACCCAGATGAGAGAAATAAACACCCACAAGGTCACCTCTGCCCCAGTTCAGCAAATGGGAGGGGGAAGAGGCTCTATCTTCCCCAAGCCCCCCACGGTGCAGCTGTCCTCTGAGGTCACACCGCCCCCAAGACCACCCTTGATGCCTATGTCACCCGATTATGTTGGTAGCAGAAAGGGAGGATGGCAGCAAAGACAAGGTTCATCCTTCTAGAAATTTCTCCCAGAGGGGCCCTTTGCTCAGGAAGTTAGAAGGAAATTATCGTCTTCCTCCTCTTCCTTGCCACCTCTGTCCACACTCCTGAAACTGGGTCTGACATGTCCAGGTGCCAGGGACCAAGTCCAGTGTTGTCTCTATGGGAAAAGCCCTGGCCGGAGTTGGCAGGCCCTCTCCTGTGTCCCCTGCTTCTGTTCCCAGCCCCATCCCCAAATCTGTGCCCTTGGCGACCTCCGTCCTGCACACGCACACCCCCGGTAACACACCTCGCCCTCCTCCACTCCCCACCATCCCCTAGTACAACCCCTCTTTTCTCACCTCTGATGACCATCGACTATCACTGACTATTGCAAAAATCTCCTGACAGGTCCCCCAGTCACTCTCCCTCGACAACCAATCTCCACCTGCTGTCAGATTATCTTCCCAAATCACACTTCTCATCACGACATCCCTGCTCAAAAGCCTTCAGCGGCCTCTCCACACTCACCAGTTCAACCTGAAAATTAGGTTTGACTCCCCACCCCCTCCCTCCCATATCAGAACCCTGCGTTCTCCCAAACGCATGGCCTGTGCTCCTCTAGGTCGGGGGAGGCAAACATTTTCTGCAAAGGGCCAGAGAGTAACAATTTTAGGCTCTGCCGGCCATAGCGTCTGTCCCAACTTAACTCTGCCTGCAGCACCTGGACAATACATAACAATAGGGTGTGGCCGTGTACCAATAAAACTTAATTTATTCAAACAGGCAGCAGGCCAGATTCAGCCGGCAGGACCCGCCCCCTCCTCAGCTGCTCTGGGCTGCCCTGACTCCCTGTCTCTGCTCCCTCCCCACCCACTCCTCCCAATTCCACATCTCTGCATCTCCGTGTCCTCAATTCTCCCTGTTCCTCCAGGCCCAGCAGCAGGGTTCACCTGGTCCATGAGTCCTGTGCTTCCACTGCCAACCCAAAGCCGCCTCCCCCCTCCGCATCCATAACGCCTTATCCATCCCCCTGGCGCACCCATCACCTCCTGCCCCATAATTCTCTGAGCGTGCACCCTGTGCCTCCTGCTGGTATGAGAACCAAGGTACCGGCCTCATATGCTGGTCAGCCTCAGTGCCTGGAACAGAGTGACATGCGGTAAGAATTTACGTTGAATAAATGAGTGAATGCACTGACGGATGAATAAATGAATGACTACCAGGGAGAGCCAGAGGGAGGGAAGTAAAGAAGGAATGCATCAGCCTCTCAAAGCTTTGAAACGAGCCAAATTTGTAAATCAGAAATGTATGCCTAATAGGCATCTGGATACACTGACCAGCCTCTGGGTCCCATGCTCTGACAGCTACCGGCTTGCGTGCTGAGTAAGAGACCCATCCAGGGAACAGGCAGGAGGAGAAGGAGACGGAGGTGGCTGCTGGCTGCTGAGCCTGTGGCCGGCATGTGGTGAGGAGGGTTCACGGCAAGCCCTCCAAACTCATTTTTAATTCCCCCAGATGTGATGGGCACTAGCAAGGATGAGAGCAGAAATTGGCTGGTGGAGACAAGGAAAGCAAAGGAGATTGCGTTACTAGGGCCCCGCAGCCCTGCAGAAGGTGATATGACAGGGTCCCGCGAACTGGCCCAGAGCCACCCACCGGGAACACCAAGGACACTGGGAACAAACCAAGTCCAGGGAAAGTGGGAACCCACTGCCAGTCTGTCCCGCCCACGCTGCACTGCCCTGGTCCAGGCCCCATCTTATGACAAAAGAGCCTTCTATCCAATCCTCCTGCATCTTCACCTTCTTTACCTACTTCTTTACCTTCATACCTCACGGCACACAGAGGGCATCAATGAGAGGGAGGAAAGCTGAATAGAGTTGCCTGCGAGCAACAAAACAGACCGTTTTCTAGAACAGAGAGCAGGAAGTTCCCATAAATCCAATGATCGGGAACTCTGGGCTCTTTCTCTTGACCTGTGTGGAGCACCCACTCGATGCCAGGCACTAAGCACTCGGTTATAAGGGCTACCAAGGGGTAGGGGTGATGAGGCCCCTGCCCTCCAGGGATGCTTGTCTGGTGCGGGGAGCAGAACACGTCGTGATGGGGGCTGAAGGGAGGCAAAGTGGGAGCCCTAAGCAAGGAGAAGGCAGTTCTGCCAGAGCAGAGTCAGGAGACCACCCAAGAGGTGACATCCAAGTAGGATTCAAAGGCAGAGAGCTGGAAGAGAAGGGAAGGAGACGCCCTTCGCTCAGAGGAACTGATGAGGACAAGGGCCAGCATCTTGCTCAGCCTGGCCCTCGGGCCTACACCAGGGGTGCCTGATGGGCTTCAGAAACAAAGGACCTTGGATGAGGGTACAAGATTGATGGCCTCCTGTAGATTCCTCGCTTTAGGGACCACTGGGAAGGAGGGAGGGAGTTCACACAAGGGTGTGTGTGTGTGTGTGTGTGTGTGTGTGTGTGTGTCAGGGACAGAGGGAGA
The DNA here is from genome assembly GCF_028564815.1 of Eubalaena glacialis. Classification (NCBI taxonomy): domain Eukaryota; kingdom Metazoa; phylum Chordata; class Mammalia; order Artiodactyla; family Balaenidae; genus Eubalaena; species Eubalaena glacialis. The sequence continues at coordinate 108,514,427 of NC_083724.1, forward strand.
CACTGTTCTGTAGATTCTGCCACACTTTCTCCAAGTTCCAGAGAGCCCCAGGCTGGCAGGGCCACCCGGAGAGGGGACCACAGCCAGGAGCGGAAGCATATGAGAGCCAGACTCCAGAGAGCGTCAAGGACCACAGACACAGGGCCAACTCGGGGTCTGCCCAGCTCCCGGCTCCTCTCTGGTACCTAAGACACCCACATTTCTGCTCAGCAGCCCCTCGATGGAGACAAGAGTCCCTCCAATTCCAGACCCCGCCCCACTGTGGGAAAGTCCTCTGGGGGAGCGGATGTGGAGGAAGCGGCAGCACAGTGCGGCCAGAAGAAAACTGTCCAGGAGCCGGGGGCCGGGGGTGCTGTGGACAAGTCACCGTCCTCACTGGCCTTCCATCCTCTGGGATTTGGGAAGGAGCTCTCAGAGAGCCCACTGATGCTAACATCCAATCACTCATGTGGGGTCCCCACCTGGCTACCATCTCTGGGTCAGTGAAGGAGGTTCCTAAGGCTTCCCCCAGGGTCCACCTGTGGATAAGAAGGAGGACAGAGGTAAGTGATCTTGCCTCTCTCTCCAGGGGTGTCTGGGGTGTGCGGCCTTCCTCTCCCTCCCTCCCTCCCTCGCTCAGCTCCCTGTCTCTGCCCTCACTCGGAGACTCCCTTCTGTGGCCATGGGTTGCTGTCATTCCCAAGGGCCCCACAAGGGCCACCACAGAGCCCTTCCAAGCTAGCAGAGCTGAGGGAGGGGGCACGGGCTGGGGAGGGACAGACCACCCACACCAGCCTCCAGCCAAGCTGAGGGCAGGAACGTGGGCTTATTCCCTCTGCACGCCCAGCACCTGGCACAGAGTAGTAGTTGCTCATTTAAAAGACCGCAATTAGGACTTCCCTGGTGGCGCAGTGGTTAAGAATCCGCCTGCCAATGTAGAGGACACGGGTTTGAGCCCTGGTCCGGGAAGATCCCACATGCCGCAGAGCAACTAAGCCTGTGCACCACGACTACTGAAGCCCACGCATGCTCCGCAACAAGAGAAGCCACGGCAATGAGAAGCCCGCGCACCGCCAGGAAGAGGAGCCCCCGCTCACCGCAACTAGAGAAAACCCGCGCGCAGCAACAAAGACCCAACGCAGCCAAAAATAAAATTAAAATAAAGAAATTTTTAAAAATGACAGAATAAAAAAATAAAAGACCATAATTAAAACAGAATCAGAGGCCCTTCCCTTTCAGTTTCTGTGAGAAAGAATGGGGGTATGAGGGTCTGCTTCTCTTCCATTCCTCCTGGGAGGTCCACCCCTGCTGTCCCACCCAGAGTGACTTAGTCAACAGACCCGAGTGGACGGACCCTGGGGCCAGGCCTGGGGGAGCCCCCTGCCAGACAGCCCTCCAGGATTCAAAACACCTATCATGTATGTAAGGTTCCTCACATACGTCATCTCTCATACAGATCGTGTGTTAACCCCACTGGAATCAAACCAAGTATAAGACAAGCCCCCAGATGGTCGGTCTGCAGAAAACCAGGCTGGGGCTGAAAGAAACCAGGTGATGGTTTAGCAAACCACTGGAGGGAAACAGCGGGTGGGAAAAAGGGAGTCAGAGTCATCAGGCACTGAGGGGGCTGCGGTGGGCATGAGACCAGGGCTTTGAACTTCTCCACGCCCACAGTGACTCTGCGGGAGTCTTAGGAAGGGTCCACAGCCCCTGCTGAGTGGGCATCTCCCCAGTGGGCCAGCCCCAAGGGGCTGGGGAGGAAGGTTGGCAGTGCCCAGAGGGACCACGCCAGAGCCTGGTCACCTGACAGGTGGCACAGCCCTGACCTGCCGAGCTGCCCGCCACTCTAGCATGAAATTGAGCCGGCAACCGTCTGTGGAGCGGACCCCGAGCCCCACCAGCAGCCGCTGAAGCGTGTTCAGTGTAATTAGGAGCCACCCAAGGGTGACACAGGCACCTCAGCCCAAATCAGGAGGGGCAGCCTAATGGAGGGGAGCGGGTCATGGAGGGGCCCACGCTGGGCCTGACCTGAAGGCACTTGGAGGTCAGCTGTTACAGCACAGGGTGCCCACCGGGAAGGGAAGGGGGAGTGGGCCTCCCAACCTGGACGGGCACCAGCAAGGGGTGCCCGGGGCGACCGGGACACCTCTGCCAGGCCCCATCCCTGCTCAGGTCTCACACCAGCACTCTGAAAGCCCACTGCTCTTCATCTCTGGCTGCATTGAGGTTATATTGACCATCAAAAATTGTATCTATTTGGGAATTCCCTGGCGGTCCAGCGGTTAGGACTCTGCGCTTCCACTGCAGTTGCCCGGTTTGATCCCTGGTTGGGGAATTAAGATCCCTCAAGCCGAGCGGCACAGCCAAAAAAAAAAAAAAAAAAAAAATTGTATATATTTAAGGTGCACAATCCAATATACATAAATATTGTAAAATACTCACCACGAGTCAATCAACACATCCATCACTTCACACTTCTACCATCTTCTTGTTTTGCTTTTTTTTTTTCGCACTGAGAACACTTAAGGTCTACACAAATTTCAAGTACACAGTACAACACTGTCAACTGCAGTCACATCACTGTAACCAGTTCTCCAGGACTTACTCATCTTGCAAGACTGAAACTTCGTAGTGAGTGCCCACTGGTGATCCCACAAGCCCACCCCACTCAGACTGGCATCTTCATTGCCACACGCAGCTGGGCCTGTTCCCCCGGCCCCCAAACCTATGCTCACGTTGTGCCCCCACTGGCTGGACTCCAGACCCCACCCCTCCTTGGCAATTCCAGCCCCAATTCCTGCCTGAAATATCCCCTTATCCCCACCACCACACCCTCACTGTTTCCCCCCTCCTCTGTTTTCCCTGATATTCTGCACAAGGTCTTCTTTTAAACTATTTGTTCTAGAGTATGAGTGTATATATGAGTATATATGAGTGTGTGTGAGAGAGAGTGTGTATGAGTGTGTGGGGGGGGGCGCGTTCTGATTAGAACCAACATCCTAAGCAAAGAATCTACTGTAGCAAATGGTGTGACAGCATGAGGATAGCTCAGCAGAGAGAAAGGCTGAGTGGGGAGCCCTGTGTCTCCACAATGCCACCCACGTGGTCCCATCCTGTGGCACTGACCGCAGCCCACGTCTGGTGCTTGTTGAACTGTCTGACCCTCGACAAGACCACAAGGACCACAAAACACAGGACTGCATCAGCCTCATTCACCAGTGTCTCCCTAGCATCTCTCATAAGACGTCGAACACAATGCATGCATAACACACGTTGGATGGATGGATGGATGCATGGATGGATGCATGGGTGGACGGATGGACAAACAAATGAAAATCACAGGTTTTGGAATCAGATGTAGGTTTGAAATCTTATTCCACCACTAACCAGCTGTGTGACCTTGGGTGTGTCGCCTAACACCCCTGGGCTAGTTTCCTGCGTGTAAAACAAGAATCCCAACAGCTCATTGTGTGAGAATCAATGAAATAGGTAGAGTCTACTAGCGCAGTACCCAGTAATTAGTACCCAGGAAATAGGTAGAGTCTACTAGCGCAGTACCCAGTAATTAGTAGATGGTTAGTAAATGGTAACCATTCCATTTCTCCGACACCCCCATGGTATCTAGTACAATCCTGCGACAGAACAGGTGTCTGATACTTGCAGGGTGATACTTAGTGAATTAAGCCCCCATCAGCTTAATGGAAAACTAGCCCCCATCAGCTCTTCCTGCCTCTTGGGTCCTGATCCAAAGGGAGGAACTTGCGTGCCCCGTCCCTGGTCCCCAGGCTGTAATTTCCCACCTCGCCTCTGGCATCAGGTGCTTCTCTAAGCTCTCAGACTGCCCCGGCTCCATTTCCCCAGCGGCAGAGCTGCATCCCCTCACCTGGACAGATGTGCAGGTTGTGATGACACTGGTCCCCAGGCTGGTGCTATCACTGAGGTCATCTGGCAAAGAAGGCGTTTTCTCTACCCGAGGGGCCTGCGTGGCCTGGAATGAGGGGTTTTTAGGGGACAGGTTCATATCTGTGCCATTGCCAAAGGCCTGGATGGCGTTCCCTGTGGGGAAAGAGAGCAGGGAGACACAGAGAAATCAGGGGCCCCTCCATCACTCTGCCCCTTGCCATCCCAAACTTGACCTTCCCTGTGATAGCCCAGAGCTGGGGGCGGGGTGGAACTCGTCCAGACTAACTTGGCTGAAGCTCCCTTTCAGAGAGCTACCAAGGTCTCATATCGAGAGAAGAAAAGAGCAGGAAGGAAGTTGAAAAAGAGAAACCGGAATAAAGGAAATGTACCGGATGCAGAATGAAGAGGAAAACAGGAGGAGAAGTGGGGTGTGGGGAGCCGGGAGGTGAGGAGCAGGCAGTGCCCAGGGCGCAAGCCCACCTTCTCTGCGGCATTCAGTATTGCAGACCACCACGTTCACGTGGCCCCCCGACGCAGTCCCCCTCCCCATGTGGCCTCATCCACCCCCCACTCAGTCAGTTACACTAATTCACTCAGGACCAACTAACAGGACCTCTTGGACAGAACTGCATCCCCAAGCCAAGAGCCTACATGAAGCTCCACCTCCAAGTCCCAGGTGCACTTCAAGTTCATCATGTCACCACCTGAACTAGGCACCACTCCCTCCACTGCAACATTGCCTCCCGCTGCGTTTCCAGTCCTGACGGTGACATCTTTCTCCGCCCAAGTCTCCCAAGTCACAAACCTGGGTTACTCAGGACACTTCCCTAACCACCCGCTTGCCATCAACCAAGCCCACCCCCCCACTCCACCCCCCGCCGCTGCCCTGGATCAGTGGGTGCTGTCTGCGCCTACGACAACCCCTAGCAGACTCTGTGTTGGGTCACCTGTGAGAACCACATCCCTACCCCCACCCCCTCCACACCAGAACCAGAGAGTGAGCCTTCCGAAATCAGATCTGACCATGGCACCACCTGCCGACACCCCTTCAGTGAGCTTCACACCACCTCCGCCACCTGCAGGACCCTAAGATCCAAACGCCTTCAGATCTGCAAGGGCGCTCACCAGGAGGACTCTCTCCACCTATCCAGGTGACCCGGGGCATCCTTATGCAGTGTGGCAAGGCTAAGTGGTCTGCAGTTCCTGAAACCCACCTCTGCCCAGAGCAGACTAGCAGGCCCTCCCTGCCCCTTCAGCTGACCGGTGGCCAGTGATCCCCAAGTGGGTCAGCTTCTGAGATGCCTTCAGGGCCCCCCTCCTCCAGGCTGACTTGGGCAGCCCCACGCTGGGCTTCTGCAGACCCCTCTGCAGACCTCCACCCTAGCACGGTTCCTCCCCCACCGTACTGTGATGGCTGTGACCCCCTGACGGTGCACCTCCTTCAGGGGGTGAGCTGCTCAATGACAAGCACTGTGCTGTCAGAAAGGCAGGATGGACAGACGGACGGAAGGAAGAAAAGAGGGCAGGAAAGGGGGAGGAGATCTCCAGGTGGGTGTGGAGAGCGAGGGTGTCAGACTAGAAAGACCAGGCAGGCAGAGCTTGTGGCTGACCTTTCCTTCTCTCTAGCCTTCGGATTAGGAGTTTGATGAAACTCCAATTCCAAGGGGAAATCGATCCTTAAAGGGAAAAGTGACAGATGCTAAGACCTCACCACAGGGCTGTGCCTGAAGGAACCTGGCTCAGACTGTCAGGATAACAGACCAGAAACCTTCGGCCTTGACTTGACATAAGTGGAAGGCCTCCAGTGGCCTCCGGACAGCTCCGGGGTGAATCTCCAAGAGCACAAAACCCATGGTCTCCGCAGGCAACCCCCCTGCTGGAGAAGCCCCGCAGGCATCACTAGCTGCCACACGGGGAAGGAGGGAATGGCCAGGCAGAGCTCCAGGGCCCCCTGGGATAGGAGGGGTTGGGGGTGGCTGCTGGCTGGGGAGGACGTGGCAGGACTCACGGAGGCACGGGTTCTCGGTGAAGTCCCTCAGGAACTTCTCACACTCCTCCTCCATGTTTCCGCTCCCACGACAACTGCACCAGGGGGACACCACGATGCCAGTGGGGCTGGAGTCCACGTAGTTGGGTGTTATATCGAACCCTAGGCAGGGAGAAAGGGAGGCAAAGGAGAGAGGGACAGTAAGGCTTCCCCTCGGGCCCCCAGACCCCAGGCCCATCAGAGAAGAGGCTTCGGACACCCCCCTCCCTCCCATCCACCTGCCCCTCAACACGCATACATCCCAGCTCACATTCCAAACCACGGGGGTCAGCAGGGGGCATAAAGGACAGACCAGGGTGGCAGAGGGGATACCCAGGAGCCCCCCCCCCGCACCCGAGAGCACGGGCCCTCGCTTTCTCTTTCGCCAACAAGCAGAGCATGTGTCCCCCAGTCAGGGAGGCTAAGGCTCTCTCTTGGGTTTGGATCCCAGTGCCAACGTTGACCAGCAGAGTGAACCTGCACAAGTTACTTAGCTTCCCCAAGCCTCAGTTTTCCCATCTGTAAAATGGAGCCCCATCTCCTGCCTAATAAGGGCTGCTGTGAGATTTAAATAAGACAGTCCACGTAAACTGCTTAGCACAGCGTCTGGAATGTTGCACAATGTATGTTACCCTTTCTTCTTATTTTGGAAGCTCCTAAGGCCCCTGGGGCCTCCTCCCCCATGATAAAGCTCCGGCTCCCATCACAGCAGAGAAGGGCCAGCTCAGGCTGTCCACCCGCCGGCCCTGAGCTGGGCCTCGGTCCCTAACTGAGCCTGGGGCAGCCGGGAGCCACCGAGAGCCCGGGTTGGGGTGGCTTACCGATCATGCCAGCGTAGGAGCCCAGACACGCCTGGTAATTGTCGGTGGGGCAGCCGGTGAGCGTCTGGTAGGAGGCACGACAGTTGGCATGGAAGTCCGCCAGCCGGGACCTGGGGTCAAGAGAAGACCCATCGGACAGCAAGTTAGTCTGGCGGCCCTCCCGCTTCCCTGGCAGCAGAGCGGCTCCTCCACAGCCTCCCAGGGTGGGAAGAAGCCAGGAAGACAGAGAGGAGGAAGATGGAGGGGAAGAAGTTTGGAGGGCTTTAGGCTAGGAGCTCCTTGAGGACAGGACTTCCTGGAGACCCAGGTACCCAGTTTAGGCAAGGCCTGCTCTGAATGGGTCTCTCCGTCGGAGGAACACAAAGGGAACCCAGGTGGGTTTGCTGAGAATGCCTGAGACCCAGCCAGGAAGGCCAGGCTCTGCTTCCTGCTCAACCCACTCCTGGTGACCTTTCCCAAGTCCTCCAGCACAGCACCATTGCCACTCACAGAATGAGTACAATAATCCCTGCCCAGCCACTTCATAGAATCCGTCTGGGGGTCAAAGGGGACAGCCCCCAGGGAGGTTAAAGAAAGAGTCCCCCTAGGACGAGACATCCCCTGGGCCTTCCTGACCCACCTCTTCTGCATCAAATCAGAGCAAAGCCTCCCCTGCCATCCCTCCACCAGCTTCCCCATCCTGCAAGGCAGAATCAGCCTTTTCTTCCCCTGGCGATGTAACCTGTCATCACCCACTCCTCTCTGTCAATGCAGATAAAGCTGCTTTGTAACCACCTGCACACAGTTCTGTGCTCCCCAGTCGACCATGAGCTGCCTAAAGGCAGCTGCTGTCTGACCTGGTCTGTCTCCAGCCCCCAGCACCTGGATGCAGAGGTCACAGGGAGCCCACGGCACCCAAGTCTAACCTGCACGGCAATTCCCTTTCCTTCTTCTTCCTGCCCTAGCACCCTGGCCCCAGGCTGTTACCATCAATCAGCCCAGGCCACCGCCCACCTCCCCACCCACCGGGGCTTCCTATAGGCGAGTGCCCTTTGCCACAAGGTCCTCGCCATCATATCCTGAGTGTCTCACAGCAGCTGCAGGCAGCAGGTACCAAGGTCTTGTTCACTGGTGTTTTCCCAATGATGGGCACATAGTAGGACCTCGACAATACGGGCTCGGTGAGAACATTACAGTAGCCACAGGAAGGACCAGAACCCAGGCCATCTGCCTCCCTGCCCAAGCTCTGTCCTGCCTCACAAAGCCATCCCAAAGGTCACCCCGAATTCAGCTCCCCTGCTTCTCCACTGGAACTCTGTCCGTATCAGGAAGGAGTAGATAGAGAGAAAGACAAGAAGCTGAGAGAGACCAGGACAGCCTAAGAGGAATGCTCTCAACACAGAGGCGGCTCCTTGGGTCCCACCTGGTTTGCCTGGAGGCCCAACAGTCCCGGGAGAGGGGGTTTAGGAGAAGGAGGAAGCTCTCCAGAGTGATCTGACCCCAAAGAGACCTTGAGTGTCCCTGGATCCCTGCAGCCCGCAGAGGCAGCGAGGTGCTGGAGATGGAAGATGAGCTCCCAGCTGAGAGCTGGGGGCGAGGTCTCACTTCAGCTCCGCCCCATCTTGCTGCGAGACCTCAGATGAGTCCTTGCTTCTTGGGGACTCATTTGCCTTATTTATCCAATGAATAAAAAGTATTTTCACAGTCAGGGAAGATGAAAAAGTTCTGGAGATGGATGGCGGTTAATGGCTGCACAACAGTGGGAGTGCACTTAACGCCGCTGAGCTGTACATTTAAATGTGGTGGAAACGGTCAATTTTATGTTGTGTGTAATTGACCACGATAAAAACGTGACTTAAGAAGAGGTCCTTTCACATCCACCTTTTATCACGTAATCCTCACAAAAACTTTGCCAAGATCTGCTGAGCAGTTGTTATCACCATCCTCCTTCACAGAGGAGGAAGCTGAGCCTAAGAGAAGCTGAGTAACTTGCCCAAGACCCCAGAGCTTCTTAGCAGCGGAGTCAAGACTCCAGCCCAGAAGCCCAACAATAAGGGCTACCCCTTCCGGCAGGTCCTTCACCCACATCCTGCTCCTCTATAAAAGTATCTTGTCCTCCATAGGAAAAGAGAAGGAAAGCTGCCGTGTCTCCGCCCTCCCTCCCGCCCGTAAATCATACCCTCTATCTCCTCACCACCCAGCCCCCAAAACAGGGAAAAGCAGCATTTCCAACCAAGCCCCCAGCCCCTGCAGAATGACACTTGGTCTTGAATGGCCAGACCGGAGTCTGTCCTGCTCCGTGAACTAGCAAATGAATGAAGGTCAATGAGAGATGGTCTCTGCCCACACCCCGGACCTCCAGAGACCTGTCAGGGGGCCAGGAGGGGACACAGACTTAATAGGTAAAGGAGATTTGGAGGCCAACAAACCAAAATCTCTAAGCAGCTATCGTGGGTTGAATTGTGTCACCCAAAGAGCTAGGTCCTCATCCTTGGTACCTGTGAACGTGACCTTACTCAGAAATAAGCTCTTTGCAGATGTAACCAAGATGAGGTCACAGTGGATTAGCGTGGGCCCCCAATCCAGTGTCTGGTGTCCTTATAAGAAGAAGAGAAGAGACACAGACACAGAGTGAGAATGCCATGTGAAGATCAAGGCAGCATTTGGAGTGAGGCGCCTACAAGTCCAGGAATGCCAAAGATTGCCGGCAACCCCAGAAGCTACGAGGAAGGCATGGAACAGATTCTCCCTTCAAGCCTTCACAGGGAGCACAGTCCTGCCAACACCTTGATTTTGGACTTCTGGCCTCCAGAATTGTGAAAAAATCAGTTTCTGTTTTAAGCCACCCAGTTGTGGCACTCTGTTACAGCAGCTAGGGAAACGAATACAGCGCCTTCAAAGATTTCACTGTTTGCTTTGGCCAAATGTCTCCCTCCAGAAGGAGCCAAGGGGCTGTGGTCAGGCCCTGCAGTGAGGAGGGCTGCAGGGGGGCAGCGTGAAGCCACATCCGAGCTCCTGCAGGGTGTGGGGCCGCGAGATTACAGGCAGAGCTGCTAGTTACCATCTCCTCCCCACCAAGGAGACGTTCTAATAGGATCTCTTAGCCAAAATACAGGAGTCCATTCTAATGTCATTTGATCACACACAGAGCCCAAGCCCCTCTTACCACCTCCCCAATGCTCACTGTCAGTCCTGCCCGTGAAGCCCTTTCTGCCCCTCCAGCCACATGGACTTCGTCTACCTCTGTATTCCAGCTACACATACAGTCTGGACCAGTCAATTTCATACTTAATTGCATACAGACTTATTGATATTGCCCTGTTTGCTCTCTCCAACTGGAACACACATTCCCAAAGTGGCAGACTCTACTGATTTCTTCATCCATATCCTCCAAACCCCTTTGGGCAAGTGGTAGATATCCATTCATCTTTTCTCCAAATACGTATTGAGGCCCTGCCATGTGACTGACAGACTAAGGATGGGAATGGCACGCATGTCAGTGCAATGTCAGGAAGGTAATTCCAGCTGATGGGGTCAGGGCTCCACAGAGGTCAATGTCGGCTCACCGTCCCAGAGGAGCGTGCCACCTGCTGCAGCAGACCTGAGGGCCCAGCTCCATCCTCCCGGAAGCTCCGCTCCCCACCCTGCACTCAGGGCCTCACCTCCCTTCTGCAAGGCCGGTTCTCCAATCACTGACAGTAAGAACCTCAAGGATCTTGCTGTCCTCACCATCCATGAGGCTTCTTAAAATATCACTGGGTCCCAGGCTGGAGACGGGAGTGAATGTGTGAAAATGGGAGTATGATGCCCGCAGAGAGAGACAAGGTCATCCAGAGAGAAGGGGTGGGTAAAGGAAGTAAGCCAGGACACGGAAAGTGAAAGAGTTCCAACACCAGGTACAGTGGGCCAGTGAGACCCCTCAGTGAGGAGGGGAGGGCAGATCCAGCTGCTGGGAGAGAAGGGAGCAGCTGTCACACAACCACATTCAGTCTACCGCTCGCCTGCTGTGTGACCTTGGGCAGGCCTAGTGTGTCTCTGTGCTCAGTGTCCCCAGTTATCAAATGGGGTGGGCTGTGCCTGCCTGCCTCCCTCACGGGATACATGGGAGAGCTGGGGCACAGAGAGGAGACACCGTCCTTATCTTTCTCCTCTACCCAGATGTCTCATCCCCAGCACCGTGCCTGCCACAGACAAACAGGGAGTAGCTTTTCCTGTGTCTGATGTAGAAGAAAAATACCTGTTCACCCCTCCGAGGCGGGTCTGGACCCCACACAAGGCAATGTGAGCCTATGGGGAGAGACAGCTGCCTCTCTCTCCCCACCAGGCTCCAGAGTCAGCCTGCTGGACCGAGGTGAACAATGGTCTCCCTGCCCCACGTCACTCTCCATGCCATGCTGAGGACACAGGAGGAGCAGCACAGGCCCCTTTGCTAGACCTTGGGTGACCAATGGGGAAAGGCCACCTTGCTCCTCTGAGGCTACGGTCTACTTCCTTTACAGCAGCACTGTGGCTCTCTTCAGAGCACAGGGAGGGGAGGGAGAGGAGCTAAGGGGAAGGGTGGAGGGAAGGGAAGCGGCCAGGCTTTCTGTTGCTCCATTTCTCTGTCCTCAGCATCCAGGCAGCCTTGGCAAGCCAGAGTGACAAATGGGGCTGTTTAGGAGGACGCCGTGTCCAAGTCTCCAGGAGGCCTTTGATTGCTCAAGTTCCCTCTGTCCCTTAAGTCACACCAAAGTCCATAGCAGCCGGCTCCCTCCACCAGCATGCGAGACCAGCGGGGCCAATTTCCTTCAAGCCCATGACACTCTCAACTCCAACCATGAGTGAATCAGTCCAGTCCTGGTAGGTACAGTCTCCAAGGCAAATGTTATCCTTTTCATAATGCGCGGTGAGCCAGCTGGGGATCTCGGGCCAGATGCCACTCGTCCCTGCTGGCGCCATGAGGTCCCCAGTCTCTTGGACTCTGTTCTCACTTCCAGGAGCAGCCTTTTCCTAGACCAGCCACATCGCTTCTCAGATTTCTGCCTTGAAGAGCCCCCATAGGAGTGATGGCATAAAAGAAAGCATGAGAGACAGACAGACAGACAAAGAGAAAAACAGAGAGCCAGCAAGAGAACCAACAATGAACACGAGCCAAGTCCTTCTCAGCAAGGTGGAGCAAAGACTGCCAAATGCGCTCAGGGCAGCAGGTGGATCTGTCCAAAACACACAAATCCTCTTTGGGCTTGTTTCCTCAGCAGCTGTAGCCTATTCAATCACAGGAAAGCGGCAAGAGAGGCAGAGAGAGACATCTGACCCCCAGTTTTATTAAACAGTCACCAGATTAAATGCAGGATGTCCATTTAATTTCAATTTCAGATAAACAATGAATTTTTTTTTAATATAAGTACATCCCATGCAATATCTGGGATATACTTATACCAAACAGTTTTTCAATGTTTGTCTGGAATTCAAGTTTAACTGGGTAGCCTGTATTTTTATTAGATCTGGCAACCCTATTTGATGGGCAGGTGTGTTCCTGAAAGGAAAAAAGAGGCAAAGCTGGAAGTGCCAAGGTCAACCCACACAAGCAGAATCTTCCAAAACTGGGGGGGTGGGGATGGGAGAGGGTGGACTTCCTATAGCTCAGTGGTTCTTAAAGTATGGTCTGCAGACCCACAGCATCAGTGTAAAACTGGGAACTTCTTAGAAATGCATATTTTCCAGATCCCACCCCAGATATAACGGATCTTAAATCTAGGGGCAGGGCCCAGCAATCTTCATTTTAACCAGCCCTCCAGGTGATTCCGATGCAGGCAAAAGTTGGGGGATGAAGCAAATCTGCACAGGCTTCAGAGCTGGGATTGTGGGAACCCTCCAGACCCCACTCCCTGGTCTCAGCTTTAAATATACCGACGATATAGCCCAGCCCATGGAAGAAAGTAATGCTTCAGGCTGTAGCCCAAGAAGTTTCACAGTTACAAGACTGTGCATGTTTGTACACACACGCACACACACACACACACACACACACATTCCTATCCCCATACAAACACAGTTACACTTGGGCACACACCTCTCGCTTCTTTTCTTTGGCCTTAGCCAAGAAAGTACAGGTACCTGTTATCAACAAATCCCTCCCTTGGTGCAGATTGTAAACACCTTCCCAAGCACAAAGACTCTTCTCAAATCTGTCTGGCCTAGAATAATACTACCGTAAATTGCTCCCCAGAACCCCAAAGCATTCCAATGCTGGCCAATACGTAGCTTTAGGGTCTGAAGCTCTTGGCCAAGTTTCCATTTATCAGGTTAGACCTGTTATGCTGCTGCCACAGAAACCCATGGGTTTCTACTGGTTTAGAATCGGAGGAGGAGTAAAGGAAGCTAATATTTACTGAGGATACACCATGTGCCAGTCGCGGTTTTCGCATTTAACTTTCTGAACAATCCCACAAAGTAGACATATTTCACAGCGAGGACATGGCAGCTCCGAGAGGTAGGTCGCACGGTCACACACCCTACAGCCAGCAAGGCAGGGCCAGGCACCTGTCAGTGAGGACAGGGTCTTTCTCTGGCTCTGCTGCCATGACTCGCCACCACTAACAATGCTTCCGGACGGCTGCCACCAGCGCTGCTGCATGCTGATGAACAGGGCACTTGAATATCTTATGGAGGAGAAAAAGGGTTCCCAAGAAATGCAAACTACTCATGATGGTCTTCAGAGACAACTTAGGGGAACACAGAGGAAATGGCTGTCATAGACCCAAGAGCCTCTGGAACGGCTTTCCGAGGCCCCCTCCAGTGGTGCAGGGCACGGTTAAGTAGGCTCAATGTTACGTGACACTGAGAAAGGGGAAAATGGATTTCCCCCACGTGCCTGCTTTCTGACTCCTCCAGGGCTCACCGTGGACAGCCTGAGCCCCCGTCCTCTCCTGCCTGTTCCCGAGGACTACCGCCACTTGTCTCATGAAATCAGGAATCCACTTGGCTTCCTTCCCTCCTGTTTATTCTTTACGTGTACATGGATACTCATTCTCTCTGCCTAGAACAGCAGCTCCCCTTACGGGGTGGGTTGCGGACTTCCTCCTCCGGCCAGGTAGTTCTTACAGGCTGTCAACCGTGGCACTCCACCGTCCGGGGCCACAGGCGGACACGTGACCCAGGCTTGGCCCACCACACGCTCTCTTCCTGGCCACACTGACTAGTCCAGGGATAAGGAAATAACACAAGCCAGGCCCAGCAGAGCCCTGCCCAGAGACTTTCCTAATGGAGCAAAGAAGAACATTCTTTTCTTTCTGGTTATAAGACACTATGGATGTGAGCCCAGATAAATTGGGACCATAGATCTAGCCTCGTGGTCACAGTAAGGATAAGCATGCAGCTGACCTGCAGAGAGAAACAGAAACTAGAGACAAGGCGAGACAGAGGGAGACCTATTTGTATTTGAGTCCTGGAATACACTCCTGCCCTTTCTGTATTTTATTGGAAGCCAACAGATTCCTTTTTAATTTTTCTTAAGGTAGTTGGGTCTGTGTCACTTAAAACAGAAAAATTCTTGGGAATTCCCTGGCAGTCCAGTGGTTAGGACTCCGCGCTTCCAATGCAGGGGGCCCGGGTTCTATCCCTGATCAGGGAACTAAGATCCTGCAAGCCACGCAGCACGGCCAAAAAAGAAAACGAAAAAAAGAAAAATTCTTCACTACTGCTTAGCTTTGCTCTCTGATTTTATCTGATCTTCTTTGTCCAAGTTCAAAGCAAATAAAAAAGGCACACACTGAAACGGACACACACCAAAAACCAAACCCACAAAGGGTCTATCTAATCCACGTGAAAGAGGCAGGATCACAGGAACGCTTCAGTGGGAGTAACTTGGAAAACAGATGATGGTACAATTCATGAAGGAAGACAGACCTGGCCTTGGATTCTTTCCTAGAGAGGAATGGTTCAGATGGGTAAGCCACAGAAAGCCACATGGCTAGTGAAAATGACAAGGACGTAGATGATACCAACATGTGAAAATTTAAACATGAAATCATGTTAAGAGATAAAATGCAGGAGACAATATACTTTACGCACCCTGGTTACAAACAGGGGAACATGGTGAGTGTGTGAACTGACACAATCCAGAATTAAACTTCAAAAGATGCTAATAGAATACACTGTTTATTATGTGCTCTTTTAATAAAGCTGCTTTAAGATGGTAATTCTTTCTCTACATTTAATGGAATGAGGCCCCAGGAATCCTGCGTTTTTATAAACAATGATTTCTCAAAGCCTTTGGTTAGAGAAAATGTTATTGGTTCCAGAAGCATCAGCAAATGCGACTGACCCTAGATCCCAAAAGAAAGAGGCTGAGAGAGCAAAGCTACCCATCTCAGAGCACTGGCCCCTCATTCCAGGGCAGCTCTGAGTCCTAGGAGCTTGCAGGTGAGAGAGCTTGATGCCACACTGGCAAATGCAGGTCAGAACCCTTCTGGACCTGACCAAGAGCTCAGGGCAGGCTACTGCAAGGAGAAATGTTTGCTCCCTTTCCCCAGGAGGTCCTGAACTCTGAGAGAACCCCACCCCTCCACTGAAGGAGGCCCACCCGTGAGGTCCAATTTCTGACATCTTTTCATCCTGGTTGGGTCTGAAAGTTGGCTCAGCTCTGTGGCCTGGACAAGGTCGTTAAACCTCTCCAGGTTTCCTCATCTGCAAAACGGAGGTTATAATAGTACTTACCTCCTCGTACAGTGGGGACGAGGATTGAATGAGCAAACGGGTGATGCTGCCCCATCAACACCTGCTACACTGTTATCGAGATTAGGGGACTCCGCTCACCACTGCTGAGCATGGGACACTGTGTAGAAGGCATGGACTCTCCCTTCAGGCCAAAGGAATATAACATCTGTGATCTATTAACAAGCATCTCCTGCATTTACCCCGAGTCACACAAAGTACTTCCACTAACACCACCACACTTTACCCTGACAACAATTCTCTGAAGTTAGCATGATTACCCCTGTTTTACAGGTAAGGAAATAGAGGCATAGAGAGGTTAATTAACTCACTTAATATCACAGCAGCAAGGCACAAGACTTAGCTTCAAATCTTAGCTCCAAAGCCAGTGGGTCTTCCCCAGCACCCCACTGCCCCCACCCTTATCCAGCCCTCTCTTTTCTCAACCCACTGCTCCCTCCCCTTCTCCCAGCATGTGGAAGCCACAAAAAGGAGAAAGGCTTATTTCTCTTCTGGTGTCATCCACGGGAATCAGTGAGGTGCTACTTTCCTCCTTGGCCCCCCTTTTCCATCCAGTCTGGAGCTCCCCCAGCATCCCCTCTCTCCTCCCGGTGAGCCATGAGGGCATCCAGAGGAAATGACCTGGAGATGGCTGTGGTTGGAGCCACTGGACCCCAGGTGACCAGAAGCAATCAATTAGACCCAGGCCACCATCAAAAGACTGGCATGCCAACCAGAGCGGCCAACAGAAGCCTGCTTTAGGAGAGGATTGGGAGGGTCTGGATGGGACAGAAGCCAACCCGAGCCCACATGGATCTCCCACCCAGGTCCCAGAGATGGGAGCCAAGGCCACATCCTTCTTCTAGACACCACCATTGGATATAGCCCTTCGTGTTCTCTGAAAACACAGGCAGATGGGCAGATGCCCTTTTCCCCAATTTCCCCCCAATCCCTTCACCTATGTTCCAAACCTATTATTACCTGGTAAGAGGAGAAAAGAATTAAACGTGTGCATCATTTGATTTTAATTGAAGGACTGTTCTATTTCATTGAACTGCTAAGTAAGCTGAACAAGAGACTGTGTTTACATAAGCAAACCCAGAGTCCCTACAGACTTGCTGTCACGTTAAGTCAATACTTATGAAGGTTCTCTATTTAATTATTCAGTGAGGATTGACTTATTATTGTGTTAAGAGTGTGGTTAGCCTTGAGCTAGGTAGCCAGCCAGCTGAAAGATTTCTTTCAACTTTCTCCAAATGCTGATATGGTTCCCGCTGGTGGTGTGAGGTTAGTTTCTTCTCTCTCTCTCCCTCCCCACTGCCACCCTCCCTCCTGCTCCAGAGCAAAAAGCTCCAAGTCTACCTCCTTTAAGTCCTTTAAGTCAGGGGTAGCAGGTGATCCCGTGGTGGCCAGGGAGCAGGCAAGATCCCCATGGCCAGTGGTCGGCCCCTCACGTGATCTTCCTAACCCCAGGGATTAGTCCTGAGACTCTGACACTTGAAGTCTCATGAGTTAAGTTCAAGCACTTTCAACCTTTATTCTTCCCATTCCAGAAGCTGAAGACCTCCCACTCAAAGACCCAGATCCCTCCCCTCCTTTGCAATTCCCCTCCCTCCCACCTCCACAGAGCGTTTCTCAACCTTCACAATCCATCCAAACCCTGTGATTCCACGGCATGTTGCTACAGAGACTCAGATAGGCTCTGACATCAAATCATATTTCGTAAAACATAACATACAGAGGAAAATCCAGCCTAAACTACAGACCAGTATGAGGGGCACAGCAACTAAAAGCAAAATCCCAGGCCTCAAACAACCTGGGTTCAAGCCCCAGTTCTGCAAATCACAAAGGGGACAAGCTTGGGCAAGTTACCCCACTGTGAGAATCCTCAACCAGAAAAAAGGTCTAGTCATTTCTGGGAAGTGTCACCGAGATTCCCGTACAGCACCTAGAACTGTGCCCAGCACGCTGGCCTCAGATTTTTGAAGGACTTATTCTGACTCTGGTGACTATGGTCCCACTAATGCCCCCAAAGGGGGACTTCCTGGGTTTCAAGAGCCCAACATTTGCCACCCTGACCCCCACCCATAATCGGGACCGTGATGACTTCCCCATCTCATTTCTCCTCCTCCTCCTCCTCTCTCTCGCCCAAACCCTCGTAGGAATAGCAAATGGCAGGAGTTCCCCAACCGTGATGCTCCATAGAGCCTTACCCCACAGACCCCTCCTGCCAGGACTGCCTTCCCCCAGCCACACGCTCCTTATCTCCTCTTCCAGTTCACCCTTCCAAACCCAGTTCAGGAGGTGTCGGCTCTTCCAGAAAACTTTCTGTGAATGATGCCTTGCCCCAACTCTGAACGTGTTTCACAAACACCAGTTATTATGTTTTCCCCACCAATCATATCATAATTTATATTTTTTGTATCTGTTTCTCCAATTAAAGTATGAATTCTTTCAGAACAGAAATGACTTTATTCATGGTTGAATCCTCAGTGCCCAGAGTAGTACCTGACACTGAATAGAGAGCCTTTTGGATGGAAGGGGGAAGGGAGGGAGGGAAGAAAGAATGGATGGATGGATGGATGGATGAATGGATGGATGGATGGATGGATGAGTGGATGGATGGATGAGTGGATGGATGGATGGATGGATGGATGGATGGATGGATGGATGGATGAGTGGATGGATGGATGAGTGGATGGATGGATGGATGGACGGATGGATGGATGAGTGGATGGATGGATGGATGGATGGATGGATGGATGGATGGATGGGGACTATATCTGGAGGCACAGAAGATTTTCCGCTAAGCAGGAAAAGAATCAAGAACTCTCCAAACACTTCCCCTTGAAAAATAAAATTACAAGCAGATTTCCAGGTGGCAGCAGGGCAAAATGCATTAGGGTCACATTAACTTTGGCACTAAGATAAGTCAGCCCCCCAAAATGCCCTTTGGTGGGTCTGTCTCCCTCCCCTCCTCAGACACTGCCTGGTGGTTGTTAGGAACTTGGAAAAGTACCTTTGCTATCTCTGATACCAGCCATTTGCTAAAGGAGGCCCCAGTGGCCTGCAAGAATTAACACACATCCTTAAGCACCACTCTTAACATGAACAAGTGCCTTGGGGACCCACAGAGGAAAATCCAATGGGTCCCTGTGGAGAAAGGCTGGGTAAACTGTCCATTCTCAAACAAGCAGAAGGGCAAAAGGAATCAGTGTCAGGGTGGAGTATTTGGATCAAAACACTCGCTGCTTATAAGCCGTAAACCCTGGAAACATCACGGTAACTCTTAGTGCCTAAATGGCTCTGACACCTACACAGAAGAGTGTGGAAATGAAACCACATATGCAAAAGTGAACAGTGAAATCACATACGCAAAAGTACTTCCGAAAGATAGAATTCACTTTGTACATGTTTATTCTTTTTCTCCCTGGGAATGATGAAAAGAGAATAAGTGCAGGGGGCCAGAGCAGGGAGAGGAGGCTGGTGTGGCAGAGAGGGAGAGAAGCCTGCACACCGCAGCCTGGCCCCAGCAGGACGCAGGAAGGACCGGGAGTCCGGTCTGCTCTCACAGAGGGCTGGGAGAACACACACTCCCTCGGGGCCACAGAGGCTGCAGGGGACCTTGGGCCCTCAGCCTGGCCCCCCGGCGTCCTTCCTCCAGGCCTTCTAGAGCCCACTGCAGAGACAAATATTTTTCCATTCAGGCAAATATCTGGGCAGCGAGGCCACCACTAGGAGCCTTTCTCATTATATAGACTAATGAGAACGCTGTGCTTCCTGGGAGCTATTTATCAAGGCAATATCCATTATAAATGACATTTTTCCTCAACTAACAAAGGATATGAGGCTGGGGAAGCTGGTTAAAAGGAAATGTTTAGCTGATTCCAGAAACCATTCAGAAATTAATGACCCACCCCCTTGCTGGCCAGTGCTCCCCTCTGTGCTCTGCCTTCCACTTGGACCCCTGGCCCTGCCGGCCCACCTCCCACCACCCACCGGAGCTGGCAGGTTGGGGAAGGGGAGTAATGCTGGCTCCAAGGAATATACTGCCTTCGGAGGAGAGCCGAGTCTTAAGCAGCAGCATCACTGAAGCATACAAGACCAGATTATTTGTGGTCCCAACTTGCTGATGCAAGATGAAAAATACAGCAAACTACAGCTGCTGAACTCAGCTTTTTTTCTTTTTCTTCTTTCTCCTTCGCTGAGGTTAGTGTTTTACGAAAAAGGCTTTAAAAATAAAATCTATAAACTGAGGGACTCCAACCTGTCAGCTTAAGGTCAAGCACACAGAACGCAGCATCCAGAGAGGAAAGAACTGAATCCGGGCCCTCTGCCTCACCTGCAAGCAGGATGCTCACTCACACGTGTCCCCACAGGCACGCCCATGTGAAAGCCCTGCCACCCTGATGGACGCAGCACACGCAAGGCCACACACACCTCCAGGCAGAAAGTCCTCATTCCTCCCAATCACAGGCCCTTCCCCTCAGCCCTGATTCTTGGGCAGGTCCTTCCTGCTTCTACCCTCCAATTCCACAACAGGTGACAACTCCAGGTTGACATCAGAGGGCTGGGAGCCATGCTCCTCCCGTGTGGGCGGTACTTACACCAACGCTGATTACAGGGAGCTGCAGTCCTGCAATGGGCCCAGTGCCTCCCATGAGGAGTGCGCTGGATGGAAATCAGAGGGGACACGGCAAACCACTCAGGGACAGCAAGTGGTCACATGGTCCCAATGGATTTGTCACCAGCTCTCTGAAAACTTCTACTATAAATCAATGAAACATCAGAAACTTGGAGCTTCTGAGATTTGAACTGGAGTTTGGCTTCATCCAAGAAGACAAAGTGTGAAGGTAGACTGTTCCACGTGGCAGAGAAAAGATGGTGACTTCTACGTGAAGACATAACACCAGGCAAGGAGTGAGAAGAATCTTAAGTGCTCATCAAGTGTTTGAATGCATTTATCTCAGAATAAGCAGGTCCTCACTGCTTCTACTGAATCTCTCACACATACCCTAAAGGGCTCTGCTAAGGCCGAGGTTCAAGAGATAGGAGACAGGACACAGGAGTACATGGTACAAAGGGAAGAAAAGGCTGTAAGTGGAAATCGAGACACAGGGAGGAGCAGACCCAGGAAGAGAGGAAAGGCCATCATGGCAACAGTGCAACAGAGAGGGAAGTGGACCCAGCAATGGGAAAGGATGAATGAGTAGGTTCTTGAGGCAGAAACGAGAGGAACATTTGTTCCGGATGCAAAGAACAGAAGCCTTTCCAGGACACCTGGGCAGCCCTGGGCAAAAGGATTCCCCTGAGGGGCCTGCTGTAGACTAAATGTTTGGTCCCCACAAAATGTATATATTGAAACGTAATCCCCAATATGATGGTTTTAGGAGGTGGGGCCTTTGGGAGGTGATTAGGTCATGACGGAAGAGCCCTCGTGAATAGGATTAGTGCCCTTACAAAAGAGATCCAGAGAGCTTGCCCCTTCCACTTTTGTTGTTATACCCCCTAGTATATGGTATTTCTGTTATAGCAGCTCAAATGGGCTAAGACATGGTTCACCACCAAGCCCTCATTCTCTCCAATGAGTATAAGAGGCAGGGCTCCCCAGGCACACCTGGAAAGCTTTAAGCCCCCAGGAGAATTCTGAAGTCAAGGTAGGTTCCCCCCAGCTGCTCACTCTGTCGTCTTCCCAGTCGGCTGGAAAGTGGGTTGGCCGTAACACCACTGGACATCCAGCACTTCCTGTAAAACACACTCCAGTTCCTGCATCCTGCTCCTGTGGTAGGCATCTGGGGTCAAGGTGGGAGGCAACATCTCAGTGTGTCAGCCAAGGTGGATCCCCACGGCAGCTGGCAGACGGCAGGGGTGACTCGACAGGTACAGCCCCAGTGCAGGGAGTCAAACAGGGCGGGAGAAATGGATGCTGATGGGCACAGTGGGTAGAAAGCTGCAAACCACAGCCCAGACCCACCAGGACACAACAGGGGCCATGTGCCATCAGGGTCTGCTCAAAGAAAGCCACCAGAGGACACCCCAAGAGGCACAGAGCCTGAAGACATCAGTCAATCAGGCTGATGATGTCTGAGCCCAGGCCCCAGGGAGCAGTCCTCCAGCTTCTGGCTCAGGAAGGTAATGTGTCCCAGCAAGAGAGCCTGACAGTGTCCCCCCGTAGATGGTCTTCCATGGGGGCCTGGCATTTCGTGGTGGTCCTTCTCGTTGCCCCTTGGCCTACTAGACGTGTACTGGATGTCCTTACGGGCAACGTGAATTTCATCTGGGTATTGCTGGTGGTGATGCTGGTGTTCAAAGGAAAGAGTAGAACCTACCATTGCACTGGAATAGGGTACAGTGGGTTTTAATATATGGAAATGAATGTGGCAAGAGGAAAGTAGACCAGTTGTATAGCTGATAGGAAGGACATCCCTTGAATACCCAGCTGCACTCCTCTGCAGTAGTAGGTCTGCAAATAGTAGGTAGATAGACAGGCTGTTGGAAGGCCTTAAGCAGAACCCTTCCAAACCAGGAGGCAAACTGGGAATGGCAATTAGAGATCAGGTAGCTGGTGATCTGCAGGGAAAGGATCTGTAACGGGTGATGACTGACGTTTTAATTAAGGTATCCAGGACCCCAAGACAATGATAAGTCCATGTGCATAGAACTGAACAGAAATGAAATAAAAAATAACTATGTTCCAGTAGACATTCAGAGGTTGGCAGAGGATGCCCCTGACCCACCTTCTAGGCTCAAATCCAAGTAGCACACATAATGGCATCACACGGAGTGTCAGTCCTGGTGGAAGTCTCTGTGGGACACACTCAATGTGTTGACCAGGCTACAATGGCCCACTGCAAAGGAGCCACAGCCCAGGCACAATCTCTGGACACCAGCCTTCCAGGCTAGGACTTTCTCCCACTCACTCTCATACAGCTGACCTTCTCAAAACCCATCACTTTTGACCCCTCCTGCTCTGAAAGGAAGCAGAGGGAGGCAGCAACAGCCATGAGAGAACACAGGATGCCACCCAAGCTTCCACATTCAGAGCAGAGCCAGCCAGCTCGGAGAAGTTGGGGAGTCAACAATTAATATCAATTAGTTCATCCCAAAGGAGGTTTCTGAGTTTCAACCAAAACTGAGACCTCAGAGCTGGGTCGCTCCAATCCAGCTCCTGACAAAGACCAAGACCTGCAGCCTTGCTCCCACCACCAGGAAACAGGCTGCTGCCACCAGCAACGACACACTCAAGAGGCCGAGAGGCTCCAAGGCAGGCGGCCAGGTGGAAACCGTCACGGAATCCCGATGCCCAACCCGGGGAGAGCCACGAAGATGCTGAGCCAGCCCAGACACTTGGGATCTGAAATCTGCACCATGGAAACCTGGGTTTTTTAATGCAGTTTATGTTTCCTGTATTTTTATGCAGTTTATGTTTGCTATAATTATTTCCATTTCAGTCCTGTCTTTGCAATTACTGAGACCTACCAAACTAATAATAAGTAATAATAGCTAACAATTTTGAGCATTTGCTGTGTGTCCGCTGAGCACCTCTAAAAGCATTAACGTGTTTAATCCTCACAAAATCCCCCACCAGACAGAGAAGGAAACCGAGGCTTGGAGAAATGACTGTGGCATGCCTGGGAAGTGCTGCGGCTGGGACTTGAACCCTGGCCTGTCTGGGTTGCAAGCCCAAGGCTGCCAGTCCTCTCAGAGCAGCAGAGGGGCCTGGGCCACTGTTCCCATGTGGGAGGGACATCGCCCTCTGGGGTTGGGTACGATGGCGGCAGCAGAATCCAAGAGAGAGGCCCCAAGGTGCGGCCACAGCCACCAGGGCAGAGCCAGTGCTGCCTGACCTTAAACAGGCTCTGCCTTTTTTCCTTCCCCCTCAAGAGTCACTGGGCTTTGTTGCCACGAGGAAGGCTTGCCCCTTACAGGCCTACAGCACACCTGCTTTTCTTTTTTTTTTTTTTTTTTTTAATTTTTATTTCTGGCTGCATTGGGTCCTCGTTGCTGCGCGCGGGCTTTCTCTAGTTGCGGCGAGCGGGGGCTACTCTTTGTTGCGGTGCGCGGGCTTCTCATTGCGGTGGCTTCTCTTGTTGTGGAGCACGGGCTCTAGGCACGCAGGCTTCTGTAGTTGCGGCGCCTGGGCTCAGTAGTTGTGGCTCACGAGCTCTAGAGAGCAGGCTTCTGTAGTTGTAGCGCACGGGCTTAGTTGCTCTGCGGCATGTGGGATCTTCCCGGACCAGGGCTCTAACCCGTGTCCGCTGCATTGGCAGGCGGATTCTTAACCACTGCGCCACCAGGGAAATCCCACACCTGCTTTTCTTGATCTCTGCCCTCAAAATCGTGGTCTTTCCCCAGCTCCTCTCTCTGCCTAGGAAACCATAGCACCCCTCACCTACCCCAGAACAGACCCCAGACCTCCCAACCAAGTGCCCTGGAACCCACCATCTCACGCCCTCTCCCTGTCCTCAGAAAGCCCCCTCCCTTAGCATTTTCCCACCTTTCCAAGCAGCACCTGCCCATTTGAGGTTCCCTCCTGCCCGCCTCTCATGGGAAATCAACTGTCGTGAACTTCACCAGGGCCCACCAGCCTTGGGGGTCACAGTCTTTCTCTAGCTAGGGACACCCCTGGAGAAGTGGGGGAGACCCTGCTTCGGTGTGTTCGTGTCCCATGGCTCCCACGGCAAGCCACCACAAATCGAGGGGCTTAAAATAAGAGAAATTAATTCTCTCTCCGTTCTGGAAGCTAGAAGCCTGAGATCACGGTGTCAGCAGGGGCGTGCTCGCTCTGAAGGCAGCGGGAAAGGAGCCTTCCTCGCCTCTTCCCGCTGCTGGTGGCTCCAGGCAATCCTCAGCGTTTTTTGGCCCGAAGCTGCGTCGCTCCAGTCTCTCTGCCTCTGTCTTCCTCCCTGTATGTCTATGTCTGCTCTCTCCTTCTTATGAGGACGCCAGTCATCGCATTTAGGGCCCACTCTAATCCAGCATGGCCTCATCTTAACTAATTACATCTGCCAAGACCCTATTCAAATAAGGCCACATTCTGGGGTTCCAGGTGGACCATCTGGAATTTGGGGAGGGAGGCTATTTAACCCACTTGCACTCATCAATCCCCTTCCCCTTATAGCCGGCACTTGACCTTGCCGCCGACCCCAGCTTGGTACAGATGCAGGCTGAGACCCTCTGTGTCTGGCCTGAGCAGCCACTCCTCCAGGACCAGGCTTTTGCTCTCCAGGGTCTCAATCTCTGCACGGGAGAGAGGCAGGGCCTCCCCTGCCCATGCTGGGGGCCTTCTCTGGGTAGGTCCTGGGAGAGAGGATTGGGGCCGCTCCAGCACAGTCCCCCAGGACCTGCACCTGCAGCCATGATGCCCTGGGGGAGCGATTCCCACTGTGCTCTCCCCCTGGCAAGGACAGCTGTGGGGCCTGGGTCTCACTTCCTCTGGTTCCCAGACTCCAAGTCTGTGTCCCCCAGGGCCAGGCATGCCCCAGCGTGGGAGAGGGAGAGGCCGTGCAGGGTGCTGCATCTGGCAGCAGACTCGCTGTGATGGGAGTCAGCCAGACCCGCGCAGGGGCGTTGCCCATCCTTGTCTGGCCACAAGCACCAGCCTCCATGCTGGGCCGAACCCCGTCTTCAAGGCTCAGGCCCACCCGTGCATTCCATTCCCACCACAGTGGTCTCTCTGCACTGGCATCCCACTTCCAACGGCTGTGTGGATTCACGGCAAATACTTTGATTGTTTTCCAAAGGATAAACAGACAGGGGTCATTTTAATAGTAAAAAACGCCAGCTGGATGTTAAAGCAAAAGTTGTTGGATGCTCCACACAAGCAAATGGCAGATGAATCTGGGCCACTCTCCGGCCCAGGCACACTCCTTCCACCATCAGAAGAATTCTAGAGAACATGGAGAAGGAGAAGACACCAGCAAATAAACTCCTACTCACAGGTGAACCTGAAAAGCGGATTTGTTTGTCAGGCCGCACATCCAGGACCTTCTCTGCAGGCCCCCGTACCAAGCCGACTCCAGGCAGGGGCTCCAGCAGCGGACCTGGCACAAGGGTGCCTGCAGGTGTCAGTTCTCAACTTTCACAGTGAAGATAATCATCCAGCGAGCTGAGGGAAATTGGATTCCTAGGCCCCAAGCCCAGGAAGCTGTCTCAATAGGTTTTAGGAAGGACCTGGGAATCAGCATTTTAATAAGAGCCGCAATTGATGGAGATGGGGGCCCACGGGCCACATCTGGAGACACTGCAGAATAACTGTGAAAACACAGCCTCTGGAGCCAGCCCTGCTTCAGGTTCCATCCTATAAGCTGTACAGCCTCAGGCAAGTCACTTAAAATCTCTGGCCCTCAGTGCTCTTATCCAAGCATAGAGAAACAATAGTAGGGTTTTAAAGAGCACTTGAGGCTGAGTGTGACAATCCCTCATAGTGACAGGTACCTAACACACTCCATCAGTGTCACCTGCCTTGGAAGGCCACATCCTTCTGGGCAAGCCTGGTCTCCCTAGGAAATGGCATTCCCAGCATCAACTACAAGGGGAAGGGACAGGTCCCCTCCAGCAGCCTTGCCCTCTGGGGTCTGGACAACAAGGAGTCAGGCCTGTGCACAGGGAAGCAGATGCCAAATGGTGCCTACCACGCGGGCAGCCCAAGACCAGAGTACCATGGGGATGGGGTGGGTAGCCACAGAGAGCGTGGCAGGCCTCGGAAAAACAGAGAACCTGGGCTCAGGGTACCCTCCGTGCCTACCTCCCTTTGTCTCCCTTTATTTAAGTGTCATTAACAACTGATCCCGGCTGTGCGTGAGGTTTTAGAAAGTGGAGAGGCATCTCCACTGGAGCCTGAGTGTTAAAGGGGAGCAGGGCTGCCCCCACCCCTTCACACTCGGGAAGTGGCAGTGGTCAACCCTGAGAGAGTCCCAAGGGAAGGGGGCCCCAGGAGAGGACGGTGGAGCCCAGGAGATTTCCCCCTTTTCCTGTGGAGAGCCTGGGTTTCATTATTATTAAAGCAGATGGCAATTTCTTTACAGCAGTAACACCTACAGGGCAGAGACACTTTGAGGGAGCGTGCTGATGAAATCCACAGACCTCCCACAGACCTGCTCCCAGAGAACATCCCTCTCCCATAGGGACACACACTTTCATTCACTCAAGCACCCTCCTCTGAGTACACACTCGTCCCCCAAAGAACACACACGCCTGCATCTCCCTTCCTCCCACTGCCACCACCAAAGGGCATCCCCTGGGTGGAATCACCAGAGAGTGACTCTCTCCTCTTTGCTCTTCCAGCCACCAGAATTAGGAGGACCCTGATCTGCCTGGCCCCCATGTCTCTGAGCATGGGAAGCCCGAATGCCACACAGCACAGCCCACGGGCCCATGGACCCGCTCTCAGACCTGGAAAGCCTAGAATTAGAGATGCAGCACCCAGGATGCTCTGGAGAGATGATCCGTCATCTGCACCCCAACCAGAGAATCCAAGGAGGGGATGGGCCATTGGGCAGAACCCCCCATGTCCTCCCTTGCCAGGATGAGGGGGGACTGTAAAGTGTTTCTCTGGTTCTCAGTGTTTTGGGTAAAGAGGGACCTTCGAGACCAGTGACTCCAGAAATGAGGCAGCTGCTGTCCAGAGGCCCCTGCTTCAGCTCCTACCTGCACGGCAGAGAGGCAAGAGTCTGGCCTTGCACAGGCATCGAAGCGGAACGCCCTTACTCCAACAGCTCCACTGGTCAAGCTGTGCCTCCCTCGGTATTTCTGTCCCCGCACCTCCTAAGGCCACACACACACCACCTGCATCTTCTCATGCAAACTTACGAATCATAAGACAAAGACACTTTTGACCTCACTGGGTGGCAGGAAGTTTACTGATGCCCTGAGCCCACGGTTCTCCTCTGTCACATACTCCCTCCTCTCCTGCCCAAATCCCAGAAATAAGGCAAGCCACAGTTGATGAAGCATAGAAGTTGGGATATCATTTCATTCACTCCCTTTGCTTTCAGATAAAGGAGCCAAGGCTGAGAGGGTACAGAGCACCTGTGAGGTTTCCCAGAGAGATGGGGCCGGTTTGGGGGCAGGACCCAGGAATTCTGGCCCAGGCTCGTCCCTTCCATCAAGCTGCTGACACCACCCCAGCTCACACGTCCCTCGTATCTGAAAAGAGGCCCTCACGAATATAAATTGGCTCAGCTACTATGGAAAACAGTATGGAGGTTTCCTAAAAAGCTAAAACCAGAGTTGCCATATGATCCAGCAATCCCACTCCTGGGCATAAACCTGGAGAAAACTATAATTTGAAAAGATAGCTGCACCCCAGGGTTCACTGCTGCACTGTTTACAATAGCCAGGACATAGAAGCAACCTAAGTGTCCATCGACAGATGAATGGATAAAGAAGATATGGTATATACACACAATGGAATATTACTCAGCCATAAAAAAGAATGAAATAACGCCATTTGCAGCAACATGGATAGACCTAGAGATTATCATACTAAGTGAAGTAAGTCAGAAAGAGAAAGACAAATATCATACGATATCGCCTATATGTAGAATCTAAAATATGACAAAAATGAACCTATTTACAGAATAGAAACAGACTCACAGACATAGAAAACAAACTTATGATTACCAAAGGGGAAAAGAGGGGAGGGATAAATTAGGAGTTTGGGAGTAACATATACACACTACTATATCTAAAATAGATAACCAACAAGGACCTACTGTACGCAGAGGGAACTATAGTCAATATCCTGTGATAAACCATAATGGAAAAGAATATGAAAAAGAATATGTGTATATATATTCTGTGTACACCAGAAACTAACACAGCCTGGTAAATCAACTATATTTCAATTAAATTTTTTTTTAATTTCTGAAAAGAGGCCCTCACCGTGAACTCTCTCTACCTGGTCTTCACAGCAGCCTAACTGGGTCAGGCCTTACTGTCACCACCGCTGACTCGGGTGCTTGCAGTCACCCAGTGCAGAGGCGACAGCTCCAGGATGAGACGATATCCCCTGCTGGTGTGACAACCCTCGCCCCTCCAAGGCCCAAACCTCCCTCAGCCGAATCCCCTGGCCCACCGTCAGTGACAAAAAAGGTAAAATTGTGCCGTTACCCAAGGTCATCAGGGAAAACTACAGATGATGAAGATTCACTGATATTCTTTGCAGATAAAAACAGAGTTCGCCTCTCCTTATCCATCTACGTAGCCAACTCTAATTCCAAAAGGCCTTAATATGCTCTCATGTCCCTTTTCCAAAGTCATCTTAAAATATATATTTTTAATCTGAAAGGTCCACCATAATAGCACTTTTATAGGTCACCCCTCAGGCAGCCCGCCAAGAACAAGGAAGCCGCACGGAGAGAATGGAGTTTGTACACTAAAACAGATATTTTACTTCTAAGAAAATCCTTCATCTCTTTGCTTAAAGTCTAATGGTGCCTAGTGCATAGATAATCTGAACACACAGGCAATCTGGTTTTCTGTTCCAGAGAAAACCAGTGAAAGGAAACGGATGACAGAGGGAAACTCCCAGGGGCAGATAGAACCTTCAGCGAGAAGTGACAGCAGACACAGTGCAGGAAATAGAAATACTAGAAAAGCAAAACACAGTTACTCAAGATTCACGGTGTCTGAGACTAATTAGTGTAGGGTCCAACAGTTCTCTGTAAGTCAGTAACACCTGAAGGCATCGCGGACGCCATCTGTGCGAATTAACCGGTAGTTAAGGAGAGCACGGTGTCAGTAAGAAAAGGTTAAGTTACCTCCTACAATCTCTCTTTAAGGCAAGAAAGAGCATTCAAGAATTTAGCAAGTGTTTCTTGCACCCTCCACTGTGCCAGCCCTAGGCTAGATGCCGGGGTACGTGTACAGGCCACATGGCAGCTGCATGCAGGATAACTTGGTGGAGAAGGCACCGAAGAAGGAGAATTGAAATGATAAAAGGTGCTTTCCCTTCCTCCCCTGACACCCATGTGTCCCTTCTAGAAGGAGAACAGGATTTTGAGGCCGGGAGGCCTGAGCGTGCCTGCCGCTAAGAAGAGGCCTTATCTTCAGAAGCCCCGTGAAAGCAGGCCAAGAGCGGGAGGTGCCAGGGCTTAGTGATGGAGAGGGCAGAGAAGCCCAGTGGGGCAGGAGAGAAAACCATTCCCCAAGCTAGAGGAAACCTGGGCCCCCTGCTCTAGGACCCACATGAGGGACCCCGGGAGCTGCTGAACAGGGAGCCCCCATGGCCTTGAGGGAAGTGCCTGGTCGGGGGGCTCCCTCTAGGCAAGTCTGGGGTCAGTGGAGATTACAACTGTGGGGTCTCGGGGGTGCCCAGCAGATGCTGAAGGACCCAGCCCCACTGTCAGGCTGGCAGGAGGAGCAATGCCACAGGCCGACAGGCAGTCTCCCCACCGCTGCAGGTTTCCCATGCCCTGAGACTGGATCCCGCAGGCCACAGACAAGGGAACTCCATTAACTGGTATTGCATTTCCTGCCGGCCAGGCTGGGGCAGGGAGAACCTGGAGCCAATTTAGAAAAATCAGGAAATGTGATCTGACCCCAGAGTGTGTTGTAGAGTGAAATCCACACACGTTACAAATGCAATGCATCCTAAGAAGACCTCTGACGGGGGTCGGGACAAGCAGTGTAGGAGCCCAGGAGACAGAAAACATAACCTCCAGGAAGACAGAGGAGCTTCAAAGAGACGGTGACCTCAAAGGGTCTCCTAAGATGAACGGGAACTTTCCATTTCATTAGGAGGATGGCCCAGGCAGGGGAGCCGGTCCCTGCAGAACCCCAGAGGCAGGAAAAGCAGAGGGAAGTTACACATCCAGGGAGGCTGGGGCACAGGCGCCTGGAAGGAGGGCCAGGAGAGGGGGCTGCAGGCGGGGGTCTGAGGCAGGCAGTCTCAGATCCCAGATTCTTCTGGAACCAGAGACGGGAGGGCCCTGGGGTTTGAGTGCTTTGAAAAGTTCATTCTGAGGACTTATCTGATGGCTGCTCACTGCCAAGCTATTTGCTTGCAAAATCCGTTTCCAAATGGCCTGCTCATCTGTGAGAAGCTACAGGGACTCTATATCAGGAGCAGCCATCCCCCCGATGGTCCGCATCTGTCTCCCAGCTTCCTTAGGCCGCAGCCCCTCCTATTCCACCAGACCCAGCCTGCAGGCCCTCACACCCACACCTCGAATCACCAGTCACCTACCCTGAGCCCAGCCCCCGGCCTGCCCGCAGCCCGAGATCGGACAGAGGAGGGTCACTTCTCGTTAGAATGAGCAGACTACAACCCCTGCATTTATGCACGGCACCTGGTCAGAACCAAGGGAAGAAGCCCACAGTCCCACCACCGCAGCGCCCCCCCCCACGCACCCCACACCTGAGGATGTGCCCTTTCAATCCTAGGAGAGAGGAGACAAAGGGAGAGAAAGCCCTGGCCCCTCCCCCATTTCAACCACCACCTGGCAGGTTCTCCCGGGCCCAGCAGGACTCACAGCTGAGCCGGGGACCCACTGAAAACCCTGCTCTGGTTAAAATACATCTATCTGCAGCATTCAGAAAATAGCTATCTACAGTATTGCTTTCAGCTATAATGGAAAACTGATGGCTTTTATCTCCCCAACTTTATGACTATTGATGGGATAGAGGCTGAGGTTTGATGACCATTTAATAGCCGACCCTGTGCAGTTAGGAGAGCATCAGAAAGCAATGAAAGCACTGAGATGATTGTCTGGCAGAGAATTCTCCGCTGAGGTCCAGGAAGCAAAACAACCACCCTCCCCAGGCTCCGACAGGAGAAGAAAATCAAAGTCATCATCATTTCTGTTTCTCCCCCTCCTTTTTGCCACTGACCTCTGAGAGGTTGATCCAGCGGGGGAGGGAGGGCAGTGGGGAACAGGAGCAATGCAGGTGTGAGCCCTTCTGGAGAAAGGGAGGGTGGGAGAGGGGCTCTGGACTGGGGACTCCCAAGATGGGCACCCCACGCCCTGCCCCTTCCAGCCCAGCCTTCACTGTGCCATGGACAAACCAACTGGGATTCTCGCAGAACAACAGGGGCTCAGGACTGTCTAACGAGCTTCCTGCAAAGAGCTGAAAGGAAAAGGAAGGGAGCGGAGGTCCGGTCTAGCCCGTGATCCAAATGGTCTTAGACCTCCTGTTCACGGCCAGAAGCCAAAAGCCACCTCCAGGGCTCTGCATGGACTCAAGCATCAAGCCTTCCCTGACAGTCCGCGCCTTCCCCCTGTGTGGGGACCTACCCATCGCTGCCCGCCTCCCTTTCCGTGGTACAGGCCAGCACCCTGTGCTGGGGAACATCACAGTTTTAAACATGGTGGGGAGGGGTGTAGAGGAGGGGGATTCTTTGCAGCATTCCAAGTACCGTCACGGCGCTTCTCTCATTTTCTGTTCTACGACAGCCCCATGAGGTGGACAGGACAGATTTGATTCCGTCCGTTCTTTAAATAAGGAAACTCAGAGATGTTCCAAGTCCTGAGTCTGGGACCCCAGTGTCTGACCCCCTGTCCAGTTAGCCCTCCACCACGCCAAGCCTCCTCGCAGGACAGGACACTGCCCAGGGAGGCCAGACCTGACCTCTTGCCTGAGTCCTGCCACTCCCTAGCTGTGTGACTGCGGGCAAATAACTCCACCTCTCTGGGCCTCAGCTTCTTCATCTCTAAAATGAAATTTTGTGGGGATGAGCTTCAAGCCCGCCTCTAGCTCTGTTTTGAGGTGGAATCATGGATCCCCCAGGCTCCACCCAGAAGCATTTTCAGACTCAACGCTGTCCTGCTCTGCCCACAGCTGCCACCTCCTCAGACATCACACCTTCCTCCCATCATGAATCAGGCTGAGGCACACTACAGACAGAGCAACCAAGGCCCCCCCCCACTGCCAGCACCCCCTGTTACACATCCTCCAACTAGGGGCCCTCCAAGCCACGCCTCCTTCAAGCAGTGCAGGAGGCGGGGTGCTCAGGCCAGTGGGCGGGGATCTCCAGGGCCCTCTCCTCCCCATCTAGGACCAGTGCAGGTGTTCTGGTTGGTTCTCTCTGAGGTCCCCTTACCGGCTCAACCTCCTTAAAGACACAGTCCCTAATTAAAGCAACTAGAATACAATTGAGCCTGCAAAAGGAGAAACAGGCAGAAGAGGTAGCCAAGAGGTGGCCAAAGTGCCTCCTCCTCCCTGGGCGTCTGTGGATGAGTTCCCAGCAGGGGAAAGGAGGAGGCGGGGGTTCCCCAGACCTGTGCACCTGCCCAGCTTTCTTCCCGCCCCGTGCATCTTCCGGGAGGTAAGAGCCCACCTCTGCTCCAAGCACAGCTTTCCACCTCCTTCCGAGAGCAGCGGGGAGAGCCGGCAGCTTAATGACCCCTGCTGCTGCAGCCTCCATCTTCTGAGCTCACTGGTTACCACCCGGTAGCTACTATTTTTTGACTTCTTAGGGATTTCCAAACGTCTCTGCTGTAACTAGGGGAGGATTAACAAGTTGCAGGCAATGATCCTTGCTTGGTTTACTTAAAACTCCCCCAGAGACACAAACACTTAGGAAAACCGAACGGAGAAAATACGCCACCACCCCCAGACCCACCTTCCTTCCAGGCTTGGCCCACCAACCCTCTCCAGCCCTCTCCAGCGTGGCCCGCAGCCCTGCTCTTGACATTACCAACCAGCTTATTTTTTTATGATGCCAACACACATACAGATTCCTAAAACGTTCCACTTTGGGCATCATCTGTCCTTGTCTTTGGATGGCTGCTAAAGAGGCCTCCGCTTTTTCCGTTCTCAAATTCACTGCTTGGTACCATCCTCACCCTGCACACCGCCCTGAGAAGTTAGAGGAAACAGACTATCCTCTCCTGAGTGGTCCCTCAGTGGAGAACAACCCAAACCCACAAATGGCAACAACCCAGAAACACACCCACCCACTGTGAAGATCCCACTTCAATCCAGTCCCCTGTCCTCCCCTTCGCCTCGAGGAAGGCCGAAGTCAGGGATCCAAGAGCTCTCTTGTTGCCTAAGTACCCCCTTCCCTCTGAGGGCCCAGAATATCTGTCCCCTACCACGTGGCAGGCTCCGATACAAACATGAGTTTCCTACATGACAGAGTGAATGTACACGTGGAACCACAGCAAGCTCTGCGTGTCACCCACAGGGGAAACGAGACCACCACCAAAACCAGTAAACCTGCATGTGCGGAGACGTTAAGATTGAAACATTCATATATTTAGAGGAAAAAGAGCTAACAAAACAGCATGTACTACATGACATCATTGTTGTTAAAAATATGTGTATGCATATTTTAAAAGACTGGAAGTATACATTCTCCTAAATATTCACTTATTTCAGGGTTATTTCAGGGTGTTAGGGTTGCGGATGATCTCTACTTTCTTGAGATGACCTTCCTGTCTTGGCAGAATTATGTTTTATAGCGAGCACATACAGCTTTTGTAATCAGCAAAAGCAGGAAAGTGAATTTCATTTTGAAAATCGGGAGAAAAAGAAAGAAAGGGGAAGGAGAGGAGGGGAGGGGAGCAGAGGGGGCCTCCTGGTACACGTAATCCATTCCCTTCACTTGACCCCAAGAGACAGGAGATTCACGTTACACCAGCTCAGAAGGGACCTGAAAAGTCCCAAACCTGACACTCATCTGAGGTCTGGCAAGGGGCCTCCAGCCTCTGCTCCATAACTCTTAGGATGGGGAACTCCCTACCTAACAAGGTGACTCATTCCAGTTTCCAACAAGATCACAGAGTTAGTTACAGGCCGAGGTAGTACTAGGACTGCGGTAGTATTAGGATGTAGGATAACTCCTAATCCGGGACTCTTTTCACATGCCTCTATTTCTTCCACTTATTGAGCAACAAGTTTGGAGAACCCAGAGTCTGCTGGAATTGGGGACCAACAGGTGGGAGGCTGGGAAGGGCTGCAGTCATCCCTATCTGCCCATTGTCTCCCCAGGGCATCTCCAAGCTCCAATCTCTCTCTCTCTCTCTCTCACACACACACACACACACACACATATACACACACATACACATACAAACACACACATACACACACACAAACACACACATACACATACATACACACACATAAACACACACACATATACACACACATACACACACATACACACACACATATACACACACACATATACACACACATACACACAAACACACACACATATACACATACACGCACATACACACACATACACACACAAACACACACACACATACACTCCTCCCACCACTGGCACCATCATCTTTGGGCATGCTAAAGAGGGATGTCCTGCTCTGTGCTGCGAGCAGGACATCCCTCTCTCCTGGAGTAGCCATGCCCAGCCCTGCTTCCCCCTCCTGCCCCCTTCTGGAAGCCTCCTTCCCTCCCCAGCTGTGGGACCCCAACTCCACGCCGCCTTCCGTGGCTCTTCCGGCCACACCGCTCCCCTTTTCTGAATGGCTGCAGCACACAGTATAATCCTTACAACACTTAATTCAGCAGGGCCTCCTCTTCATATTAAATGTTTCCACACGTGTGAGCCTTGTCTCCCCAAATGAGCTTACAAGCTCTTTGAAGGAACTGATGTTTACCGTGCGCCTGTGTGCCCAGCCCTAGGCTCACTGCTTTTCCTGCTTTATTTCACTTAACCCCATAATCTCAATCTCAAGCCCCGGCCTCTCTCCCAAACTCCCACATACACGATTCCACTTGCCTGTTCCAAAGGCTTCCCAACAAACAAGCTCGAAACCCAAACATCTCCCCTCTGTGCCCAGACCTCCTCCTCCCTTCCCTCAGGCAATGGCTTCGCCAGCCAGCGGCCACCAGGCCAGAGACTGCGGTGTCCGCCTGGACTCCTCCCCCTCCCCCACTGTCCACATTCAGCAAGTCCCTGGGAACCGACCTCTGAAGGTCTCAGACCCAGCACCTCCCCACCCACCCTCTGCCTCAGCCTCCTGATCTCAGGCCCCATCACGGTGGGTCCCCAGCAGGCCCCCAGTCTCCAACCTCTCCCTCCTCTGACCCATTGTACACACAGTGGCCAAAGGGATCTTTCTAAAGCATTAACTGTACTGTGTCACTCTATTGCCTAAAACACTTCATGGTTCCCATTGTCTTCTGGAGAAAATCAGACTCCTTGGCAAAATGCACAAAGGTTTTAGGAGCTGATTCCCCCTTGCCTGGACCCCCCCTTTCAAGACACACATTCCCCCTGCGAGGACCAGAAGGGCTGCCTGCTAGAACAGGCCTGCCTACTCCTCCTTCAAGCTCGGCTCAGATACCTCCTCCAAGCCGCCTTCCCCGACAGCCCCTGCCAGCCTCGGGGGCCAGCCCTCTGCCTCACAGCCGGCACAGCCTGGGGGCTGCTTGGGCAGGCCCGCAGTTTATCTCAGCATCCTGGCTGCTGAGCACCTAGAAATGGAGCTCCATGGAAGTCCTGGGGAATGCGTGACCAAGCTTCCATGTGGGCATAACTATCCTGATTTTGACAAGGAGCACAGAGGCTGCGTGACGTTAAAGAACCAGGCCGAGGTCTCACAACTGCCTACGCAAGGATCTGAAGCCGGGGCTGTGACTCCAGCCCCTCTGAAGAACATTTCTGGGGAATCTTTTCTTGAGCAGGTCGCAGTGCTCAGAGAACACCCCCGGCCCACCAGAGGCTGAGCGATGGAGAACTCACGCACTCAGGAGGACTCCTCTTGGACCAGCGCAATGCACCTTGGGCCAGGCAGGGTATGAGCAGCTCTCCCCAAATCTCCCTCTCGCTCCGTATGAGGATCGTACTGTTCCTTGGTGCTTAATTCAACGTCCTGGTTCTACTCTAGGTGGGAGGGCGCCCATGGTGCTCCGCTACGCTTACCCACCTCAGAGACCCTGGGATAACAGTGGCATGTGCAGGTCTCCGAGCATTCCAAGAGAGCCCCCAAAAGGGCCCTGAGGAGGACAGCTGGCCCCAGAATACCAGGCTAACGCTACTTAAGAAGAAGCAGGGCAGGATTCCTCACCTCTGTGGGTACCGCCCTGGGAGGACAAAGACCACGTTCTGGCTGGCTACAGGAGAGGTCACATCCCACATCCAGCACGGAGAGGAGGTCCAGCGCAGGGAGCCCAGGAGCACCTCTCAGGCACTGCTCAGCCTGTTCTAGGAATCTCCTCAATGAAGAAGGCTGAGAAAGCAAGGCTCCTCCCGGCAGCCCCAGACCCTTCTTCTCTGAGAGGGCGGGCCAGCTAGGTTGCTCAGAAGAGCCCAGAGCTTAGAGAAAGTTCTCTTCCCACATTGTAAAGAGTCTTTTGGCCATGGCTGGAGAAACTGAGTCTGCGGCATCCATATCGTGGTCCCTGAGAGCCCAGGGAGGACATGGGTGGAGGGGATGCTGAGGTCCTAATCCCACTGCAGTGGTTGCACTAGCATCCAAGACCATCAGGCACGTGTGGCCCACACGATGGGCTGTCCCAAGGCTGCATGGCCTCAGGATCCAGACTGACCCTGGCTGAGGGTGTGCTCCCAGGACCTGCAGAGTGCCATGACGGAGGCCCTGGATTGCCCATGCTGGCAGGACCCCCAGCCCACACTTCCCAAAGCCAAGCCAGTGTTGAGTTTTCCTCAGCTATCTCTCCACTGAAGGGACAGATGAGCAACTTCCCCACGCTGGATGGGTTCCCTTTCCATGAGGATGTTTCCCAGGAAGCTCTGACCAACCAACTTACAAACATTTCTTTAGCTCTGCTCAGGTTTCTTTTTTTTTCTTTTTTTTTTTTTTTTTTTTGGCCATGCCGCTTGTGGGATCTTAGTTCCCCGACCAGGGCTTGAACCCAGGCCCTCGGCAGTGAAAGCACAGATTCCTAACCACTGGACCGCCAGGAAATTCCCTCTGGTCAGCTTTCTGTAATCACCACTTCATCAAAACTGCTTTTGAAGAGGTCACCAATGCCTTCCACTTTCCCAAATCCAACAGTTACCTGGTGTCTTTACCTTTCCAGACCTCTCAACAGCATCGGGCACAGCTGTTCACGCCTTCTTTTTCAAAAATCTTCTTTGACTCCTGGGGCGCCATAACAACACCCCCAAACCCTTACCGGGCATTTACAGGGGAGCCAGGCACGTTCTCAGGGCCTCCTCTCGTGCTGCCCTCTCCCTAGGAGAACCTACATATTCCCCTGGCCTTAACCACCATAAATATGTTAATGACTCCCAGAATTTATAACTCCAGTCAAGCTCCAGATAGGAATGTCTCAAAGGCATCTCAAAGTTAACATGCCTAGAATGGAACTCCTGATTTATCTCCCCCTCCAAGCCTTCACCATCTCAGAAAGTGGCACCACTGCCCACCAAGTGGCTCAAGCCAGAAGTCTGTGAGCTCTCCTTGAGTTCCTCTGTCTCCCTCGCTCCCACATCAAGGTACATCATTTCCATCTCCAAAATATCTCAAATTTACCCACTTATCTCACTCCACATGGCCAACCCCCTGGCCTGGGCTGCCGTCATCTCTGATCTAGTACACTAAAATAACCTCCTCCCTGGTCTCTTTGAGGTCATTCTTGCCTTCTCCCTTAATTCTCCACCCAGTAGCCAGAGTCATCTTTTTATATCACAACTTCGATAATGTCACTAGCTGGCTTCTAAGTGTACTCAAAAGAAATCCAAACTCCTTGCCCCGGGCTACACGGTCCCGTGTGACCTGGCTCTGCCTGCATGTCTCTCCCAAGTCCCCTCTGCTCCAGCCACGCCAGCCCCATCAATGCCAATGCCAATGCCAAGTTCCTCTCCTCCCCCAACTCTTGCACATGCTACTGCCTCTGAGTGAGATGTTCTTTCTTCTACCTGGCTTACTTCTGGCTCCTCGTTCTTCAAGTCTCAGTTTAAATGTCATCTCCTCAGATACACTTTTCCTGACTGCTCTGTCCAAAGAGGTCCTC
This sequence comes from Eubalaena glacialis, assembly GCF_028564815.1. Taxonomy (NCBI): domain Eukaryota; kingdom Metazoa; phylum Chordata; class Mammalia; order Artiodactyla; family Balaenidae; genus Eubalaena; species Eubalaena glacialis. Next base: position 108,552,728 of record NC_083724.1, read on the forward strand.
CCTCCTTCCCCCATTATACCCTCTTTCTACATCCTGCTCATTTCAAAGATGTTAACCATATACTTGTCTGTTTGCTTGATTACTGTCTATCTCCCCCATCAGACTATAAGATCCAAGGGGGCAAGGACCATTTCTATTGTGTTCTCCAGTAAGTATCTATATCCAGTGTCTAGCATAGTGCCTGGTACACAATAAATATCTGTTAAATAAATTAATCAACATTATACATATATATGGCGGTACATATACATATTATATACATATAAGAATATTAAAAACAGAGACCTAGTTGGGAATATAAAGTATCAAAGGAAAGCTACATGATTAGTGCCACATGAAGGATGCAGATGAGTTCTAGAAAGCATCATTGGAAGGAGAGGCTAAGAAAGGGCTCAGGGAGATGAGAACCAAACAGGCTTTGAATGAAGTGCAAGTCTAGGTGCTACAAACTGAATGTGTCCCCCCACCCCAAATTGATACGTTGAAACCCTATCCCCCAATGCAATGGTATTTGGAGGTGGAGTCTTCGAGAAGTAATTAGGTCATGAGGGTAGAGCCCCCGTGATGGGATTCGTGCCCTCATGAAAAGAGGAAGGAACACCCAATCCCTCTTGGCATGCATACAACAAGGAAGCCACGTGAGGAAATTACCCCAAAGAGGGCCCTCGCTGAGAACCCAACCATGCTGGCACCCTGATCTTGGACTTCCAGCCTCCAGAATTGTGAGAATAACATGTTTGTTGGTTAAGCCCTCTGGTCTATGGTATTTTGTCAAAGCAGCTCCAGGGGACAAAGACAGTAGCAAAGAGAAAGCCCACGTCACTGAATGGAAGCGGAAATAATCAAGGAGCCTGGTGTACGAAGTAACATCTGGGTAGCTGAGAGCATGCCCCGCCCTGTGTGAGCAAAAACACACCCAACCCTGACCAACTTGTACTCTGATTCTCTCTGCATAAGCAGCATCCCCACGATGGGTCATTCCTCCTTCCAATCAGCCAGGGATGGAGTGGGTTCTCACACAGAACTCCACCAATGGGAGCCTTAGCTAGGCAAGGGTGCACCTCATCTCTCTGGGGTATGAGCTTTATGGAGCCCAGGTGCCCAGAGAGCAGCCTGGGTGGTAAAAGGTAAAGGCGCTCTCTACCCAGCCGTGCTGACCTCCCTGTAGCAGCCAGAGCAGAAAGCCGTATAAACCCTATCTTGCAAACTAACTATCTAGGTTGCAGCTTCTCTCTGTGTTTATTCTCCCAGAGCTTTTAGTAATGTTCAACATTCCAGCCTTGTGTCAATTTGCCACAGGAAATTCCAAGAGGAATAATCTAGGCACCCTTGGCACAGAGTTCAAGGGTAAACAGGGCCTCTACTGAGGTTAGTAGCAGAAGCCAACATGGGATCCCCAAGGGGAAGATGGGTCTCAGGGTCTCTGGCAGGGCCGAGGATCCCATGTCCCCTCCCCACAGAGCCTCCCCCCACTGCAACCTGGTTACGTCTTCTTCAGGAGGATGTGACTTCTTTACCCCATGGCACTCCTGGGCACAGCTCTGCTCAGAGGACAGGTAGGGCTGCTGGGTTCTGAGCTCTGTTCGAGGCCAGACGGGCCCCTGAACAAAGTTCATCTGTCTGTGCCTCATCTCCCCCAAGAAACAGCTGCTCTCTGGGCCACCGGAGTGATCCAGGGAAGGCCTGGTAGGGAGCAGAGAAGAACTGGGATTTCAAGAGAACTTGAATGGAAATGTTATCATCTAGTTCATTGTGTGGTTCCATTCCCATTGCAGAGGCAGTCACCACAGTGTCCAGTCACCGGACTGTGAGTCCCCTGAGGGCAAGGGCCTCTGTCTACTTCATTAACTCTCTAATCTCAACACGAGGCCTGGCCCAGAGTGGATAATCAACAAACAGTGGTCAAATGAATAAAGGAATGGCCCCAAGACCCCCAGTCCTCCTGCTACTGGTGAACCACTGGTCCCAGGAATGACTAGCTGGGTTCTAGCAGGGCACCCATTCTGTCCCTTCCATGCCAGTGGCAGACATCACTAATCAATCACAGCTCTCTTTGCTATTGAGCCAGGAGGCAGATTCACAATCCTTCAGACAGCCAATCCAAGTTGGCCATCTAGAGATGGCAGAGATTCTTAAGTTTGGGGAGGTCAAAGAATCCTTCAAGAATCTAATGAAAGCAGCAAGTTTCTCTTTAGAATATACACGCAAAACTTTACATCTGATTTAGAGATATTCAAGATCCTCTCCTTTAAAAGAAGTAAAGGCTTGGAAGCCCCAAGCCTGTACTCAAATAATCATTGGCTGCCATTTAGAGATAATCTGCTGAAAACATCAGCCAACAGATTCTAGAGTCCAAAAGAAGCTGAGGGACAGCCCCCAGGAGCCAGGAATCAAACCCAGACCTGTCCACCCACACTGCCTACAGACACCAGACACGCCCCAAGCTAGGCAAGGGTGGGGAGGGGGCTTGCTGAAAGGACGCCTCCCCGCTCCCTGCAGACAGTTGAGAGGGGAGACACCAACCCCTCTGCCTTCCCAGCAACCCTCTCCGACAAGGACAGAGTCCACGGCACAAAGGAGCCCAGGCAGCCAGGGTAGCCCCAGGCTGGAATCTATTTATGCACATCCTCGGCACCTAAAGGTTAACTTACAGCCCGAGATATGGCACAGGGCCAGCACCGAGTTATTTATATCCTCTTGGCCGACCAAGAGGAACAGGGCATTTTAGGGGGCCTCTCCAAATGAGGCCTGGAGGGACTCAGTTTACAATACAACACAATCATCCCCCCCACAACACACACACACACAATCTAGACCATCCTTGCAATGAGTGTAAGCTGAGAAAGTATAAACCAAAAGATTACGTTTAAAAAAGAAGTAGGTCATGGCCCACTGGGGGGCTGGGGTGAGATAAATTAGCCAAAATCCATGGAATCATTCCAAGAGATTCTCCAGGCTTTCCAGACTCCGTATCAGAAGGCTTTTAAAGGAAAAGCTTCTCCTGGTCCTAAGTCTAAAGCCCTAGAGGCCCGTGGGATGCGAACCAGACAAAGGCGGAAGGCAGGTCATGGGCTCCCGGAGTGCAACTTCAAGAAGAGTCGGACCCACGACTTGACCAGGAAGCTTCCACTCTCAGAGGTTCCCTGCCTTGGTCACTGACCCCAAACCGATCCTGGTCCAAAGAGCAGGAGGAGGGTTCGGAAATGCTCCCAACAACCCCGGGCCCCAAAAGAAAATACCCTTGTTTGACCAAAGCTTCTTCAAACCCCTCTGCTTTGTGCTTAGTAACATTCATAAGACAGCACGGCAGAGTCTGTTAAATATCACACGGGGCTGTACAAGGCCTGCCGCTAGGTGCGCTGCACAGCACGTCAATGGGCTTGCTTTAATGTAGTGCCGTGTGGCGGGGGTCTGGCAGAGCTGACCCCCAAGGAGTCCTGGGCCGAGATTCATTCGGGGAGAAGCCTGGGCATAGCCGGGCCAACTCCCCAAGCTGAACGGCAAGGGGGGCCAGGCAGGCCCAGTGAGGTGCAAACTGGGCACTATAGCCCTGGAGCGTGCAGCGTGTTCTAGGAGATGCCTGCAGACACGGGCCTCATTCCCAAAGAGTCAGCCCAGAGAGGCTCTCCCGTGACCCCCATCAAGGCCAGCTCCATCCATTAAAGTATCCAGGACAGGAAGACTTGGGGGGTCCCCCGTTCCTGCTCCAAACACCATGGCACTGGGCCCTTCCATTTTCACCGTCAAGATTTCCACCTGTGGTGGCCACCCTGGTAGGCAGAAACCTGGAGGAAACCAAGGCCAGGAGGGAAGGGAGAGCGCCCCTTCCTGGGCGTAGTGGAGAACTGCCTGTTCTCCAGAGGCTCCCTCCCCAGCCACCCATCACCTCCCGGGCTCCTCCATGGACCACAGAGACAGGGTCCAGGCGTCAGTAAGTCAAGCCCACAGGAGCATGGAAGGAAGTCGGCTCCTCTCCTTCAAATCTGCCCTTCCACATCATCTACCCTGACGAGGGATCTCTGGTCATTTCCTCTTGTAGCAAGGGCTCACCTCTCTAGGAATATGACCTCAAGTGGAGGCGCAGGGGGAGAAGGCAGATGGGAAAGCTGCTTGTGATAGACTCAGATCCAAAGACCGGGAAGGGTCCTTGGAAAATGGGGAGCATCCTTGTTTGATCAGTGAAGAAGCAGCCCGGGCACGCAGAATGAAACGGTCCATCCAGGATCACGCGGAAGACCAGGGGCAGGGTGAACACAGAAGGCAGGTCTCACAGCTGCGGGGTTACCATGGCAACCACCTCCACCCACCTCCCACTCTGCATCACAGGCAGAGCTTCCCAAGGACACTTGGCCACACTGTAACAACCCCCCAGGTCCTGCCAGACTCACCCTACACTAGGGTTCTGCCCTCACCCCTCGTCTTCCCACTTGCAGGACCATACTTTAAATCTGCATGGGGATGGGAGCTGGGTGGGATGGGAGTTGGGGGAGATGCATTAGAGGAATGCCCTGGTTCTAGACCAGGAGCTCAGCCGGCCACATCCAGGAGCACCTGGAACTTCCTACGTGTGACCCAACTCAATAATCCAGACACAGCACTGTCCGTGAGTTGCTGTTATTTTTTTTTTTTAAGATTTTTTTTGATGTGGACCAATTTTAAAGACTTTATTGAATTTGTTACAATATTGCTTCTGTTTTATGTTTTGGTTTTTTTGGCCGCGAGGCACGTGGGATCTTAGCTCCCCAACCAGGGATCGAACCCGCACCCCCTGCATTAGAAGGTGAAGTCTTAACCACTGGACTGCCAGGGAAGTCCCACTGTTGTTTAAATTTACATCGGGATGCGTGGCACTCACAGGCTTGGCTCGGTGCCTCTCAGAAAACTGTCAGCCCTTAGGTCCTGGGACGCCTCATTCTTGACCCTCCCAATACTTAGTTCTGTTTAAACACCCTCTCTGGTTCTACCACGTGAAGCTTCTGCCCCAACTCTCCTGTTCCTAACTCCCCCCATCTCCAAACAAACAAAAACCCCTCTGGCTCTTTGAACAGACACAGATGTTCTACAGGCCACCAAAACCACCCTGCTCCACGCTCTCCAATCTCCTTAGGAGCTGCACATGTTGTCCTCCCTTAAAACACCACTAATAAAGGGTGTTCACAAGGCTGCTCTGGCTCAGGACCCCTGTAGAGACGTCCACCTGAGATTTGATGCTGGGCAGTGGTGCACCTGGCCTTGGTCCTGACACCCTGGCTTGTGGCCACTGAGCCTGGACTCAGGCTGGCCCTCCAGCCCCTCCACTCCCTCGTCCATCCTGTCACCCCACATACACCGTTTGTTGTGCAGCCTGACCAGGTCAGTTTAGCATTTAGGACAAGGAGAAATGCATTTCCATCCAAGAATTAATAGGCTCCTTCCGTCACATTTGGGGAGTGACATGGTCCATCCAGTCTTGGCTTTCTCTCAGCTCTCAGGAAACTGAGCCCCAGCCCAGGAACCCCACCAGACTCCTGACTTCCTTTTGTGGGCCCTCAGTTTCTAGGTTTTTTTTGCCGTTTTTTTTTGGCTGCGTTGGGTCTTCATTGCTGCATTCGGGCTTTCTCTAGTTGCGGCGAGTGGGGGCCCCTCCTCGTTGCGGTGCACGGGCTTCTCATTGCGGTGGCTTATCTTTGTCGCGGAGCACGGGCTCTAGGCGAGCGGGCTTCAATAGTTGCAGCTCGCGGGCTCAGTAGTTGCGGCACGTGGGCTCAGCAGTTATGGCTTGCGGGCTCTAGAGCGCAGGCTCAGTAGTTGTGGCGCACGGGCTTAGCTGCTCCGCAGCATGCGGGATCTTCCCGGACCAGGGCTCGAACCCGTGTCCCCTGCATTGGCAGGCGGATTCCTAACCATGGCGCCACCAGGGAAGTCCCTCGGTTTCTATTTTTAACCATCCTCTTGTAGTGCCCATATTTTATTTGAAATCGCCCCCATTGTTTTTGTAAGCGATAAGGTATGTTTCTTTAAGTAAGCAAAAGAGAAAAGCCCACTTTCTTCAGGCTTTCCCAGCCCTGCGGGGATCAGCCCTTCTCCGAACTCCAGCTCATTTTCCAAATCAAGGTAGCGCCTCCCCTTCAGCTACACAGGCCCTGAGCTCCCTTCCCTCTGCAGCCCCATCCTCCAGTCCCCGCCGCAACCCGCAACCCCATTTCTCCACTCCAACCTCTTTATTGAGCTCCAGGCCCACAGGTCCAAATGCCCCAGACATTGCAACGGGGGTGGCAATGGTCCCCCCCCCCGCGGCACCATCTCAGATGCTGTGCACCCCCATTGCTGAATTATCCATCGCCCCAGAATTATTCACCCAGTAAACATGGTGGCCACCATTCATGTATCCATTCAGGTAATGTTCATGGAGCGCTCACCATGCACCAGGCTCTATGTGCAGGACCAGGTGCAGAGTAAACAAAACAGAAATGCCTCTGCCTCCAGGGAACTTTCAACCAGTCCCCAGTCCTGTCAAGTCTACTTACCAATCATCTCTGAACTGATACACTTCTCCCCATGCCCACAGCCACTATCTTAGCCCAGGCCAGTGTGCTACACTGGGAGGAAAGCACTGGAGATCGGATCCAGCTCTCAAATGCATGAGCTGTGTGACCTTGGGCAAGTTACTTTCTACGACTCTGATCATTTGACAGATAAAGACGATAACAGTACCTACCTCGTAGCCTTGTTGCAAGGATTAATGAGATAAACCATATAATAGACCAGCATCTGGGGTACAGTAAGCAATCTCTGCTTATCTGTGTGATCGCAATCCCTGTCTCCCTAGCAGCCTCACCTCTGGCCTTCCCACCCCGTGGCCCACACTCCACATGCACCCACCACCTGCAGGTGCCCATAACCACAGGCTCTCTCCTACCCTCCAGCCTTTGCATATTCTTTCCCCACATACAAATAACACAACAAATAATTCTGTGCAAAAGATGTTTCTCCCTCATCCATACATCCATCTAACAGCTGCCCTCCAACAACATGTGGCCCCATTACATGTTCCTTTTATTTGCATGCCAGACTCACTCCCTGGCTTTCTCCTTCTCATGTTCCAAGGTTCAGCTCAAGGCCCCATCCTCTGGACCCCCAGGCTGAGGCAGATGCCCTTCTTCTGTGCACCCTCCTCTGGGAGCCCACAGCCCTCAGCCCACTGCACTGGGATCCCTGCTCCCCTTGTCTGTCTCCCTTCTGGACTGGGTGCTCCTTGGAGAGCGTCGTGTACACCTCTGCATGCCTAAGCCTTAGAACCACGCACTGGATGCAAGAGAGGTTCAATAAATGGTTAATAACAAACGAGAAAAACAGAAGAATCACAGAGGCAAATTTCAACTCACTGTAACAAAACAAACCTTCCAAATAATTAGACACTTATTAAGCAATTACTTTATGCCAAACTCTGGGCTAAGCTTTAACACACATGTCATCTAATCTTCACAATAATGCTGTGCCTTGGGTATTTTTATTCCCATTTCATGGGTGAAGGGATGGACACTCAGGACATTTTAAAAACCTGCTCCAAATCACACAGCTAGTAAGTGGAAAAGTCAGGATTCAAACCCAGGACCGTCGGAGTCCCCATGCTCCACCCAACACTAGACGAGCTCAGCTGTCAGTGTGGAAGGAGCTGCCTCTGGGATGTGCAGGAGCCCTTCCATGACGGCCACAGGACCTCACTGGGATAATGGGTGGGCTTCCTTTAGAAGTGGACCTAAAGTCACTGAAGGTCCCTTCTTACTCCAGGCTCTAGGGTCTATGATGTTAAATTAGGAGCTCCTAGGGTGGTTCATCTTGGTTCCCCCCATGGTGCTTAGCCTGAAGCTGGGCACACAGCAGGCAAATGATAAACCTGTGCTGAATAAATGAATGGACAGATGAATGAACGGATGAATAGATGGATGGATGGATGGATGGATGGATGGATGGATGGATGGATGGATGAATGAATGAAGGAAGGAAGGGAAGGACGAATGAATGAATGAGTGACAATTTGTTTTGCACATGTCCGAGTCACCCTCTCTTCCGGGCTCAAGATCGTAACCCAGCGAACTCGGGAATGCCGAGCAGGCAGAGCACCCCAGCCGACTCCCCTCGGAGCTGCGGCGGCCCCTACCTGCAGAGGTGGTCCGTCCGGCACAGGCTGCGGAGGTCCAGGCAGTTGGGCTTCTCCTTGTCCTCGTAGGAGCAGCTGGGCAGGATGGTCTGGCGGCGGCGCTCGGCGCACGCCTGGTCCTGGCAGGAGCAGAAGAGCATGCGGTAGGTGTACTCGCCGGGCACGCGGTCAAAGAACTGGCGCAGGGCCTTGTGGCACTTGCGGCGGTTGCAGCGCTCAGTGGGCGAGATCTCGCGGTTGCAGATGGAGATGTAGGAGGAGCGCAGCTTCTTGCAGTTGTCGTTCAGGTTGCAGGCTTTGGCGGCATCCAGGCAGTGGTTGCTCTTGGCGCTGACTGCCGGGTCTGCCCCTGTCCCTGCAGGGAAGGAAGGGGGCAGTCAGCCCATGCTGGGGACACCCTCCAGGGTCACTGTGCTCTCTGACTCGGCTTGCTCATCTGTGAGATGCGGATCACTTAGCGGCCCTCCCGCCTAAGGCTGTGATGAAGATCAAGTGAGTTAATATGCGGGTCCGCTGAGCAAGCTGTACGTACGGTGCGCTTTTAGGATGACAACTATTAAACCAAAGTCTTATTTAAAACTTATTTCAAAAACAGTATGAAGATTCCTTTAAAAAGCTAAAAATAGAGCTACCAAATGATCCAGCTATCCCACTCCTGGGCATATAACCAGAGAAGACGAAAACTCTAATTTGAAAAGATACATGCACCCTAATGTTCATAGCAGCGCTATTTACAATAGCCAAGACATGGAAACAACCTAAGTGTCCATCAACAGATGAATGAATAAAGAAGATGTGGTATATATATACAATGGAATATTACTCAGTCATAAAAAAGAATGAAATAATGCCATTTGCAGCAACATGGATGGACCTACAGATTATCATACTAAGTGATGAAAGTCAGAGGAAGATAAATATTATATATCACTTATATGTAGAATCTAAAAACTAATACAAATGAATCTGTACACAAAACAGAAACAGACTCACAGACATAGAGAACAAACAAGACCAGAGGGGAAAGGGGAGGGAGAGGGATAAATTAGGGGTACGGGATTAACAGATACAAACTACTATACATAAAATAGATAAGCAACAAGGATTTACTATATAGCACAGGGAACTATATTCAGTATCTTGTAATAACCTATAATGGAAAATAATCTGAAAATATATATATATGTATATAACTGAATCACTTTGCTGTACACCTGAAACTAACACAATATTGTGAATCAACTATACTTTGATTTAAAAAAAAAAATTATCACAAGACGAAAAAGCAAGCAACTAGGTGTTCGTGGCCCTGTTCACAAAAGTGGGAAGTGGGGAAACAAAGGGACTGGCTCAAGAGCACACAACTGGGTGGCCACCGATGCAAGATGGGTCCCCGGGTCCCTGGGCACCCAAGGCCGCGCGTGTGAGCAGGGCTTCCGGTCAGGGAGCACTGCTGGCCCTTAGGAAGTTCCCACTATGGGATCTTCAGCAGCCAGGGTACCAATAGCACCACGGCCACCATCCTTGCCCCCGCCACTGTGACCACTGAAACTGTCCCCACACATTTCAAAAGGCCCCATGGGGTGGGACTGCTATTGCAGCCAGTTAGTGCCGAGACCACTGAAAGCAAGCGCTGGGCTGGGAGCTCGGCAGCGTGAGGAGGAGGCTGAAGGCCAGCCTCAGGCTCCAGCAGGGCTGAGTCCTTAATCAAGCAAAGCGCAGATGAGCTGGAGGCTGGGACCTTGGCATTAGAGCCGTGGCTTTGAGTTTCATGCCACTGCCTGTGGAGCAAAACACCTTGGTGATCCCAGGAATTGTCAGGTTCCTTCTGTGGTGTCTGCCCCACCCCCCAAGTCTCAGCTGTTCTGAGGGGAACACATGGCACAGGGACCCCCCAGCCACCAGCCTACTCCCACCTGCAGAGCACCTCTTGTCCATCCTGATGACAGACAGAGTGGGGAGGCAGGAATTCAGTCTGCACAGGCCCCTCACCCGCCACCCCATGACATTCTGGTGAGAGCTGGATGGGAGATCTTCTAGCACACTGGCAGCAAACCAGAGCAGGAGCCCAGATCTGGCCAGCACCGTGGTATACCAGGGAGAGCCACCGGCTTAGGTTCTAGGATGGGTGAGCCATGGTCTTTCATTCATTCCTCATCCACCCAACAAATGCTTTTCAGTATTTCTTGAGCACTACCCTATCCACGCGAGGCCCTGCCCCACAGAGGGTGGGAAAGACTAGGGTGTGGCCACATCTACCCGCCCATGGCACTTCCAGCACAGGTCCCAGTGTTCGGATCACCTGGTCATTAGTGATCTATCAAGTCTCACCTCTGCACAGCCCTCTCCCTGCCAGGTGCTGGGCTGGACCCGTACATATAAGAGGAGCGCCTTCTCAAAGACCTCACAAATCTAGCTAGGAAATGAAGAGGCAGAACAGCAGAATGATTAAGACTGGGCATCCTAAAACTGAGGCATCTGCATCGATTACTCATCCTGCTGCTTATCAGCTGCATGGCCTTGGGCAAGTGGCTGGACCTTCCTTTGCCTCAGTCTCCCTGTCTGGAAAATAGTACCTACTTCATAGTGCCGCTGTGAGCATGAATGAGCTCATTTTTCTCTCTCTCTCCCTCGTGATAATTTTGCCCTGTCTACTAGATCATCCCCATCTGCTATTACATTGCCCATCTTTAAGAGAAAAAAAGAACTTCTTGTGACCACGCGCTCACTGCTAAGCTACCACCCTATCTTTCTGCTCCTCTTTAAAGCAAAACCCATCAAACGAGTCATCTATACCAGTAGTCACTTCCTCCCCTCCCGTTCTCTCCTGGACCCACGGCAGCCTGGCATTTGCCTCCTTCCTTGGCAGTGATCAGAGACGCTGGGGGTTCCTCCTCCCCTGCCCATCAGCACACTGGACACAACTGGTGGCTCCCCCAGCCCCCCATTTCTCACAGCCTTCCTGCTGCTTCCCTGTGCTCTCCCTCCAGGCCTGCTTCGCTGGTTCCATCTTCTCCACCAGGGCTCAGCCCCCTTTCCTCTATATGCACCCACTCCCCAGGGCCCTCCACTCATGCATGGCCTTACACACCATCAATACGCTGTTGACTCCCAAATTTATATCCCCAGCCAGGGTAGGGACCTCCGCTCTGAACCCCAGACTCATATGTCCAGCTGCCTGCCCACCAACTCTACCTGAAAGGTTGTCACCCGCATCTCAAACCACACCCCATGTTCCCCCAAGGCTGCCCCCCACCCCGGGTCTTCCTCATCCCTCTGAAAACAACTCCAGCCTTCCAGTAGCTCAGGCCAAAAATCTTGGCCCTCCCTTGACTGCTCTCTTATCCACAGCAGAAAGACCTGGGAGAATACACCCAGAATCCAGCCACTCTCACCACCACCACTGCCCCCACCTTGGTCCAAGCCATTGTCACTGTGTACTGGTAAAGGCCTCCTTCCCAGTCTCCCTGCTCTGTCCTTTTGCCTCCCACCCCACAGCAATCTTCTCTCATCACAGCTGGAGCGAATCTTCTAGAACCTAAGTCAGAGATAACGCTCCTGGGCCCCAAAGCTTCCAGTGGCTTCCCCATCTCATTCAGAGGCCTTGGCAGGGTCCACAAGGCTCTATATGTGTGCTGTCCAATATGGCAGCCATTACCTCATGTGGCCATTGAACTTGAAATGGAGCTAGCCCAAAATGAGATGTGCACACCAGATTTTGAAATCTTAATAAGAAAAAATAATAATGTAAAGCATTTCATTTCAAACAATGTTTTACCTGGTTACATGTTGAAGCGATAATATTTTGGATATACTGTGTTAAACAAAAGTATTCTTAATTTCACTTGCTTCTTTTTAACTTTTTTAATGCACCTATCAGAAATTTTAGAATTGGTGGGGGGGATAAATTGAGAGACTGGTATTGACTTATACACACTACTATATATAAAATAGATAACTAATAACGACCTACTGTGTAGCACAGGGAACTCTGCTCAATAGTCTGTAATGACCGATATGGGACAAGAATCTAAAAAAGAGTAGGAGATTGGTTCAAGATGGAGGAGTAGAAGGACGTGCGCTCACTCCCTCTTGCGAGAGCACAGGAATCACAATTAACTGCTGAACAATCATCGACAGGAAGACACTGGAACTCACCAGAAAAGATAGCCCACATCCAAAGACAAAGGAGAAGCCACAATGAGATGGTAGGAGGGGTGCAATCACAATAAAATCAAATCCCATAACTGTTGGGTGGGTGACTCACAAACTGGAGACCACTTATACCACAGAAGTCCACCCACTGGAGTGAAGGTTCTGAGCCCCATGTCAGGCTTCCCAACCTGGGGGTCCGGCAATGGGAGGAGGAATTCCTAGAAAAGCAGACTTTGCAGGCTAGCGGGTTTTGATTGCAGGACTCCAACAGGACTGGGGGAAACAGAGACTCCACTCTTGGAGGGCACACACAAAGTAGTGTGCGCACTGGGACCCAGGGGAAGGAGCAGTGACCGCATAGGAGACTGAACCAGACCTACCTGCTAGTGTTGGAGGGTCTCCTGCAGAGGCAGTGGGTGGCTGTGGCTCAACGTGAGGACAAGGACACTGGCAGCAGAAAGCCTCGGAAGTACTCCTTGGCAGGAGCTCTCCCAGAGTCTGCCATTAGCCCCACCAAAGAGCCAGGTAGGCTCCAGTGTTGGGTTGCCTCAGGCCAAACAATGAACAGGGAGGGAACTCAGCCCCACCCATCAGCAGACAAGCAGATTAAAATTTTACTGAGCTCTGCTCACCAGAGCAACACCTAGCTCTACCCACCACCGGTCCCTCCCATTAGGAAACTTGCACAAGCCTCTTAGATAGCTTCATCCACCAGAGCGCAGACAGCAGAAGCAAGAAGAACTACAATCCTGCAGCCTGTGGAACAAAAATCACCTTCACAGATAGATAGACAAGATGAAAAGGCAGAGGGCTATGTATCAGATGAAGGAACAAGATAAAACCCCAGAAAAATGACTAAATGAAGTGGAGATAGGCAACCTTCCAGAAAAAGAATTCAGAATAATGGTAGTGAAGATGATCCAGGACCTCGGAAAAAGAATGGAGGCAAAGATCGAGAAGACGCAAGAAATGTTTAACAAAGATCTAGAAGAATTAAAGAACAAATGAACAGAGATGAACAATACAATAAATGAAATGAAAAATACACTAGAAGGAATCAATAACAGAATAACTGAGGCAGAAGAATAGATAAGTGACCTGGAAGACAGAATGGTGGAATTCACTGCCACGGAACAGAATAAAGAAAAAAGAATGAAAAGAAATGAAGACAGCCTAAGAGACCTCTGGGACAACATTAAACGCAACAACATTCACATTATAGGGGCCCCAGAAGGAGAAGAGAGAGAGAAAGGACCCGAGAAAATACTTGAAGAGATTATAGCCAAAAACTTCCCTAACATGGGAAAGGAAATAGCCACCCAAGTCCAGGAAGCACAGAGAGTCCCATACAGGATAAACCCAAGGAGAAACATGCCGAGACACATGGTAATCAAATTGACAAAACTTAAAGACAAAGAAAACTTATTGAAAGCAACAGGGAAAAACGACAAATAACATACAAGGGAACTCCCATAAGGTTCACAGCTGATTTCTCAGTAGACACTCTACAAGCCAGAAGGGAGTGGCATGATATATTTAAAGTGATGAAAGGGAAGAACCTACAACCAAGATTACTCTACCCAGCAAGGATCTCATTCAGATTCGACATAGAAATCAAAAGCTTTACTGACGACCAAGAGCTATGAGAATTCAGCACCACCAAAACAGCTCTTCAGCAAATGCTAAAGGAACGCCTCTAAGTGGGAAACACAAGAGAAGAAAAGGACTTACAAAAACAAACCCATAACAATTCAGAAAATGGTAATAGGAACATACGTATCGATAATTACCTTAAACGTGAATGGATTAAATGCTCCAACCAAAACACACAGGCTTGCTGAATGGATAAAAAACAAGACCTATATATATGCTGTCTACAAGAGACCCACTTCAGACCTAGGGACACATACAGACTGAAAGTGAGGGGATGGAAAAAGATATTCCATGCAAATGGAAATCAACAGAAAGCTGGAGTAGCAATACTCATATCAGATAAAATAGAGAATAAAGAATGTTAAATGTTTAAAATAAAGAATGTTACAAGAGACAAGGAAGGACACTACATAATGATCAAGGGATCAATCCAAGAAGAAGATATAACAATTATAAGTATTTATGCACCCAACATAGGAGTACCTCAATACATAAGGCAGCAGCTAACAGCTACAAAAGAGGAAATCAACATTAACACAATAACAGTGGGGGACTTTAACACCTCACTTACACCAATGGACAGATCATCCAAACAGAAAATTAATAAGGAAACACAAGCTTTAAATGACACAATAGACCGGATAGATTTAATTGATATTTATAAGACATTCCATCCAAAAACAGCAGATTACACTTTCTTCTCAAGTGCACACAGAACATTCTCCAGGATAGATCACATCTTGGGTCACAAATCAAGCCTCAGTAAATTTAAGAAAGCTGAAATCATATCAAGGCATCTTTTCTGACCACAATGCTATGAGATTAGAAATCAATTACAGGGAAAAAAACGTAAAAAACACAAACACATGGAGGCTAAACAATACGTTACTAAATAACCAAGAGATCACTGAAGAAATCAAAGAGGAAATCAAAAAATACCTAGAGACAAATGACAATGAAAACACGATGATCCAAAACCTATGGGATGCAGCAAAAGCAGTTCTAAGAGGGAAGTTTATAGCAATACAAGCCTACCTTAAGAAACAAGAAAAATCTCAAATAAACAATCCAACCTTATACCTAAAGGAACTAGAGAAAGAAAAACAAACAAAACCCAAAGTTGGTACAAGGAAAGAAATCATAAAGATCAGAGCAGAAATAAATGAAATAGAAGCAAAGAAGACAATAGCAAAGATCAATAAAACTAAAAGCTGGTTCTTTGAGAAGATAAACAAAATTGATAAACCATTAGCCAGACTCTTCAAGAAAAAGAGGGAGAGGACTCAAATCAATAAAATTAGAAATGAAAAAGGAGAAGTTACAGCAGACACCGCAGAAATACAAAGTATCCTAAGAGACTACTACAAGCATCTCTATGCCAATAAAATGGACAACCTGGAAGAAATGGACAAATTCTTAGAAAGGTATAACCTTCCAAGACTGAACCAGGAAGAAATAGAAAATATGAACAGACCAATCACAAGTATTGAAATTGAAACTATGATTAAAAATCTTCCAACAAACAGAAGTCCAGGACCAGATGGCTTCACAGGTGAATTCTATCAAACATTTAGAGAAGAGCTAACATCCATCCTTCTCAAACTCTTCCAAAAAATTGCAGAGGAAGGAACACTTCCAAACTCATTCTATGAGGCCACCATCACCCTGATACCAAAACCAGACAAAGACACTACAAAAAAAGAAAATTACAGACCAATATCACTGATGAATATAGATGCAAAAATCTTCAACAAAATACTACAAACAACACATTAAAAGGATCATACACCATGATCAAGTGGGATTTATCCCAGGGATGCAAGGATTCTTCAATATACGCAAATCAATCAATGTGATACACCATATTAACAAACTGAAGAATAAAAACCATATGATCATCTCAATAGACGCAGAAAAAGCTTTTGACAAAATTCAACACCCATTTATGATAAAAACTCTCCAGAAAGTGGGCATAGAGGGAACCTACCTCAACATAATAAAGGCCATATATGACAAACCCACAGCAAACATAATTCTCAATGGTGAAAAACTGAAAGCATTTCCTCTAAGATCAGGAACAAGACAAGGATGTCCACTCTCACCACTCTTATTCAACATAGTTTTGGAAGTCCTAGCCACAGCAATCAGAGAAGAAAAAGAAATAAAAGGAATACAAATTGGAAACAAAGAACTAAAACTGTCACTGTTTGCAGATGACATGATACTATACACAGAGAATCCTAAAGATGCCACCAGAAAACTACTAGAGCTAATCAGTGAATTTGGTAAAGTTGCAGGATACAAAATTAATGCACAAAAATCTCTTGCATTCCTATACACTAATGATGAAAAATCTGAAAGAGAAATTAAGGAAACACTCCCATTTACCATTGCAACAAAAATACCTAGGAATAAACCTACCTAGGGAGACAAAAGACCTGTATGCAGAAAACTATAAGACACTGTTGAAAGAAATTAAAGATGATACAAACAGATGGAGAGAGATACCATGTTCTTGGATTGGAAGAATCAATATTGTGAAAATGACTATACTACCCAAAGCAATCTACAGGTTCAATGCAATCCCTATCAAATTACCAATGGCATTCTTTACAGAACTAGAACAAAAAAATCTTAAAATTTGTATGGAGACACAAAAGACCCCGAATAGCCAAAGCAGTCTTGAGGGAAAAAAACGGAGCTGGAGGAATCAGACTCCCTAACTTCAGACTATACTACAAAGCTACAGTAATCAAGACAATATGGTACTGGCACAAAAACAGAAACATAGATCAATGGAACAAGATAGAAAGCCCAGAGATAAACCCACGCACCTATGGTCAACTAATCTATGACAAAGGAGGCAAAGATATACAATGGAGAAAAGACAGTCTCTTCAATAAGTGGTGCTGGGAAAACTGGACAGCTACATGTAAAAGAATGAAATTAGAATACTCCCTAACACCATACACAAAAATAAACTCAAAATGGATTCGAGACCGAAATGTAAGACCAGACACTATAAAACTCTTAGAGGAAAACATAGGAAGAACACTCTTTGACATAAATCACAGCAAGATCTTTTTGACCCAGCTCCTAGAGAAATGGAAATAAAAACAAAAATAAACAAATGGGACCTAATGAAACTTAAAAGCTTTTGCAAAGCAAAGGAAACTACAAACAAGACAAAAAGACAACCCTCAGAATGGGAGAAAATATTTGTAAATGAATCAATGGACAGAGGATTAATCTCCAAAATATATAAACAGCTCATGTAGCTCAATATTAAAAAAACAAACAACCCAATCCAAAAATGGGCAGAAGACCTAAATAGACATTTCCCCAACGTAGACATACAGATGGCCAAGAAGCACATGAAAAGCTGCTCAACATCACTAATTATTAGAGAAATGCAAATCAAAACTACAACGAGGTATCACCTCACACCAGTTAGAATGGGCATCATCAGAAAATCTACAAACAACAAATGCTGGAGAGGGTGTGGAGAAAAGGGAACCCTCTTGCACTGTTGGTGGGAATGTAAATTGATACAGCCACTATGGAGAACAGTATGGAGGTTCCTTAAAAAACTAAAAATAGAATTACCATATGACCCAGCAATCCCACTACTGGGCATATACCCTAGAAAACCATAATTAAAAAAGACACATGCACCCCAATGTTCATTGCAGCACTATTTACAATAGCCAGGTCATGGAAGCAACCTAAATGCCTATCAACAGATGAATGGATAAAGACAATGTGGTATATATATACAATGGAATATTACTCAGCCATAAAAAGGAACAAAATTGGGTCATTTGTACAGATGTGGATGAATCTAGAGACTGTCATACAGAGTGAAGTAATTCAGAAAGAGAAAAACAAATATCGTATATTAACGCATATACGTGGAACCTAGAAAAATGGTACAGATGAACCGGTTTGCAGGGCAGAAATAGAGACACAGATGTAGAGAAAAAACGTATGGACACCAAGGGGGAAAAGTGGCGGGGCGAGGGGGGGTGGGTGGGTGATGAATTGGGAGCTTGGGATTGACATACAGACACTAATATGTATAAAATGGATAACTAACAAGAACCTGCTGTATAAAAAAATAAATAAGATTCTAAAATTCAAAAAATAAAATAAAAGAGTAGATACATGTATATGTATTACTGATTCACTTTGCAGTACACCTGAAACTAACGCAACACTGTAAATCAACTCTACTCCAATAAAAATTTTCAAAAAGGAAAGAAATTTTAGAATTGCATTCGTGACTCATAACATACTTCCATTAGCCAGCACTGCCGTATACGACCTCACTTCCTACTCATTCCCCCTGTTCACTTACTCCCTTCCAGCCACACTGGCCTCCTTACTCTTCCTGGAGCATGCCAATCATGACCCGACCTCTGGGCCTTTGCACTTGCTGTTTTCTGCCTAGAAGGCTCTCCCCCACCCCCATGACCACACACCTCCTTCCCTCACTTCTTTCAGGTCTCTGCTCAATGTTACCTTACCCGTGAGTTCTTCCTGACCACCCTATACATAATAACAAGTCACTCCCTTCACCCCCTACTCTGATCTCTTTTCCCCAGATTACTCATCACCATCTGCCATCGTATATACTTATTTAGTCATTTGTATTTTTCTACCAAATATAAGCTCCATGAAAGCAGGGGTTTTGTCAGTTGTACTCACTGCTGATTCCATAGGTGCCAGTGTCTGATACATAGTGAATGCTGTATCCGTATTTGATGAGTGAAAAAATAAATGTACTTAGTACAGTATCTAATAAGTGTTCAAAAAATGTTGGCTAATATTATTAAGGAAGCCAAAAATGACACAGGGCCAGCAACAGCAGTCAGTACAAGACCACATGCAGTCAAGCATCAATGGGGGGTCCAGCCCGGAAGTGTTCAGAAGTGAAAGTAGGGGGGCGATCATCAAAGACTGAACCATCACCCCAATATCCCACCCAGACAACAACAGCCCTATGAAGGCAAAAAGAGAAAAGTTCCCTCCCTTATTGTAAAAATAAAAGGGGAATTAGGGCAGAAAGGGAATCAAGGTTCGTTTTCCTACCCATTCAATTAACAAATCTTTGAGGGTCCACCATGTGCCAGGCACTTCCCCAGACACGTGGCTGGGGTCAAGGTTGAGGTGATGCTGATGTGCTGGGGAGGTCAGGGCACTGCCTGTAGGAGCCAAGAGGAAAGCATCCTGCCCAGACCAGGGGGTCCCAGAAGCAGCAACAGCACTCCTGCAACCTACATGATGAGGGAGAGGAAGCAAAAAGAGTGGAAAGGGGGTCCCAGGCAGAGAGAAAAACAGCAAGGTCAGAGGCTGGAAGGAGCCGACAGCAATCCAGCGTGCCTGGAGATGCAGCCTGGGAGAGGCACCACCAGAGACGATGCTGGGGAGCCATGCAAGAGCTTTCAGCCATGGGGCAGGGCGGGGGGCGAGGCACGTGGCCTCCCAAGCGGTTCTCTGAGCAGCTGCCAAGCCACTCTGCCCGGGCCAGGCGAGGACCCAAGGATGCCTGCCTACACGAAGGCTATTCTGGGGCACCACTTCCACGGGAGGGCTCTCCCGGACCAGCCAGGGTGTTCTTTCCCATTCAGTGCACCTGTCAGGACGCTGGCTGGTGGAAGCGAACAGTCAAGCAGCCTGGGGCTGAGGTGGAGGAGAGCAAGGACATGAGGGGCTCCAGAGAGGAGCAGGGTGACAACCGCCAATGAACAGCAGCTAATTTAGGCCCACGGCTGCTCTCAGGTTCCCAGGTGCACCTTCCCGCTCCCCTCAGTATGTTCCCGAGCTAATGTGGTGTAATTACAGCCTCAGCGGCTTCCATTTGGAGCTTGAATAGTGAAAGCTTTTGCTAAGGGGGTGGGAAATGTAAACCCCTGGGCCAAAACTTGGTAAATTTCCTAGGAACACACACACACACACACACACACACACACACACACACACACACAAAAGGTGGCGAAAGTAACAGCAATTGCCTACTTACAAGGAAGATGCCCCTTCTGATCCTCCCGGAGCGGGTAGAGCGGCCAGTGGGCCGAGGATGGGGCCCCGCTCTGCCGTGGAGAAAGGCCCAGGAATGGGCTGCTCTGGCTCCCCCAGTAAGTGAGGAAGCCCGTGCTGGGGCAGGCAGGCCTGGGAGAGCCTCTTCCCAGCCCATCCACTGCCTCTGCATCTGCACTAAGGAGCCTCTCCCTTGGGTCCAGAAGGCTTTGTTATCCTTTTCAAGAGTCCCCACTGTGGAGGAAGAAGGATGTGCTGGATTGCAAACACCAGCCCAGTGTGGGCCGCAGCCCCTGAACTAAAATATCCAAACAGCAGGGAGGGAGGCCCCTGCTAGCCCACCGCCACCCCGCCCCATCCTTACACAGACCACACAGGACCTTTGAAGGATGCAGGAGCAAGGAATTCCTCCCGGGCCTGGGCCAGCCCGCTCTCCAGGCCTGCTGAGAAGAGCGCAGATGGGCCAAGGAGTAAATGGTAACAGCTGCGCCAAGGAGTAAATGGTAACAGCTGCTCGAAGGAGGGGGAGGTGGGATTTAACCATGCTTGGCACTTCCCGAAACCTCCGTGGACGCATCCTCCCAGCTCCAGCCCCTGGGGACAAGGAGGGGTCAGCTGTAGAGGGACTGCCTAACCCCAGCCAAGCCTCACCCACCTCCCCCCTTCCCTCCTGGGGCGCTGCCCCAAGCCAGTGACCATCTGTCTTTAAATCTTCAAAATGATATCCTTGAACATTTTCTTTTATAGAGCTAGGTTTACCAAACCGCAGTCACCCGGGTACCACCTATATCGTTTTGGCCATGTTACCAGTACCACCTGTGCCAATATTTAATTAATTTTTTCTTTAAATCCCTTAATACTTATATTAAATGAAATGTTTAAATTTCTTCAACAGACTCGCTTTAAAATTTTTTTAAATACCTACCTAGATTTGTCCTGAATGATAACATCTATGTTAGTTCTGAATTTTTCCAAGACGTTAAAATGCACTACTATTCAAATTAAAATATTTATTCCTATGCCTATCTCCCATTCTGGCAACAGTGTACATGCCCTTGAAGGGAAGTAACTGATTTAGATGTGAAGTTCTTAAACTTTGGTGCATTTGTGACTCGCTCGAACTACCTGTTACCCACAGATGCTCAGTCCCACCCAGACCCTCCCAGGCGAGAGCTCTGTGGCTGGCACCCAGGAATCTGGATTTCACAAGCTCCCCATGATTCTGAGGGTGCCTTCCAAAGCTGGAGAACCAGAGGCTCAGAGGAGAAGCAGAGGTGCCCCTGGCCTGGTCCCCCAACACGCACACACCCCATCCAGCCCACAATCAATCGACCAAGCCCATCCTCAGCAGAAGGGAGTTGATGGGCCTCTGCTGTCACCAGAGCATGTCCCCTGGGGGCTTCACCACCCCATTGCCCGCCCCGAACTGAGAGGCCCATCAAGGTAGACCTTCCAACCACAGAACAGGCCTTTCCCTGGAGGAGCAAAAATAAGATGCTCACCTTTCCACAAGGCTTCCAAAGCAATAGGACTTGAATTTTTCATCTCTTCCTTCTGGCCTTCCAGGAAACTGCCACGCTTGTCACTTGTCCCTAATTCTGCTTCTGGCCATGTCCACCCTCAAGCTGACCCTGGGCCCCTAGGCCATGCTCTGCAGCTTGGCCACTAAAGTGGAAGTCAGAAACCTGGGCCCTAATTCTGTCTCTACCTCTCCCAAGTGTGTGAAACCCCCAACAAAGCCTGACCCTCTCTAGGTCTCATTTCCTCACCTGAAAAATGACAGGTTGTTTTTGTTTTTTAATAAATTTATTTATTTTATTTATTTATTTTTGGCTACATTGGGTCTTCGTTGCTGTGCACGGGCTTTCTCTAGTTGTGGCGAGCGGGGGCTACTCTTCATTGCGGTGCGCGGGCTTCTCATTGCAGTGGCTTCTCTTGTTGTGGAGCACGGGCTCTAGGCACACGGGCTTCAGTAGTTGTGGCATGTGGGCTCAGTAGTTGTGGCTTGCGGGCTCTAGAGCATAGGCTCAGTAGTTGTGGCGCACGGGCTTAGTTGCTCCGCGGCACGTGGGATCCTCCCAGACCAGGGCTCGAACCCGTGTCCCCTGCATTGGCAGGTGGATTCTTAACCACTGAGCCACCAGGGAAGCCCAAAATGACAGGTTTTGAACTATATGGCTTTCTAGGAAGTTCTGTGACTCTCCTGTCTACTCCCATCCCCCCACACGCCAGTGCAGGACTCTGCGAGCTGGAGGGAATAAGGAAGCTCCCCTGTCCCACCCTGCAAACTCAACAGCACATGTGCACACCGCAACACGCACACACGCACCAGGGCTCACAAGGCACAGCTCCAAATCCCAGTCGGTGAAACAGCTGTCAGCCAACAGCTGTTTTCACGTGCTGACCACATGCCCCAGAAATCCAGCCGTGATCTGAAAAGACAGAGTCCCTGCTCTCCAGGGGCTTTTATTCTAGTGAGACGAAGACTGGTAATAAACACACGAACAAATAAATAAGGCAACTTAAAGCGCTATGAAGAAAATCAAATAAGCGGAATTCAGAAGAGAATGAGGGATGAGGGAGGACCTGTCCTAGGAGGTGACATCCAAGCTGAGAAAGAATGATGGGCAGAAGTGAAACATGCAAAAAAAAATCCAAGGTAAGGGAATCCCCAGCAAAAGGAAGAGCAGGTACAGAGGTCCTGAGACAGACATGAGCTCGGTGTGTTTATAGGCAAAAGGAGGGGAAAGTGGCTGGAGTTTCCGAAATGAAATGAAAGTAAGAGGGAGAGGAAGCCAGAGGGACAGTCAGCAGAGATCATGTGGGACCTTGCAGGGCAGGGTAAGAACTTCAGATTTTATTCTAAGATGCAAAGCACTTAGAGGGTTTTAAGAATGGGAGTCACCCAACCTCATGTACTTTGGCTGACAGATGGAAGACCGAGTTCCCATGAAGGGGAGGGCGCTAAAAAGGAGACCAGTTACAGGCTGTTGCAGTAGCAGGCTTGGGGAGAATGGTGACTGCAAAGATGTCAAAAAAAACGAGCGTATTCTGCATATAATTTAGAGATAAAGCCAACAGGATGGGTTGGATACTGAATGGGAAGAAGGAGAGAAATCAAGGAAAACGCCTAGGTTTTTGGCCTGAGCACCCAGCGGATGGTGGAATCATTTTGTGAAACAGGAAAAACTTAGAGAGAAGAAGGAGGGGCAGAACAGAATGTTTTCAACTGAAGTTTGAGATGCCTATGAGATGTCCACATGGAGATGTTGAAAGGCAGGAGGATAAATGAGTCTGGAGTTCAGAAGAGAGGTCTGAGCTAGTGATAAAACTGAGCATGACTGACATTGGAGGCTATTTAAAGCCACATAACTACATGAGGTAGCCGAGGTTGAGGACGAAAATAAAGAAGAGGAAGTGGGTCAGGACAGAGCTCCAGGTGCCATCATTTAGTGGAGATTGGGGAGGAGCGGGCCATGAGGTGATGGACAATCAGGAGATGCTGGTGTCGTGGAAATCAAGACAAGAGTTTCAAAAAGGAGGACAGTCAACTGAGTCCAGATAATTAGGGGCACAAGGGTGAGCAGAGAGGCACTCAACAATGAGATGTAGACTAAACAAACTCTAAACAGGGCTGGATGGAAGGCAGGAAGGGTGAGGAGGAGGAGGGAGGGGCAAGAAGAAGAGATTCCACGTGGGGGCCCCATCTTCCCGGCTGGGTTGCAGCCACCCTGACCATTACCTCCATGCTTCTTGCCCTATGGGGCCACCCATGACCAGCGCTCCCTCAAGATTCATTAACTTTTACAACAGTCAATTACTGAGCACCCACTACACGTGGAACACTGCTGGAGAAATGAACAAAACTGACAAAACTCCTCTCTTCCTAGAGCTTACATTCCGGTGTGAACATGAGATTATAATCAAGTTAACAAACGGAAACTTTCCCTTTGGCCTGAGGCTTACCCTGCAGGCTTCACAAGCATCCCTGCCCATCCTGCTTGGGGCTGTGCTGGTGATTAAGAGCAGGGACTCCCAGCCATGTCTGGGGAGTTAGAGGACCCGGCTGGGCCACTGACGAGCAGAGCAAGCGTGCACAGGTAACGCAACCTCTTTCAGCCTCATTTTACTCGTCTGCAAAATGAAGATACAACACCCACCCTTCCTACACACAGGACTGCGCTAAAGATTACACGGGATAATGTGGACACAAATGCCACAAGCAGTTTCCAGCCCATAGCACATGTGCAATAAATGCTTATTTAAGAATGTGGTCCCTGCTGTTGGTGGGAATGTAAATTGGTGCAGCCACTGTGGAAAATAGTATGGAGGTTTCTCAAAAAATTAAAAATAGAACTACCATATGATCCAGCAATTCCACTCCTGGGTATACGCCCAAAAAAAAAAGTAAAAACGCTAATTCAAAAAGATATATGCACCAATGTTCATAGCAGCATTGTTTATAATTGCCAAGATATGTAAGCAACCTAAGTGTCCATCGACAGATGAATGGCTAAAGAAGATGTGGTATATATATACATACAATGGAATACTACTCAGCCATAAAAAAGAATGAAATTTTGCCATTTGCAGCAACATGGATGGACTTGGAGGACATTAAGCCAAGTGAAATAAGTCAGACAGAGAAAGACAAACACTGTATAATGTCACTTATATGTGGAATCTTAAAAATACAGCAAACTAGTGAATATAACAAATAAGAAGCAGACTCACAGATATAGAGAACAAACTACTGGTTACGGCGGGGAGGGGCAATAGAACGATAGGGGAGTGAGAGGTACAAACTGTTGTGTATAAGATAGGCTCAAGAATGTATTGTACAACATGGGGAATATGGCCAATATTATGTAATAACTGTAAATGGAAAGTAACCTTTAAAATTTGTACAAAAAAAATTTCTTTTAATTTTTTTAAAAGAATGTGTTCCCTGGCTAGAAAAACCCTCCCCTCCAACTCTCCGTTTTCACACGGCCCTGCTAGAATTGGCCTGTCCCATGTGCCTGTCACTCCAGCCACGTGCATCACATACCAAGAGCCAAAAGGGTTCCCAGTCTCCCTGTCGGTGAGCAAGAGAAGGGCTTCAGAGCTCCCTCTGCTTATCCAAGAAGTCTAAGAGAGCAGGACCTCAAAGATCTTCCTCACTTCTGGGCCCCTGCACCACCGGGAGCCCCACGCCATCCAGCATGAGGTGAAAGCTCAACTTCCCCGAGAGATGACCGGCCAATCCCAAAATGCCCTCCTGCCAGGGCTCTGCTGTCACTCAAGGCCCATGGACCCAGTGGGTCCCCAGCCTTTATCCCCACTGCTCTGGTGCCCGCCCTCCTCAAACCGGCCCCAGCAGTCTTAGCCCAGGCTCCCTAATGTCCTCCGCTTTCTGTCAGAACTTTCCCCTCACCTCCACCCCATGTAGCACGCGGCCACCCCAGCGCTCTCCGGGGCCCCTGCATTTTTGGAAGCAGGCCAACCCACCAAAAGTCAATTTGATGAATGGCAAATTCACTGCAAATCCATTCGAAAGAAATCAATTGCTTTTGAATATCATTTTATATTTTGACAAATTTTAACCACTGTCAGAATTTTCTCCAATTCTGCAAAAGGCATATTCGTCTTGATTTTGTGTTTCTAGCAATTAAAAATTAAAACTTCATTACAGTATTTCATGTTTGAAGGGACTTCTTTAGCCACGTTTGAAGGCTCTCTGTCCTTTTAAATATAGTCTTGGTGTGATTTTTTTTTTTTAATATTTAAGATTTTTACCATTCTCATACCAATTCCCACAATGGCTTATCAGCTTTAATTCTGAATTTATAACAATTTAAAAACCAAAATTGAGGCATTTCATATTGATGTGGTCCACCTTAATCCTTCGTCAGCCTTTTTTTTTTTTTTTTTTTTTGTGGTGAATGAAGGTAGGACCGGAAGCACCAATCGTAAGCTAAATTTTTTTACTGATTACGAAATATACTTTATTGCTCTAAGAAGTCTACATCAACTCCTGACGCTTAAATTCCAAAAAACTGAATATATCTTAAAATACAGCAATGAAGACCATTTGCAAGAATCTTCAGAAGCCATGAAAACCATTCAAATGTGAATTTCTAAAAGCTTTACAAATGATGAAAAGAAACAAGTTTTGGCAGATTCATAAATCTGGTAAAATCAGAGATTTGGTCATTTAGCACACTGATTTTGGAAGAAGTGACCCTTGGGCAGCTCCAGGCCCAGAGGTGGTGGGAGTCCTGCCTCCTCCGCAGGGTCATTTCTGGGCCATTTCTCGTCCTGTGGGACTCCTGACACCAGTCCGCTCCCCTACTCCTCCTTGGCACTGTCATCTACGGACCCCATCATTCCCCGCTGCCCTCTCTCAAGAATGATCTCCCATCCAGCTCACCATCCTCCCTTCCTCCTCTTCCCAAGCATCCGGCCCAGGGGCTCCCCCTCCACACTCCGCCTCCCTGCCTGCGGAGCTCCCCTCCCACCCCTGACTTGGCTCCCCTTTCCTCACTGGCCCTGGTCTCAGCCTCCTTTGCTAGCGCTTCCTCTCTGCGTGAAGAGCCCCAGCCTCCCTCTCTGTCTATACTCTCCCTAAGTGACCTCACGGTTCTGTAAATATCATCTATATGCTAACGATTCTCAACCTATATATCAACCCTGACCTCTCCCAGGGCTCCAGGCTTACATCCGACTGCCTACCTGGCATTTCCAGGTGGAGGTCTAACTAGCATCTCAACACCCACGTGGTTGAAAGAGAACGCTGGAGCTCAGCTCCCGCCCCCAACCTGCTCCTTCCCTCATCTTCTCCATCCTAGTAAACAGTGGCACCATTGTGTTCAAGCCTAAATTAGCAGAGTCATCCTTAACTCCAGCCCCACAACAGATCCCAGCTCCTCGCGTCCTCTCCTCTCCTGCCGTCGTAGGACGTGGACCACTGTCACAGCTCTTAGCCACTCTCCCGGCCCCTGATCCACTCCCCCACAGCACAAGAGCAATCTTTTCCAAAGCATAAATCACACAGTGCTACTCTAGTATCTAAAATCCTCAAAGGTTTCTCATTACTCTTAAAAAGAAACCCAAACTCCTTAACTCGCCTGCAGCATCTCAGGGGTCTGGCCCCTGCCTGCCTCTGTGGCCACCTCCCAAATCATCACCTCCACCTCAACACTGTCCCAGCCTGTGGCCTTCCCTAAGCCCCGCCCTCCACCACCCACATCCCCACCTAGGGGCCTTTCCCCAGCTGTTCCCTCTGCCATTCCCAGGCCTTCCCGTGGCTGGATCCTTCCCGGGAGTCACACTTCGGCATTTCCAATCCAGAGTAGCCACCAGGCACCTCTGCCCGTCATGCTATTTTAACCCTTGCTTAGCATTCATCACTATCGTACTTGTCATTTTTGAGAATTTGTTGGCTTGTTTGGTTTTTCTGTCTTAGGCTAATCGAACGTAAGCTCCACTAGAGCAACAGGACTCCTCTGTCTTGTCCACTGAGGCATCCTCAGCACCTAGATCAGGGGATGGCATGCAAGGGATGCTTCGTGAATCTGAGGGATGGATTCACACACACGCCGTTTCTGCAGAGAGGGTACCTAAGCGTCCAGGTGCAATGACATAACCTCCGGACTGTAGGAAGCCGAGAAACACACACATAAGGTTGAGTCTGCTAATTTTTGTTGATCAGGAGAAGGATGGCCTTCCATCCCTCAGTATTCACCCCTGACCACTGTTCCCAGGGCTTCCCTAAGAGGTCAGAAAGAGGCCGAGGGCAGCGCTTGTTCCCCGAGGGAAGGGCCACACACACCCCACTTTCCCACTCAGGCCTCTCCATCCCTGCCTCCTTCCCCTCCTTCCCTCTCCACATGCAGAAGGAGGCCACTGCCAAAAACCCATAAACACACATCACCCGACACACACACACCACACACACACACATCACCCCACACACACATAACACTCTACACACGCACCACCCCACACACACATATAACACTCCACACACACACCACACACATACACACACCACACACACACACACCACACACACACATACATACCACCCATGTGTGTACCACACATACTTATACTCCCCACCTACACACTACACACACATACACACTTGACCCCAGTCAGATCTGTTCCTTTCTCTACATACTCATGGGGTTAAAAGAACACGTTGACAGAAAGAGAAAAATAAATACCGTATGCTAACACATATATATGGAATCTAAGAAAAAAACTGGTTCTGAAGAACCTAGGGGCAGGACAGGAATAAAGACACAGACGTAGAGAATGGACTTGAGGACACGGGGAGGGGGAAGGGTAAGCTGGGACGAAGTGAGAGAGTGGCATGGACATATATACACTACCAAATGTAAAATAGATAGCTAGTGGGAAGCAGCCCCATAGCACAGGGAGATCAGCTCTGTGCTTTGTGACCACCTAGAGGGGTGGGATAGGGAGGGTGGGAGGGAGGGAGACGCAAGAGGGAGGCGATATGGGGATATGTGTATATGTGTCGCTGATTCACTTTGTTATAAAGCAGAAACTAACAAACACACCATTGTAAAGCAATTATACTCCAATAAAGATGTTCCAGAAAAAAAAAGAACACGTTGACAGATAGGTTGGGAGGAGCATTCCCAGAACAGTTACTCAAATCCTACCTTCCACCCAGATAAATAAGGTGAGCATGGTTCCTGGCTAAGCCAGGAGGAGCACGCCTGGGGCGGGGCCGGGGCGGGGCGTGGCGTGGCGGACCAGAGCCCTGCAGAGCCACCTCAGGAGCCATGAAAGAGCTGGGAGGCCCAGCCCAGAAATGCCCACACCCCCGCTGCTGGCAGAGCCTGTCTATCCGCCCAAGGGGAAGCAAGTAGGTGCCCCTAGAAGATGCTATTTGAAGGGAACTAGAAACACCTTTCCCCCCCCAAAGACCTCACCCCAACCATGGCACCTGAACTTCTACCATTAAAAAGCCTCTCTTTGGGGTTAAATTTTGTTCTCTCCTGGTTGTTGTTGTTGTTTTTAATCCCAATTTCTTCCTTGGACATGAAGACAACCAAACATGAAGCCACCGACACCCTGCTCACGCCTTCTGCGAGCAAATCCTTCTCCTGGCTGGGGGAGCCCGGGGAGGGGGGCACGGAGAAGAGGAAATGAAAGGGAAGAGGGGAAGCGCTTGGCACCCCTGAAGGAGCAGCTGGCGTCCTCCTGTGGGTCCCAACTGCTGACCAGCGCGGCCAGGGTCACGGGTCACCTGGCCCGCCCTCCCCACTTCCCCCCGCCCCACACCCTCTCCTGGGCCATCAGACAATTCCTCCCTGAAAGGGGGGGCGTAAGAGGTGACAGAGCTGCAGCTAAGGCCCAATTTTCATTGACACTCAGAGTCTCTGACAGCTGTTAGAAGAAGAATGTGATTTTGAAATTTAAATAACATGCTTCTGCATTCAGCTCAAGGAGACAACCTGAGGATAAGCAGTTTATCGCCCGAGCCACCATGCAGGTGGCAGGGAGACAGGCTGCCTGCTCCCTCCACTCCTCCCCTGCCCTCTGTCCCCAAAGCCCCACCGCTTCCTCACCGGGGCCGCCTCGGAGTGGGGTCTCTGAGAGGCACCAGCTGACCTGCTGGACCTCGCTCGCCATCTTCTGCTCAGCAGCCCCAGGGAAGGAGGGGCTGGGGGCACAAAGGCTCGGCAGCCCCTCAGCGGAGCCAGGGAAGGGAGGGGGGCTCCCTGGGCATCCAGCGGAGTTAAGCCAAGCCCGACCCTCTCCCTGGCCCCTACATGGCCACTCAGGCAACCTTCACAGGGGACTGACTCTTGAGCCCGGGGCTAAGCTCGTCCCCGCCCAAGGGCAGCTCAGCCCCTCTCCACACAACCAGCCCCAGAGCCAGGCTGTCACCTGAGCTCTGTCCCGGAGACTTCCTGGGCAGGAGTCCCAAGGAAGGAGACCCTAGAGACGCCAATCTCCCATCTGCCACAAGGTCTCTAGTCACCGTCCTCTGAGCCCACCAGGCCCAGAAGGTATGCGGTTCCTGCTGAGCCTGGCCAGGCCTCCGAGCCATGATGCTATGATGCTGCCGGGAATGTCATTCCCAGATCCCACTCTCTCCTCTTCCGAGACTTTGCTGATTTTCCCCAGGTACTGCCTACTGCTGCCTCCCTTGAGCTCTCAGGGTTACTCTACCACCATTGACAAACCACCCAGCGGGCGTCTAAGTGGTGTCCGCCTGCCCCATAAGCCAGTAAGGACACGGTCTGATGCCTTTCAAAGCAGCATCTTAGGTAGCATCTGCACCACACAGAGATCCGGCCCCAGCCCTACCTCTTCCATGAAGCCCTCGTGAGCTTTCCTTTCCTTCTCTAAACCTCAGGGCCACGTGACAGGCGGCCCACACGGGACGCCTCAGACTTGCCTGGACCTCTTAGCCAGCCTCCCTTGTGCAGCACTAAGGGCTCACACTAAACCACTAGCTCCCCCCAGCCCCTGACAGCGTCACCTGTGGCCACCACCTAGGGTGCTCCTGGGCTCCGGCGCCCTGTGGGGAGCCATGCACACGTCATCACCCGTCCTTGCAGGGCTCCATTTTACAGCTGAGAAAAATGAGGTCCAGAGTCAAGTGACCCCCCCCCCCCGTGGTCAACCAGCGGGTAGGGCAGGACCAGGATTCAAACTGGGACCAGCAGGCCTCCAAGTCCACCACCGCCTTCTGGTCCAGGATCCTCCACGGATGGGAGTCAGGAGCACAGCACAGCACTAGACACCCAGGGGAACACAGAGAGAGGCGTGGGTGCAGTGACACAGAGACCAACGCCCACAATCAGAGGGTGAGCGCTATAATAAGAACCAAGTGCAAGGGCACAGAGTGGGAGGGTGGTGTCCCTCAGGGGCCATCCGCAAGGCTTCTTGGCCGGGGTAGGGTTCCCTCCTCTCCTGAGCCCCCAAAAAGGGGACCACTGGAGCCTCCAACTAGAACATCCCCGGGCCTCTCCTGGCTCCATCCAAGCAAGATGGCCCACCCCAGAGGCTTGCGGCCAACTGAGGCTGTCGCCACCCATCGCTTCTTCCTCCAACCCACAAAAGGCCCGAGTCCAGGCCTCTCGCCAGCCTCCCTGTGTCCCCACCCAGTCACAATGCAGCTAAGGCCACAGAGGTTCAGCAGGAGCCCCAGGGACCTGCTGTCCCCTGCAAATCACCCCGTCACCTCCCACTCCAGCCCCCACCCAGCACTAGCATGGGTGGAAGGCAGCCTCACGTCACCAAAAGCCATGCAACCATCTCCCAGACGCAGGCTCCAGGCCGGCCCTACCCCAGCCGGCCAATGGCCTTTGGAGAAATCACTCCACAGTCAGTTCTAAGAAGCTACGTGTTTTAGTGCAATGTGCCAGGCACTGGACCAGGCACCTACCTGCAACTTCTCATTTAGTCCTTACAAAACCCGAGCAGGTAGGTTTTGCTATCAGCCCCATGTTGTATAAGAAGAAACCCGGGCTTAGAGGTGAGGCCCCTGCCTGAGTTACGCACTGGGCAGGGGTAAAAGCAGGACTGAATCCAGGTCTAGTCCATCCCTTCCCTTGGGGCCTCAGTTTCCCTTTTTGTCAGGTAAGGGGTGAGTTTAGATGATCTCCAAGTTCCCCTCCAGCTATAGAAAAGACAAGACCTGTTTGCATAAATATGCTCCATACCCATGTATCTCCAATGCCTGCATCGGATGCCCAAGGCCCTGGAGGCCCCCAGCCTCACCAGAAATGCAGAGGCAGCGCTCGCTGACAGCCCGGCCCACACCACCTGCCTGCCGCTTCTCCCGGTCCCTGAGGCACAGCCCAGCGGCGAGGGAAACCACTGTCTGGCCCTCCCAGGCCTTTCATCCTCACTTTGATGGTTTCACCCCACGTGGATGGAGCATTTCCCTTCCCTCACTGTCCGCATCACCCCTCACAACCTCTCTCTGCCTGAACCATCTCTTCTTTCCCTAAGAGGGCTTTCTCTCCTCTCTCCACTTTATTCCATCCTCTCCTGCCTCCCCAGATGGGACCAGCTGGGATTCAGTATTCATGGGGTCACAGGCGCTTGGGGAGGGAGGGACTCTCAACTTCAGCTCCTGCACCCAAGGGACCCCTCTAGAGGAGCATCCTCGGCAGAGAGGATGGCTGTCACTCTGCCTGCATCCATCCTCATGGACTCCTCTGTATCGACCAGATCAGTAGCCATCCCCTTCTCATTTTACAAATGTAGGCACTATAGCTCAAAGAGGCCCAACAAGGCCTCCAGAAACACGCCATTTCCTGTTTCCAAGGGCAGTTTAAATTGCTAGAAACAGGACAAACCTCATTACAAACTTCATTTCTTCTCCGTGAAATCTCCCTTCCCGTCTATAAGGCTAGGGCAGGACATCTGGATCCCTCCAACAACTCTGTCTCCACTGTTCAGGGCAGAGCCAGACTGCTCCCCTCCCGGCCTTGGACTTGGGATTAACTGGACACCAGGAATCCCAGACCCAGTCACTGATCCCAGCGCCTGTCTCTGAACTGGGCAGACAGGAGGGGAGGACTCGCCCTTCCCCCAGGGCCTCGGCGTCAGAGAGTGTTGGGGGAACCCCGGCAGCTTTCTTTGCCAACAGAATCCCAGCTGGGCTTTCGAAGAAGCCCAACAGAGAGAGCAGGCTAGAGGGAAAGAAGAACACACGTTCCAGGAGGCCCCAAATTCTCAGATAGTAGCAACTCGGCCCCAAAGATACAAGAGCACCTTCCTCCAAGTCCCTGGGCCCCGACTGGGGGTAGTGCGACCTAGAGGAGCCTCCATGGCCCACACCACAGCCTTTCCACACAGAGATGGCGAGGGGGAACGTCATACAGCCACATGTAAGTGTGTAGAAGTGGGGAGGGACGCCATACAATCCTGCAGGGCAGATTGCTATCATCCTGGAGCATCAGTGCAGGACCTGGGGTCCCCCAGACCAGGCTTTCCCAGCCAGCGAGCCACAGGCGAGTGATACATGTGCCCAGATATTGACCCCTCAGCCCGCAGGGCAGCCAGGCAAGGGCCTGTGACCACCTGAGCTCCAAGCGGCTCTGCTCATCCTAGATACCAAACAACTCTGCCGCTGTCTGTGCGCCTCGATGGGGAAAAGGCTGCTCTAAGCTCACCTCTTCCTTCTTCAGAAAAGAAACGTAAGGTCTGGAGCAGGGAAGTGACCTGCCCAAGGCCATCAGCTCATCCGTGGCAGAGAATGAGCTGGAATCAGGGTCCCGGCTCCCCATCCAGCCTTCTTTCTGCTGCGTGCTCCCCACCACGGCCCACTTGGTTTCTTGGTGGCTGGGCCAGGGCCTCCCCACCCAGCTATGTACCAGAGTTTCCCCAGATAAGAGCCACCCGTGCACCAACTCGAGGGCTGCTCTGGGTGGAGCGGGGTCAGCAGGGGCAATGAGGGGGAGCCTTGCCCTCACTGTGGGGAGTGGTCCCCAGAGCCCAGGGATCTACGGTCGTGTGGGGCCCAGTTCCATCTGAGCAGGAGGTAAAGGATGCTGATTCAGCGAGCTGCAGACCAGTAATCTCCTCATTTGTCTTGTCAACATCCTTGTCCCACAGAGTGTCAAGTCCATTATGGAAAGATTTTCTGCCAGGAAGATACTTAGTGTCAGTCCAGAAAGCAGCAGGGGCCTGAGCTCAGGTGCGGACTCTGACCTTCAACCTCCAGGGAGCAAGCCAAAGCCATTTCTGCACTGGAGGTAAAGCCAGTGGCTCCCGCCCAGGCAGTAGCACCTGAGCCCATGGTAGGGTGGGAAATGGGTATGTCGGGCCCCTGGGATTTCCCCATCACAGCGTCCACGCGCAAACCATCTCCTCAATCTGCTGGAGCGCCCTAGCACTGCCTCAAAAGGAGTGGCCCAAAACTAATCAGGAAACGTGAGAATCAGAATGTCTGTGCTAGGAGGGGCCTCAGTCAGTCAATCACCCAGTTCAGCCCTGTGGGATGGGCAAGGCTTATCACTGAGTCATCACAGTGCCACAGGCAGAGGCAGGATGGGAGCCTCGGCCAACACCCCACTGTGGGGTATGATGATGAGAGCCCAGGGCAGGCCACTCAATGCACAGACCATCTTCGAAGTCACCATTCCATCCGCCACTAACCCTGCCCACCACCAGGGCCCAAGGGTATGTCCAGATGGTCACCCTTTGGCCAGTGCCTCCCTTCTCATGGGGCCCAGGATTTCTCCCACCAGTACATGTGTATCATCCTATCTCAATCCCTTAGAGCATGCTTTCTCAATGGGAGAGGAGGGTATCACCCCCAAGGGAGCAAAAACGGGCTCCTGGGTAGGCAAAAAAAAAGTAGATATTACAATGGTTTGTGGCCCTCCAAAACTCAACCCTATCTGACAAAATTTTAATACTTGGCATTTACTATGGACTAAATTGTGTCCCCTCCCCAAACTCATATGCTGAAGCCCTAAACCCTCAATGTGACTGTATTTGAAGATAGGGCTTTTAGGAGGTAATTAAGGTTAAATGAGGTCATAAGGGTGGGGCCATAATCCAGTAGGACTAGTGTCCTTATAAGAAGAGGAAGAGACCTTTCTTTTTCTCTCTCTCTCTCTCTCTCCACCCCCCTCTCTCTTCTCTCTCTTCTCTCTATCTCCCCACTCCAATCCCCCACTTCCCTCCCACCCATTCCCACCCCTACCCTGTGAGGACACAGTGAGAAGGCTGATGTCTGCAAACCAGGAAGAGAGCCCTCACCAGAAACCAAACCTGCCAGACCTTGATCTTGGACTTCCAGCCTCCAGAACTGTGAGATAATAGACTTCTGTCGTTTAAGCCAACCAGTCTACGGTATTTTGTTATGGCAGCCCAAGCAGACTAAGACAGTATTTCTCTAGTTAGAGAGAATTAACTTTTCTCCTTAGAGGGGCAACAATGAAAACAAAGAAAAAGTTTGAGAAACATTGTCCTAGAGAGTTCTTCATATGAAAGGGCTTAGGGTCTCACTGGAGAATCTTTCATTTCACAGTCTAGAGTAGTTCTTCTCAACTGGCAGCAACTGTGCCCCCAGGGGACATTTGACAGTGTCTGGAGACACACTGGGTTGTCACAACTTGGGGGACTGCTACTAGTGTCCAGTAGGTAGAGGCCAGGGATGCTGCGAAACATCTTACACTGCACAGGACGGCTCCTGCCATGGAGAGAATTACCCAGGTCAATGTCAATAATGTTGCTGTTGAGAAACCCTGGTTTAGAGCAAAAGAAACTTCGGAAGGTTTTACATATTGCCACAAAGTGCCTGGAAGCCTGAGGTCTGGGGCCCGGGAGCAAGCCCACCCTGGCGCCCTTTAAGCAGCAGTGGTGACTCCAGGAAGCTCATCCCAGCCCCAGGACTGCCCAAAACCAGAAGGTCCTCCCTAGTGCCCGAGCAGGGGCAGGCTGCCCTCGGTCACCCAAAGGCCAGAGGGAACAAGGCCAAGAAGAAAGAACCAAAAAACTCACTGGGCTCCTATACACAGACCACGGCAAGCAAAGCTAGAGCTCAAATGGGCCTTCTCACTCCCCAGGCAGGCCAAGGCGGGAGTGGCCAGAGAGCAGAGGCTCTCCTCAGCGGGATTCAAGAAGCAGAGCCCCCAGGGGAGAGGGGAATTTCAGAGCAGAATGGACGATGATGATAGGAACGCGGACAACCACAGCTAATGGCTCCCACGCACTCGGCAGCGTGCTGAGCCCTGGACAGCCATTGGTTCACTCTGACCTCATGACCATCCAAAGAGGTAGGTACTTTCCCCTCTGCACCAGAGAGGAAACTGAGGCATAGAGAGGTCGAGTAACTTGCCCAAAGTAGAACAGCTGGAAAGGACCCAGCCAGGCAGGACAGGTGACGAAATGGGAGAGCAATACCAGGTTTCAGATTCAAGATCTCCTGCACGGCAAGCTCATTCTAGGCAATTCCCGTAAATGCTTTACGCCACACACAACCTTGTGGGTGGGTGTTATGGCTCCCTCTTTACAGATGAAGACCCCAGGCTCAGAGGCGTTCAGGGGCCTGCTGGCGAGCCGACACCTGAGCCAAGCCCCGAGGCCCGATCCACCACCCACGGGGGCCGGAGCAGGTCTGGCGAGGCCCCAGCATGAGCCCACTCACCTGAGAAGATTGAAGCAAGCCTGAAGATGTCCGAGAGGCGGGCGGTCACTGGCTCGTAGGGTGAGGCTTCATAAAACTCTTCACCTAGAAGAGAGAACCGTGTCAGGCCCAGGCTCACATCCTGCCCCAAGTGCTGCACAGGGCAGGTTAGGAATGAAATGCTGCACATTTCACATGAGCAAGGTACTTCTCTCCAACCACAGCAGGTCAGAACTGCCTAATACATCTCCCTCGTGACCTCTCTGCATGTCCCAGCCTCTTCTAAGGACTTCCGAATGCTTCTGGAAAGAAGGCACAGGGGAGCTGGAACCCTGTGGAAGGCCAGGTACAAATACCAGGATTTGAAGCCAAGGGACCCTCCACAGTCATTCAGTACAACTTCCTCATTTCACAGGGGAGGGCTCTGAGGTGGCCCAGAGAGGCGAAGCAACCTGCCTGAGATCACACAGCTACTCACGGTGGAGCTTGAGCTGGACTCCAGCCTCACACCAGCATTCTCTCCCATCACACCAGGCTGGCTCTGCCCAGACTTAAGGGGACAGGATTTCCCCTTTGCTTCCCACCAGGCCACCAGGAGAATCTGACTGGCTGAAGGTCCGCTGGGTGGAGGGCTGACTGCGGCTCCTCTCTGACTGACTCCCGACCCGCCTTCCCCTCCACCTGCTGCTTCTGAGCCCTCTCCTCCAGGCTCCGGGGTGCACCAGAGGCCCGGGGAACAGAAAAGCAAGCGAGTGACAGGAGATAAATGGCACAAGGCTGCCCTGGAGACCCACCACCACCTCAGCGGGACTCCAGCCTCCTCTGCCAATGCCTCGGCAGCAAAGGAAATATCCTCTTGAGACATGACGGCGAGGAGAAATCAATGGATAATCACTCAGACTGTGTGTGTGTGTGTTGAGCGGGCGGGGGAGACAGGTGATGACCACAGCCTCACACACTGATTTCCCACCCACCCGGGGCCCAGCGCCAGGGGCAAGTACCCCCGCCTAACGAGGAGCATGTGGGGCAGCACCCCTGGGGGCCACCTGCAGGAAGGAGCCGGCCTCCAGAAGAGGAGCCTTGGAATCTGCTTGCAAGGGGCTCATTCAGGAGGCCCCCAAAGTCACCCACAGGCTAGCCCTCAAGGCTTAACCAGCCTTCCGCTGGTCCACGGACCAGGCATCTGTCTGCTATACGAGGCAGACCCCCAGAGAAGGGTACAGACCCCCAGAGGACGTGGAGCAAGAGCATGCCCCCTGGAGAAGCGGCCCCGCCCTTCACTGTACCTCCCAGGAGCACATTAGGCCCTGCCACACCCAGCACACAGGGGACCTTACGCACAGGGGGTGCCCACTGGTACCTGCCAACGGACCTAATCCAAAGGTTACTCTTTCCTTCAGGCCTGTCTCCAATCCCACCTACCCCCGGGGCATGCAGGGTCATCGCAGGCCTGCATGATCTCAGCATCCTCCACTCTACCCACCGGCACTGGAGAAACTCCCTGTGGTGGGGTTACCAGCCATGCTATCTGCTGCAGCCAAACAACACAAGAGTTTAGGAAGCACTTTTGTAATAAAGATGATGTTGTATTGTGCTGCCTTCATGCCCGCACTATTAGAAGTGCTTTAGGGGGCTTCCCTGGTGGCGCAGTGGTTGAGAATCTGCCTGCTAATGCAGGGGACACGGGTTCGAGCCCTGGTTTGGGACGATCCCACATGCCGCGGAGCAGCTGGGCCCGTGAGCCACAACTACTGAGCTTGCGCGTCTGGAGCCTGTGCTCCACAACAAGAGAGGCCACGATAGTGAGAGGCCCGCGCACCGCGATGAAGAGTGGCCCCCGCTCGCCGCAATTAGAGAAAGCCCTCGCACAGAAACGAAGACTCAGCACAGCCAAAAATAAATATAAAAATAAATAAATAAATAAAAGATTACTATAAAAAAAAAAAGAAGTGCTTTAGATGTACTAACTCATTTAATCCTCAATTTCTCTAGGGGGTAGGCACTATTATTCTCCCTATTTTACTGATAAGGAACTGGGGCACAGAGACACTGAGGTACTTGCTCGAGGTCACACAGCTGGTAAGTGGCAGAGCCTGGTTTCAAACCCAGGAAGTTGGCTCCAGAGTCCAAGTACTTAACCATTATGAATACTGTCTCCAAAAGTAAAAAGTGTTATTGAAACCAAATTGTTCTTAAACAAGTACTACTGTTGCTTAACTTTTCACAGAGCAATCTTCTGCGGGCTGGGCTGCTCCCCCAGAGCAGGGTCTGTCCGTCCCTATAGCATCTGGCATAGCACTGTGCCTGGGTGTGGATAGGCTAGTATGATTGACTAGGAGGGGACAGGGGATGGATCTCTGGGGGAAAAGAGCCTCTTCCATGACCAGGTGGGAGGGGCCCGTCCTATTTAACTCAATTTCCATCTCCTGCTCCTGCAGCGGAATTCACCAGCGGGAAATCCGAGACCTGCCTGGCAGCCAGACTGAAGCCAAATCCAGGATGTCAGATTCCAGGGTCACGACCTGGGAGATGACAAGTAGGAGAGGCCTTGGCACTTCACGTTTGCAGGACCAGGATGACCCTGAACTTCAGCATCACCTTTGGAGAAGGCAAGAAGCCTGGTCCCCTGTGCAGCCAACAGTGACAGCCCTACCGTGTAAATACTGGTGGTTACGGGGGTGGTGACGGCAGAGGGGAAGACGGGCCCAAGGCCACAGCTCTCCCCCAGGGCAGTGGAAAGGGGTCTGGATAAGGAGTCGGGGGACTGGTCCCACCAGCTGCTTGCTGTGTGCCCTGGGAAGCCCCCGACTCGCCTCCCTGCATCTCAGCTTCCCCGCCAGAATGATCTCGAGGCCCTTTGCAGTTGGGACTGTCTAGGAGCTCGGCAGAGGCCACAATCCTGCCACCGCCAGCTCTGCCCACACGCTGAGGGCCTCAGTCTGCACAGCGAGCTCAGCCTCAGGTAGAGGCAGCAGGTGGAGCCGAGTCTCCGGGGAATCGCAGCAGGAGAAGCCAGAATCTAAGTGCAAACCCACATGGGTCTCTCCTCTCCGTGATCCCCCCACCCTGGCCCAAGCCAGGTTATTAAGAGTCTTAAGGAATAGGGAGGGTGTGTCTGTAGCCTCCCCAGGAGACCACTCACCCCACACCAGGAATAGCCCCCTCTCAGGAAGATCCTGTCCCTCAGAGGAACACCACCTGCTGTTAAAAGGCCTCTGGGTTCCTCTGGTCAGCCCTGGACGGAAACCACCTCTGGCCCCAAGACCCAGGGGGAGGGGACTGTGCAATCTGCAAGGGGTGGGGGGGCAGGGTTCTGAGGAAAGAGAAAAGCAGGGGTCTGCCTTTCTAGAGTGGGACCAGGGGAAGGGTCCCCCAGCCTGTACACGCCAGCACAGGGACCACGGCTTCCCCAGTGCTTTCACCCCCCTCTGAAGCACACAGTAGGTGCTTAACAGATATTTGTTGAGTAAATGAACCAACAAACCATCTCAAGCCTTGGAACGGGGAGAGTTTACAGTCAGGCCCTCCTGGGTTGAAAGGGCCTTGAAGACACAGCAGAAGGCAGCATAGAATGCACATTATGCCTATTGTTGTCATCAAACTGCCTCATCGTCCCGGCTCCGAGCAAGGTCCCCGGAGCTCTGATGCTGTGATGCCCACGGAGCCAGTCCGATGGGAAGGTTCTCAGGCGGCCCACCCAACTCTCCAGCCAGCAGCTCTTGCATCCCTTTCCTGTCCATTCTGCACCCACAGCAAGCCCACCCACCTTCTGCCCAGTCTCCCTCGGACTGAAACTGAAGGCTGTCGGAAAGAAAGCAAAAACCTAAACAACCCAGCTGGCTGAATCGGGGCCTTTAATGTTCTGGGCACGAGTCAGCCAATGTGGCGGGCGGGGACACAGCTCCTTGTCTCACGGAGAACAGAGTGCCCGTCTCTGTGGCCGGCTCCCTCTCTTTGCTAACTTCTAGTTCTAGGACTCCAGCATTGCTAGCAATGGAAGAAGTGACCACCCGATTCATGAGGAATTACTTTGTTACTAATGGTGGTAATACTACTAATAATTCCATGCCCGCTTATTCCTATTCTCAGGGCACATTTGAACCCTCGGGGCCACTGCTCAGGAAGCTCTCGATATCCAGGCCCCACCCCTGGGCCCAGTTCCCTCCTCCCCCTCCAGCAGCTGGAGGCGGTGCTGCCCCTCAGATCCTAGGCTGACGCCTCCCCTCCCCCAAGGGCACAGATCCACAGAGCACCCCTCTCTCTTCTTCACCTCAGCCCCTCCATCACTACTATCCTACCTTAGAATTTAAACTGCTCGACTCTCTCGCATCTTTAAAAAAAAAAAGTCATCCTTTGTTCTTCTCCCATCTTCACACCAAAATTCAAGAAGTTGGCCACAGTCATCATTCCCCTCTCCCCGGCTCCCAGGCACCCCCTAAGCAGGCTTCTGCTCCCAGCAGCCACCTAAGGAGCTCACCCCAAGGGCATCAGGGACCCTTTCCACCCCTCTCCTGCTGGGCCTGAAGTCTTAGAGGCTGGTGACCCTCCTTCCTCTGAGAGTGAGCCCCTCCCGAGGTGTCCTACTGTCCCTCTTACCTCACCCCCAGAGCCTCCTTAGTCATCCTTGCAGCCCATCTTTAAATGGCAGTGGTCCTGGGGGCTCTGTCTCTGACCTCCTCCCAATGTGACTGCACCCACTCCCTTGGCCCCAGTTACCACCTGCAGTCTGCTGGCGACTTCTAAATCCCTATGTCCAGTCGCTCTTCCTCACGTGACCCCCAGCCCTGCGTGCCCAGCTGTCTGTAGGGCGGGGCCGATGAGGGGCACACACCCCAGAAGAAATTCACATCTCCCAGCCCTCCCCCCACTCAATACCTTCACTGTGATCAGCCACATCACCCACACAGCTGCCCAAGACCGAAAACTGGGGGCCCCCCTGACTCCTCTGACCCTTCACCAGGACCTGTCGATTCTACCTCCTGGACAGCTCTTAGATCCTTCTTTCCTGCCACTGTCCTCATTCAGCCGCCATCATTCCTGGCCTGTATCACAGCAGTGGCCTCCGAACAGTCTCTCCAATCTACTCTCTTCATTAGAACCACATGAACTTTGTCCTGAAGCACGTATCCATCATGTAAAGCCTTCCAGGGGTGCTGCCCACCAGATCCGTACCCGTCCCATCTCTCCTCCCCCATCCCCACTTCCACCCGCCTCTACCACACTGAGTTACCTGCAGGTCTGTAAGCGAGTTCCACTAACCTGAGTTACCCGCAGGCCTTTGCCCAAGCTCTCCCTCCACCTCCCATACTCTCCCCATACACCTTCACCAGGTAACTGCAGCTCATTCTTGAATCTCAGCTTGGAGGCTGCCTCTTCCAGGAAGGCGCTTTAGATTTTGTAAGAAGGGGTTTGAAGCCCCTGCTTGGTGCTGCCACAGCACCCAGTGCTTTCCACTCACATCACCAAATGACAGATAACTGTCACCAAATAACTTCTCTGCATCCCCCCCGAGCATGAGCTCCATGAAGGCAGAGGCTGCCTCAGCTGTTCTCAACTGTTGCCGCAACGCCTAGCAGCCGGTAAACCCTCAATAAACAGTTGCTGAATTAATAAGTGAATGCCTGACCCCGGTGGCCAGCAAATCCTCCACACCCCAGTCTGGAGGGGGAGGAAATCGGGGAGGTGGCTGTCTGGGGAAAGGCTTACAGGTTCTGCCTTGGGCCTTGGAGGCGGGCTTGCCCAGGGCTGTGGGACCTGCTGCCCACACGCCGCTCAGAGCTCTGTTGAAGGTGCCTAAGCCAGGCCCGGGGTCAGGAAGCCACCTCAAGGGCAGGCCTCCTGGGAGCAGGAAGGCAGGAGGGGGGCAACGGGGAGAGGCAAGGGCTGGTTTGCTCTCGTGCAGACCTCACAGCTCCGCCTGCACGCCACCTACCCCTTCTCACTCCTCTGTCCTCACTTGTCCATCCACCTGGGCACCCTTGCCTCCCCTTCTCTTGTCACCACCGCACACGGCCGTCCAACCAGCCCCGGTTCACTTCCCCTCCCACCACCACCCCCACCGTCTCTCCTCCCCACCTCCTCCTTCATCTGTCTCTCCAACAACAGCTGCCCTCCTAGGTTGGGCAGCTACCTCCTCTGGCTTCTAGGTTCCCTGGAAGGTGGAGAGAGAGACAGCTGTGGCCACTCTGCCCCGTTACCAGGCCCTCCCGCTGAACCTGGGCCCCAGGAGGCCCTCCCACCACCCCATCCTC
This sequence comes from Eubalaena glacialis, assembly GCF_028564815.1. Classification (NCBI taxonomy): domain Eukaryota; kingdom Metazoa; phylum Chordata; class Mammalia; order Artiodactyla; family Balaenidae; genus Eubalaena; species Eubalaena glacialis. The sequence goes on from NC_083724.1 coordinate 108,595,083, forward strand.
AGCGTGCCTCCCATCGAGGCGGGCGGACTTACCCTCGGTCAGCCCCAGGTGGATGCTCCAGTAGATCTGCAAGCACTGCAGCTCCTTCTTCATGCCCCGCTTGCAGCGGCAGTCGTACAGCGGGCTCTCCTGCAGCACCTCCAGGGCCGCCTGGCACTCCTTGTTGGCCAGCATGGTGTTGCGGTCCCGGCCGGCCAGGCACTGGCGCAGCGTGCGGTAGCGGGAGCTGCAGTTGGATTCGGCCGCGCACAGCTCATTGGCCCGGACACAGTCCACTGGGGGGCGCCAGCCGTGGAGCTCGGGGCCCTGCGGGGAGGAAGGGCTGGCCAAAGAGCGGAGGGTCTCGTCTGGGTGGTGGGGAGGGAAGACAAGCACGAATGAGGGCCGCAGTCTCCGACCCCAGAGGCAGGCCTGGGGGCTTGGGCCCTTCTGGGAAAGTCACACCCATTCTACTCGGCACAGCAAGGCCGACTCAAGGCTGCCTTCCCCAACAGACAGCAGGTCGGAGGAAGGGCTGCTAAAGGGTCCCAAGAGTCCACCATCTCTCCTCAAACCCAAAGGAGAAAAGCTGCCCTCTGCCCTGGTCCTACCAGACTCTCTTCTGGTTCCACTCCGTGGCCCTGGGCCCAGGAGCACAGAAAAGCCAGAGGCCCCAGCAAGACCACAGACAGTCTAAGATGCCAGGAAGCCAGAGAAGGATGCCACAGCCTCAGCAGAGAGCTGGCGGCTGCAGGGCCTCCTGGGGTGGGCCGAGGGGGCATCTCACTTTCAGAGCACCCAGACCTCCTCCCAGCAACCTCGGGTCCAGCCAGAGGTCCATCCAAGACACCAGACTAAACCTCGAAAGCAGCAGCGGATGGTTTAACTCTCACAGCCTCTTAGAGGCCAGAGTCACCCCCTGCATTCTACCCTGGGGAAACTGAGGCCCAAGGAAGGGAGATGACAACTCAAGGTCACACGCAGGCTGAAAAGACCCCTCTAACCCCCCCAGTCTATCCGTTCTGAGTCCCCAGACTTCCCGAGGAGACAGGGAGAGACAAGCATGACCCCATGGTCTGAGCCCAGAGGGAGGCGCTCCTCCAGGGGGGCTCAGCCCTCCACACCTTCCTGTCCCACAGTGCAGCCAGAGACAGAAAACGTACCCTGCAGACAAGATCCACCCCGGGCCCCGCCAAAGAAAATGCTGCAGACCTAGCAACTCCATCCCACCACACCTCCCACCCAGACACACCTCCCTCTCTCCCTCTCCATCGGGCTGTCTCTCTCCCTTTCTCTCCCCTATTTCTTTTTCTCTTTCTTTCCTCTCCTCCCCATCCTCCCTTGAAACCCTCTCCCCTCTGTCTCCCCTTTTTTTCCTTCTTTCCAGAAGCCAAATAACAAGTCAATTGCAAGCTGACCCTGGCCTCGCACACAGCCCCTCGCCTCCCCAACGATGAACAAGCAGGAATCAGTACACGCTCCTCATGCACGGCCTCAAGTGTCCAAACCCACGGTCCTCGGAAGGGAAGAGGTCAAGTAAGGAGATTCGGAGGGGAAGGGCAGGGAAAGAAAGGGCCGCTTGGTCCTTTCAAAAGCAAGCTCCCAAAACGGCTTCCTCCGGACACAGACATTCTCCCGGTCTCCCGGTCCTCTCCAAGCCCCTCAGATCCTGCCCCACAAAAAAGCCATACCATGGCCCAAAGCCAACACTGGCTTTTCCAGGACCCGAGGAGTGATCTGGGGGGGCTTCCTCCACTCCATCCTGCCCCAAAACATAAAAAGATCCTAGGGAGAAGTCCCCCCCCACCCCCCGGTCCCCAATCCCACAGAATCCCCTCCATCTCTACCCAGAACCGCCACTTCTCACTCCTTTCCCCAAGGAGGCCCTGCTCAGGGGGCAGCTACCACAGGGAGACAGCGACACCTAGAGGCAGAGTGCTGCACCGCGAGCCTGTCACTTCCGACTGAGTGCCGAGGGGAAAGGAATCAAGGAATGGGCTCTTGGAGGGCCAGGCCTACCCCACTAGGAGAGCAAGGGGTGGGCCTGGGTTGGAGAAGCCCTCAGGGTCCAGAGTAAAAGACTTCCCTTCTCCTCCTGACCACACCTCTGCCTCAGGACAGGAGGAGCTGAAGGCTGTGGCCAGGCTGAGACAAGACCATTGAAAAAACCAGCATGGAATGTGGTCATGGACAGTGGGGCATCTGCCCAGGTGTGGGTGGAGAAGTGTCCTCTGCCCAAGCCCAGGCAGCAGCTTTACTGCCCGGCTTCAGCAAATTCCTGGGTCTCTGAGCAGGACTCGGCTGTATCTGGGCCACCCAGGAGCAGCTGTGTTGACCCAGACTCACTGGTACCTGCTGCCCCACCTAGCCAGCCAGGTAGCCAGCCAGGTAGCCAGCCTGCTGGAGCCTCAAGACCGGCCCAGCCCTGGGCCTTCCACTGACTCCGCTCACCCCAGCATCCCAGCAGGCGTCTCCCCTCCCCCATTGGCGTCACCTGAGGCTGCACTGTCGGAGGTAAAATGAGAAAGGGGCATCCTACCCAGGCTTAAAGGTGAGGACCTTAGCCTAGGGAACTGGGGCAATAAGGAGACTTCCTCCCTGCCCTACAGGTGAGGTCTAGAGCCCCAAGGGATGATCCTTATAGAATCCTGGGCTTCCCTCATCCTGCCAGCTCCCAGGCAGGGAGATGCTCTGTAGGAGGGCCGGTGCATCTTCCGACCAAGCTCCCTGACTCTTCTAGTCGGAGTCATGACCCCCAAAACAAATCAAGCCCAGCCAGAGAAAGAAGTCATGGCAACTCGGTGCCTTTGGCCAAGAATTCTAGGAGAGTAAAGGTTGCAAGGTATCCTGGTGATGTTTCCAAATTCTAGATCAGGAGAAAACTCAGATCCCTCAAGGAAAGCAAAGACATGTAAAAGAGCTTTTAAAGATACAGAACGACTGAGAGACCACACAGAACTACAGCCACCCTCGGGCATCAAATGCCCCACAAGAGCTAGAATGCCAGTGGGAGGTGGGCCCTCTGACCAGCCCTGATCCCCACCCCCATCTCACTTTCTCCCTGAGCTTGTCAACACTGGAGGTCAGGCAGGCTGGGCCAGAAAGGCCTCTCCAGCCCCAGACCTCACTAGAACCTTGGGAGGGGCACACCAAAGGCCCCTGCTCCTAGGAACATGCTTCACTCTACCCCCCACTGAAAACGCCCATCACCTCTCAATCTCCAGAAAAGCCTATCCCCCTAGTGGAATTTCCAACGAACTCCCAACTATGGGTTCCTTGCCAGGAAAGGGCCCTGGGGCTGAAATGTCCTCAGCACAAACCTATCCCTTGTTCTCGACTGGCCTAACCCAGAGCCTTTCAACGTCCTGTGGTCACTCAGTTAACCCCACACCCCAGCTTTGGAAAGGGGCTTCTCATGGGAAGGGAACTGAAAGGCTGTAACCAAAGAGGATGCCGACAGCACCCTGCTCTTCTCCTGCTCTCAACCCCCCACACACTAGGGTCACAGACACCTGGGAGGACATCTCTGAACGGGCCCCCTACACGTGCACAGGAGAACAGTCTCTCCTCAGGCTCCTCAGCCGGGACAAGCCTGCCTGCAGCCTGGGGGGCTGGGCCTGGAGGTGACTGACGGGCCGGCACTGCTCTCCTCCACCGGGGGACGGAGACCTCAGAAGGCGGCCACATCTGGAAGCCCTGCCGGCCCAGGGGGTGTGCAGCTCAGGAGCAAGCAATCTGGCTGCTTTTCCTGAAATACAATTTTCTTTTCTTCTTGGCCCTGCTCATTCTTGGCCCCAGAAAGCTGCGTTTTTTAACCAGCAGTAGGAGAAAAGGTCAGGTTTCGTAATAGCCCCTTCAGAGAGAAAGCGTTGCCAGGAAAGGCCGCAGGAGCACAGTAGGCCAGGAGCACCGTCCCAGCCCCCTCCCTCAGCCCCTCCCACCCCGAGGAAGCTGCCTGGAGAAAAGCCACCTCTGGCTCGGGGAGGCCGGACAGTGAAGGCCACACCCTAGAGCGGGGCCTGGCCCCCTGGGGAACTCATGCCTGTGGGAGGGGGAAGAGGAGGGAACTGGCAAAGGGCCCAGGCCCCAACCAACATCGACTGGACTGCAAGCCCCCGTCCTAGTCAGGACACTTCTTAGACACCCCCCAGCAAGTGTTTCTGGGATCTGCACCTACCTCCCCAGGCCTTCCCCTCTCCCCTCCTCCGGGAGGGAAAGGGTGCCCTCATGACCCATCTGGGCAACCTGGCTCACCGCTGGCTACACAGCAGCCCAGGGTGGCAGGAGCAGCACCCACAATGAAGCAGATGTGTGCTTCAGAGCACACACACACACACACACACACACACACCCCGTTAGCCTGCCCCCTCTCTGGAGCACCTACTGGGGCAGCAGCCTTGCCTGGGACTCCTGGTTAGCACACAGCCTTGCAAACACCCACTTTTCCTCACCTCCACCCCCAAGAATGCTCCCTCTATACCCCTGTTTCCCAAGCAGCTGAGATAGATCTTGTGTAGCATAAAAAGGGGACGAGGGGTTGGTAATTCGGGGTGCGAAAGAGACTGCCGGGGTTCAGGGGCACCAGGCAGCCCCTGCTCGCTGCCCTTGGGGGAGTGGGCTTACAGAACGAGCAATGGTCTTTGTTCAGTCCAGGATTCTCCCCTCACCCCTCTCCTTCTTCACCCAAGGAAGCAAACTTTGGCCTCCCTCCCATCTCTTCCCACCAGCTATGGGGTCCCCTGCCCCAGAGGTGGCAAAGGGAAGGCACTGAACAGCGGCCAGAAACACTCCATGCCCGCCCACCCACCTGGCTCGGGTCTGGGCGGGAGGGAGGGCAAACGGTGGGGAGAAACTTGAAAAGTGTTCCAGGGAGTGGAGCCCCTAGGAAGGGGTTCGGAGAGTGGGAAGCGGGGTGCATTTTCCAGACGTTGATTGGCGGGTGAGGGATGGCTGCCAGGGCTGCCCCCACAGATGTCCAACCGGGAGCTCCTGGAGAAACCCATGCCCTCTACCACGATCGACTCAGGGAGCCGCCGGGAAAGGTGGGACTGGCATGATTTTCCTTTCCACGACACTGAGCCTCTCCCCTCCCTTCTCTCTTCCAGATCAAGAGTTGGAATTTTTTTTTTTCTTAAGTTGCCGCAATTTGAACCCATTATTTTGAGGGAAATGAGCGCTATCACTGCGTGTGAGTGAGCGAGTGTGTGTCTGCGTGCGTGTGCGCGGGGATGGTCTGGGTGTTATAAGTCTCCTTGCCAATCCCCCGCGTAACCAGCCAGCCGCGGCTCCCGTCCCTCCGCCCGCATCCTCGCCGCCGGCCCTGCTCGGTTCCTCTATGCCCGGGCCCGGCTCGCCCCGCCGCGCGCTCTCCCCGCCGGTCCGTCCCCCGCCAGCGCCCCGCTCGCCCCCCGCGTTCCCGGCTGCTCGCCAGCGCTCGAACGCACGGCCCGCGCAGCCCCCGAGGCTCCGGCGGACACGCTGCCCTCGCCACCCGCAGATACTCACCTAAAAAGAAGAAGAGGCAGAAGGCGTTTGCCAAGATCATGTTAAATAAATCCCACAGTTGTTTTTTTTTTTTTTTTTTGTCTTTCTCCCTTGGATTAAAAAATAACAACACCAACAACAGTAATAATAATAGCCAAGCAGTGATAATCAGCCCCAAATCCAATGCGGAGATCCCAGCTAGTCCACCCGATGAAGATCTTGAGTCCTGCGATTCTCGCCTCTGGCTGGAGGGGGTAGTGGAATGGAGGGCGGTGGGCGGCCTCTCGACGCCCCCCTTGCCCACTAAAATCAAATACACACGTATTCGGATGTATATCTGCTTTCCAAGCCGACAGCCGGTCCTCAGGTCTGCCCTCCCCTCAGCTCATCCGGGAAGGCGCGAGTCCCCACAGGTCCGATTCCCCTGCGCTTCCCGGGAGGGGACTGGGGAGGTGGGGGAGAAGCGATCTGAGAGCGAAGGGCTGGAAGGAAGCGGCGAGGGTGGGGGTCAGAATAAAGCGCAAATAAGAAAGAAATCCACCGACGGGTGTAAGCGCCTAGGAACAAACCAGCGGGAGCTTCGAGGACCAGAGACCGGAGTCGCTTCTTTCGCACAAGACGACGGAAAGATTTAAAAAAATCTTCTCCCGCTAACCCTTGCTCGTGTCACTTTTTTCTAATGGAATTCCAGTGACCGTGTCTCTCTGCGTGCGTGTGTCTTTCTCTCTCCTCTCCCTCCCTCTCCTCTCCCCGGCTCTCGCTCTTTGCTCCCGCTCTCTCCGGCTCTCCCTCGCTCTCCTTTCCCTCCCCCTTCTCCCTCTCCCTGCTCCTCCCTCCGCCCGCCCCCTTCCCCCTTCGCGGCTCCTCCGCCGGGGCTCTCGCGCCCGCGCCCCTCTCGTCCGCCCGGGGCTCGGCGCTCGGGCTCCCAGGCGCTGCCGGCGCGAGGCGCGGGCGCGCAGCGGAGCAGCGACACTCTGCAGCGGCGGCGGCGACAAGGCGGTGGCGGTGTCGGTGGCGCCGGGGAACGCGGGCCGAGAGGAGAGCTCCGCCACTGTCTCCCTCTGGTCTGCCGCCCGCCCTTCCCCGGATTGACCTGCAGCCTTGCCGGAAACTGACCGGCTCCCCTGGCAAAGGCTCGGGCTCCAACCCAAAGCCACCAAAGCCTCCGCACCCTCCTCCTCCCCACGCCGCGCGCCAACCCCCCCACTGCCCCCGCCCCCGCGCCCCGGCCACCGGCTCACGGAGGCCTGGGGAGGCTCAGCGGAGGCCCGAGGGCGTGGAGCGCCGGGCGCCCGAGCCATCCCGGGGGCGTGGGGGGAAGGGCGCTAGAAAAAAAACCCTGCTTGGTGGCTAGGGTCTGGGGACGGGGCTGCACCATCCGCGGGCGGATGCGTCCTTCGGCCAGCGAGCCGAGGCAGAGCGTCTTCCCGAAGGCGCTAGGGAGAAGAAGGATCCCCTCCGGCGCCAGCCCCCAGCGTCCCCGCGCAGCCTTCCTGCCCCGGTCGAGCCCCGCGTACGCCTACACGTGTGCTCTCCGCGCGGAGCTCGAGAACTTTCCCCGCAGGCCCGCGGCGCGCTCGCCCCCTATACGCCCCAGCGTCGCAGCCCTTCGAGACTGCCCTTCCCCACTTGTCTCCCTCCTCCGGTGCGGGAAGAAGTCTGCCGAGCCGGGGCGGCCTGACCGCCTCATCGGAGGCCGGCGAACCTCCCCGAACTGCGCGGGAGGGATCGGGGAGGGGGACTCGCACCCCATCCCGGCGGGAGCGCCTCGGGACCGACCCGGGCCAGGGCTCCGCGCCAGGCTCGGCGGCCGGCGCTCGGCTGCGAGCTGGGCTCCGGGGAGTTCTCCCGAGGCAGCAGGCAGCTCCCCGCTTCCGAGGCTCTGGGTGGGGTCCCCTCCCCCTTCCGGGAAGGGGGCGATTGATCCATCTGTCCACGGGCCGGGCTCACCGGCGTGCTTTAGTCACGGAATTTACAGTAAACGCTCAGAAGCACCAAAAAGGAAGCGTCTGGCTGGGATAGGGCTGAAGGAGAGGTGAGACTGCTGACACGTTCCTACAAGAGGGGGCGAGACGGTGGGCTGTGGACACGCGCGGGCACACCCACGCACCCCGGGCACCCCAGTTTCACGCTGCCATCTGACACATCCTTAGCTGCGTTAGAGCTGCCCAGCATCCCTCGGCTCCCGCGCACACATTCTTGCACGCAGCTCTGCGCGCGCACCCCAAGTGCTGGGGCGTGGTACACACAGTGCCTCGTAAAGTTTCCACGCTACCCAAAACCGGATCTGGGCTGGATCGAAGGTGTAGGTGTTAGTGCCTTTTAAGATGCGTTTTTAAATGAACAAGACTCTGGAAAAGAGTAAATGCTAGAAATGGACCTGGGCGCGAAGGGAGGGGTCACTTACAAAACCTGCAGCCTAGCCTTCGCTAGTGGAAAAGCTAGAGGGAGCAACTTCCATCTTGCGGATTCAGGCGGGAACGCGGCTTCTCCAGCCTTGGAAGCGCAGAGCTAAGGGTCTTCTCCGAACGCCTCACATCTGCCCCATCCTGGGGCATCAGCCCTCGCTCCATCCTGTCACCCTGCCATTGAGTGGTGGCCGCTTGGAGGCGTGGCCCTAGCAGGTGAGTGGAGAACCTGGGCCAGGAAGGCTTGGGGATTGGAGCTGGGGAAAGTCCCCTCGGGGCTGCCCTCCCTGCCATTCCTCCGGGCCTCTTCAGTTCTAGGAAAGGACTTCACATTTTCACTCCAAATGCTGGGAGACTTAAGGAACCGGCTTCAGAAAAGTTTAGGTTAAGGGTTGAAAACCTGATAGGAATTATACTCTTGGATCAGAGGCTGGAGGCTGGGAGACTGGTGTGAATAAATTTTCCCCCTCTCCTCTCCTACTTCCTGGGCCTTCTGGCTGCCCAAATGCCCTCCACCACTCCCACATTTCCGTATCCCACCTCGGACTTTCCCTCTCCCAAGGCCCTACTCCAGGCTCCAAAATTGCTGCTAGGCACATCTCTCTACCTCCCCCACCTCAAAAACAATTTCTATAACTTTCTTTTAATCCTGACTGGGCATAAGAAGGAAAATTCTCTGAAGCATATATGAGAGCTTTGCTGAGAAAGCAGTGATAAACACCCAGGGGTGGTGCCCACTGATTTCCCATGGTGGCGGTGGGGGGAGGGGGGATCTAGTAGCAGGAGGTGAGTGGCTGAGATCCTTCAGGGACTCCAGGTCACAGAGTCGTCACAAGGACAGTGGACAACACCAGCCAGGCCAACATTCACCTTGTTGTGGCCATGAGGCCCTCTGACCTTGGGCCCTTTCTTCCCTCCTGTCTATACAAGCATCTCCCACTACACCTCACTCTCTGCTGACCCACCTACCACCTGAACTGCCCTTAGATATGGCAGAGTCCAAGTGTCACCCCGTGATTTCCCAAGAATCTCCCATATGCACGCACCCCTGCCCCGTGCCAGGATCTGCAGAGGAAACACAGATGGACATGTGCTAGCCATAGGCAATTTAATCTCTCTGAGCCTCAGTTATCTCATCTATAAAATGGGGATTTTTTTTAAAAAACCCAACCTTGTCCAGATGAGATGAGATACTGTACACAGAGCAGCTAGTCAAATGCCTGACTCTTAGAAGGTTGTTCGTAAAATGTCACCCCTTTCCTCCAGGATCCAGAAGAATTTGGAACCTATGACAAGGCATAAACACCAAAGTGGCAAATGAAAACCAGAGATAAAAGGCTATGGGGCTTCAAGGGAAATAGAGACAGCTTTGTAGAGGGTCAAGAGAGAGACTTTCAGGAGGTGTAAACAGATGCCCTTAGGTTCACGGATACACGTTCACACACCCTTCCTCAGACTTTAAGGGCCCATCCCAGCTGCTCCTGAGCTCATGGGTAGATGAGTCTCTTGCCCACCCAAGATGGCCCCTCCGCCATCACAGATCCGGGAGTTATAATGTGCAGGGAGAGGGAGAAAGGACACTCGGGCCGTTAGTTTCTTCCCCTTCCCTCTTCTCTCTAGGTCTAGTCGTCTGGTGGAGTGGATTCTCTGGGGGGGAAGAACAGTAGGGAAGCAGAAGGACTAGCGGAAGTGGGGAGGGTTGCAGGCCTACCCGAGGATGCGCGCGTGCGCACACGCACTCTCATCAGCCACACAGCTCAACGGGCCAGACTTGTGCTACTCCCAGCAGAATCTCAGCCCCTCTTTTCCTTCTGTGGAGCAAAGAACGCTGAGGATTCCCTTGCCCCAGAGAGAAAAATCCAACCAGGAATAAAAAGAAGGAGGTGCAACTAAGATGTGTCAGAAACCATGGAGCTGGCAAGCGGAGGTGCCCTCAGCCATGGGACAGCAGCTGACCCAGGGCCTCCCACAAACCATCAACCAGCATAAACTTACTAGATCCCGCACCACAGTGCCAAGGGCTGTGGGGAATACAGTCCTGAGCAGGACTGCCCCTGCCATGGAAGCGTGCACAGGTAGAGTTAGATCGGGTACCCATGAAAAGAGCAAGCAGCCCAAAGGCACACTGGGGCCAAGTGAGAGAAAGGAAAGGTTAGTACCCGTGGGCTTCAGGAGGACTCACAGGGGGACGTAGGATTCGAGATGGACCTGGAAGGATGGTGGAGTTTGGCGGAACACAGAGGAGGGCACTCTGGGGAGGGGACAGCATAGGTCAAGCACAGGGGTAAGAAAGGTTTGAGGAACAGTCCAAGCGTTGGGAGGAACGAAGGGCACAGGTGGGGAGGGGCCTGGCAGAGAAGATCTGGAGGGTCCGATCGGGAGGTACGGTGGAGGTAAGCCTTCACTGCTTGTCCTTGTTCCCCTAGGAGCCACTGAAGGTGTTCGAACAGGCCAGTGGCATGAGAACAGTGTTTTAGAAGATTGATCTGACAACTCCATGAAGGATGGAGACAAGAGACGGGTTAGGAAGCGATTTTAACTGTCTCAGCCTGAAATAATGAGGGTCCAAAACAGGAAGTAGTGGTGGGCCCGAACACAAGGGGAGGGTTGTCAGAGGCTCTATAAAGATGAATCGGCAAGATGTGATAGATTCAACACAGGGGACAAGGAAGAGGGGAATTACCTTCTACTCACACAGTGACCAGCCAGGGGACAGCCCTGACTTCTCAGACTTTGTCATGGGAAAAAATAATTAAGGTAGCCAACTTTATGGCAGGATACATGTTGATATTCCTTTAATTTTTATAATAACTCTATGGGGTAGTTACTATTAATAGCCCCAATTTACAAATGAGAAAACTAAGGAAAAAAAAAAAAAAAGGTGATATAGCTTGCCTAAGGTCATATTTTAAGTGGCAGAACCAGGATTTGAACTCTGGCAGTTGGGATCCAAGGCCCCACCCTGGTAACCTCTATGCCCTGAATAAATAAGCAAAGTAACGGCTCTCCAGGCTATAAATTTTCATGTCCCAATTCAGAACATCTTAAATACTCCCTTTCTCCCTGCCCTGTCCAGCAACAGAGTAAAGAAATCATGAGAATTGAAATTTCTTTTTTATCTTTCCTGTGGCCTCGTCTGGCCTAATCCTTGGAGTTCAAATCTAAAGCCTAGAAAGGATCCTGCCTTACCATGGCACATGCCACAGTGTCCAACTCAGCACCCTGGGCCTGAGTCATGGTCATCCATGAGCTTTCCCAGGCCCGTTCCAGCCCCGTCCCCCCTCCTAATGGCAGGCTGACCCACTCACCAACCTTCCCTCCCCACAGGGGCCACTCCAGATCCCTGAGGCCCAGCCTGGCCAGAGCAAACTAGTCTGGGAATGGAGACCAGCAGGGATTTAACTAAAGCTTCTGATTCCCAAAGAGTGAACAGGGCTGCTGGGGCAGGGTGGGTGGGACCAGGCTAGGAGGAAAGAAATGCATACCGCAGTCAGGGGCATTGATTTCTCTAATTGATTTCAGTCTGTGTTCCCGTGCTTCATCATTCTCTTTAGAGGTAGGCACCAGCAAGAGGTGGGAATCTGGCTTTACTTAGCCTCTCCCCAGGGCCTCAGAGACCTCTCTGCAGCTGCACCCATGCCAGAGAGGCCCGCCCTAGCCCATTAGAAGGGGAGAAAGCTGCTGCTGCAGCAGGGATGCAGGGATGCAGATGGGGAGTTACTCCGTCAGGAAGCTGTCAATACCACCTTATGTAGATATAACACCTCACAGTTTCACAACTTCTTTCTCCCAGATCTTGAAGCCCTGACACCATCCCCCCTCCCTTTGGGAAGAAGGCGTGGCCAAATCAGCGTCCCTTCCAAGTGAACAAACTCAGGCTTGAAGATGGCCCATGACGTGGCCCAGGTTACAGTGCCCCCAGCAAGTGGCAGAGCCAGGACTGGAAAGTAGGTCCTCCCACACCCTGGTCTAGTAAGCTTTCACCTTCGGACAGAGAAACCAAGCATCCAGCCAGCCAGGGCTCCCGGGCTCTCTGCTGCTTTCTCCCACGCAGGAGATCATGGAGGAAAGGGAGAAGGCACCCAGCAATTTTTGGCTCTTCTTTTCATCTGGGACAGGTCTGGGAAGGGCTTTTTCTCTAAACTCCTCTTTCCCCAAAAGTCACAGGCGTCCTGAGAAAACTGAAGCCCCACGCCTCCCCTGCCACCTTCACAACTCCCCAGTGGCAGCAGGAGCTGAGCTGGTAAACAGCCCTTCTGATGAGCTACTGTCAGCTTAAAATATCCCAGCTACTGTCGAAGCCTCCTCCCCACTGGCCCTGGCTACGCTGCCCTCAGCTGATGCTGGCCCCATCCCGGCCGCGCCCCGGCGTTTGTCCTCGTGCCAGCACTGCACTTGGCAGACCCCAACTGCCTTCTCTCCTGAGCATGCCACCCACCCCAGCTCTCAGGCGCTGGTGATCTGCCAAGTTACCCAAGGTCAGAGGCAGAAGCCAGGGAGAGGGGCAGTGATTGCTTCTGCCAAGCTGTGGGGAGCCGGCTCCTGCTGCCTGGAGCCCCCCAGGGGAGCTCTCAGCCCCAGCAGCTCCCCACAGGGACAGCGTCTTTATTTACCTAAGCCTGGCAAGGTGGGTGGAGTGTCAGAGCTGGGTCTGAGATGGACAGTCACTTGAAGGGCCCAGCTTGGTCTCCAGGGGCTGGAAGGCAGCTCACGAGGGGCTCTGGACAGAAAATGGGGCCCAGAATGTCCCTCTCGGAGCAGACATGCCTTCCTCAGGCCCACCCGAGAGTTTGGCCAGATGAGCACATTTACCTGCGTGCCCACCTCCCTCACCCCAATCTCTTGTCCTGGGAACTTCTTTTCCCATATCATCCAGAAGGTTGTTTCCTTATCCTCACTGTCCCCAGGAACTACTGCTTTCCTGTTATCTTATCTCTCTTACTGCTCCCAGGGGGAGGGGTAATGTTTAACCAGAAAGAGTGAATTCCAATCATCATCAGCCCTCAGGCTCTTAGGGTTGGAAGGAACCTTCCTTGACAACAAAAATAAACAGCCAACAAGTGCACAGCACTCAACAACTCACAAAGCTTTTTTCTATAAATTCATCTCTCTTAGGCCTCCCAAACAGCCTCTTGAGGTGGGCATTTTTCAGACGAGAAAACCTAAAGTCAAGGCACCCAGTGACTTGTCCCTGATCACAGTGAGTGGCTGACCTAGGACTTGAACCCAGTCCTGACGGATTTCAAACTCCCTTATTTGGGAAGTGGTCTTTGCTTAAACGCTTCAGTAAAATAAAATCAAAATAAAATCCTTTTAATTATAAAAACTAAGACAATTTCACAGAAACACTTCCCAGGACAGGGTTCTCCCAGGGCCCCCATTCCCTGATTCCAGACAGCTTGGATATTTGAGTTGTTCCTTTGCCTCCCCATAACTCCACCTCCACACAGATGGGAAGCGTGAGGGAGTCTCCCAGAAGTCCCTCAGACTGCACACGTCCCTGGACAGCCAGCTGCCCGTCGGCCTCCCTGGTGGCAGGCCTGCGTGGATGGTGTCTGCCTGCAGCAGAGCAGGCCAAGTCCGCATCTGTCAAAGCCATCAGGTGCAGTCCCCACCTCCTACTCCACAGCCCAAGTCATCACACCCCCCAAAGCAGGCTCCGTCCGGAATGGGCCACTCCCCGGGGTCCAGGCACCCGCTGCCTCCCTATTCCAAAACGGGTGAGTCCCTGCTCCTTGGAGAGTCCGGGGCTGGCTTCACTAGAGGGTCTGCACTGCTGATAGCAGTGAGCGCTCCAGGATTCTGCAATCGTCCTGGCCCTAGGGTGGGTCTCATTTCTTCATATTCTTGCTACCTGACTCCTGGGATGACACCCCAACTGGCAAGTGTGGCATTTTGGAATGAGTGTCTGACTAGGGTTCAAGTTCCACGTTTGACCTGGGCTTGCTGGCAGCCCAGGAAGGAGTTCAGTACTGTAGCACCATGCACGTAGCCAGTGCTCAGTAAGGGTTTCCACGTTGCAAGAAAGAACAAAAGGAAGAGGAAGGCTGAGCTATGTACTATTGGAATCTCTGTCCTCTCCTCGTCTCCGTCTCCATGCTAACTCCCCAACTCATCTTCCACCAGTGCACCCCATGGAATGAGCGAGCAAAGTGTCCTCGGGTGCTAGCCTCCAGCTCTGCCCCCAGCTACACATGTGACCTTAGGTCCCCTGGAATGATGACTCCCACACCCTGCCAGCCTCACAAGGAAGAAGGAAGATCAAATGAGACGCTGAACAAGGCAGTGCTTGGAAATGTATGCGGTGCGGCGCTCTGCAGATGCAGGCAGCAGCCATTCTGTTTGGGGGCAGCCCACACCCCAGGGCGATGTCTGGCGTCACCCTCTCCCACCTGCTTCAGGGACGAGCAGCCCACGCCCCAAGCACTGCTGGGACAGCTCTTGCTGCTCTAGTGACTCGGAGACAAGGTAAAGAGGAAAATTCCCATTTCACAGATGGGAAAACTGAGGCCTCCAGAGCTCGGCACCTACCACACTCTGTCAAAAATGGCTACTTCTTGTCTATACTCCTCATTGATCCAAAGCTCTATGTAGACAGGATCTATGTCTTCTTCATCCATATATCATCAGAGGCTGGCACAGTAAGTGCTTGTTGAATGAATGAATGGATGGATGAACCAATGATTCCTCTCACCTGACATAACCTCAGTACAGAGACTCGGGCTGGCATCGCTGACCTGGTTCAAAGCACTTATCCCCTGTCACTGGACTCACTGGGGTAAATGACCCATATATGAATATTTCTCTCTCCTCCTATTCTGTTCTTCTTAGAAAAAATTGATAAATCTGACCAGAGGATTTTTTGGCCATTTAAGTTCTTTTCATTCACACTAGATTGGCTTATACTCTTCAAAGTCTAATTCTGCAAGACTTAGTACATTAATGGAAGTCGGACTCGTTAGAATTCCCGACCTACACAGTGAACTGCCTGGCTCTTACTCGAGAGCGTGTGAGTCCCCCACCCCCGACACGCCACCCAGTGACCCCAGTAATTGTTCAGTATGAAAACTAAACTTTGGTCCTCCCCCAGCCTGACCCCACTGAAGCAGGTGGCAGGGGTACAGCCCACAGAGAACAGACCACAGTGCTGGGAACACGGGGCTCCCCCAAGAAGGAGTTTCTGAACAGAAGAAAGAGTGAAGCTGAGCTCGTGTGCCTGCACCCCAGGTGGTCAGTGCCCCTGGTCACCTCTGGCCCCCTGGTGTCCCTGTTGCAGGGTGACCCCTGATGGGGGAACCCCAGTGTCCAAGCTTGCCTTCCGCCACATCCAACTAGTTTCCCGTTTCCTCTCAGCTGGCTGCCACTTTGCAAGGCAGTCTGATAACCCATCCTAAGCCAAAAGATAATCTATGTATTTGAAGAGTTGCCAGTGCATCATTGCATTTTCCAGAACTAGCAAAACTGATAATGATCTGTTTTTGGGCATCAATCCCAATCAATCAATCACTGAATTCTTTAATACCTTCTTGGTACTCCTCTCTGACGCATATGCATTTTAAAGAAATATGAACAGAGAGACAGGCCTTAACGTGAAGTAAAGGCTCTCTAATAGCAGAAATGAGGCACCAGGAGAAGGAGATTCAAATGAGAATCTGAGAAGATGAATCTGCATCTGTGGCATGTCAGCCACTCCCCTCTCTTCACTGGGGCAGATGCTGTTAATTGATTGCAGCTAAGACTTCTCAATGCAACGCACCAGGCAGCCATAACCAGTCACTTGAGTCGGCACATGAATTCAGCTAATCCACTTGCAAATGTGGCTCCATGAATTCTGAATGACCTCCGGTTCTAAGATCTGGGGTTTGGGCAGGTACCTGGGAAGTTGCTCCCTCCGCCCTTCAAATCACACTCGGGGCTGACCCCCATGTATGCCCAGCCATGCCAGGAGTGACCCATGGGGGTGTCCAAAAGGCTTTTCAAAAGAGAGAAAACTTCCTACTCCCTGAAGGAGGACAGGGAAGGGGTGTGTTGGAGCAGACCCATTGTGCCGAGAAAAACCATCGGCCCCTGTTGGAATCTGATCCCTGCTACAAAAGTGCTTCCAACCTCCCATCAGTCCTGAGGGAGGGGGCATTTCTCCCTGAGGTGCTGCTAGGTCCCTACCAGACCACCACACGCAGAAGCTCCATCCATCTCTCTCCTGGCTCCTGGGTCTGACTCAGGCCGCCTGAGGATGAGAAAGGGCCTCCCCTCCGGCCTCCCCCACAGGAGGAACCAGGAGTCGGGGAGGCCACAGGGCACGCCTGATGTTGTGTCTGTTAACGAGTGATCGTGATCGAGAGCACTTAAATGGGCTGCACAAGTGCCACACCAAGCCGGCCGCCCCAGCCCCGGGGCAGGAGACAGGGGATGCAGGCAGCCAGAGGGCACACGTTCCCCACCTCACACACTCCATCCCAGACCCCTGCTTTCAGAATTCAAGTTAGAGTTTCCTCTCCTGCTTCCCCACACCTGCTTCTTCCTTCCCGTTGGTTCAAGAGGACGCTGTATTGAGCACCTGCTATGCTCCAGGTACCATCCTGCTGCTGAGGGTACAGCAGACAAGGCTCCTCCCCCGGGAGCCCCCCCGCCCCCAGTCCTCTCCTGGACACACTACCTTGGGCCAGCCAGGCCCTTCTCCAGTTAGGACACCACCACGTGGGCCTCCTTACTGGCCTTTGGAAATAGGAAATGCAAAAGTAGTGGAATGCCTTACAAGGCACCCTGGCCCATACGATCTCATTTGATCCTCAAAGCAGCCTGTGCACAAACAGGCAGGTCAGGCTCTCCAGTCAGAAGGAGGCTGGTTGGCTCTGCCACTTACCAGCTGTGTGACCTTGGGAAAGCCCTTTAACCGAGATGCGCCTCCAGAGGGGGACAGTAGGCCTCCCTGTCTGCCTCACACAACCGGTGGTCCATCAGCCATCATTAAAGCACCTGCTGCAATAGACACAGACAAACCAAATCGATGAGGCGCTGCCTCTGTCTTAGATAAGACGGTATCAAAGACCTTCCAGCCTGGCTGGGGGAGGCAGATGGACAAGCAAATAAGTGCAACAGAGTTTGGAAGCTACGGTGTAGAATTAGGGTAGAGTGGGGAGAGGGGTTGATTTAAAACTGGATATGTATAGAAATGGGGATTTTAGAGCAGTCATTGCATGAAGAAATAACACTAAGCTCTTAGCAGGGGCATTCCCATATATGTACTTGTTCCAAGGATCAAAAACGATGGTAGATGCGAGCCTGCTCTGTAATAAACTGCGGAAAGCTGTCCAGTGCAAGGTATTATACTATTAATGTAAAATGTCATACTTCACCCAACCAAGATGGGTTGCATTGGTTAAGCGAGGCTATGCTACAGCAAAAAAACAGCTGCAGAGTCTCTGAGGGTTACACCACCAAGGTTTATTTCTTCTTCATGCAACATGCTCCGCGTACGTTGGCAGGCGGCTCTGCTCCACACAGTTGCTCAGGGATTCAGACTGACTGACGGGCTGTCATCTTCCATCTCCCGGAACACAAGGCATTCTCAGTCACTGAGGCTGGAGGAGAGACAGCTGGAGTGTGGAGAGCCAGGAAGAGAGATAGGTGTCCCTTTCACCCACAACCCATTGGCCAGAACCAATTACGTGGTACCGTCTAACGGCACTGGGACTGGTAGATGTGGGGGAACAGATGGGGTGTCTAGTGGGCATCAATGTCTTTATCACAAGGGCCAGAGGAAACCTCTCTCCATCGTGGGTGTTGGGCTAATCAGAGAATCCTTTAGGGAACTCTGTGTCTGGTCCCCTGGGGGCCAAGCAGTCTCAGGGGGATGGGACTGGACCTGAATTTTACCCATCTCCAGAGTGACTAGCCATGGCAGAGAACTCAGGGACAACCACAATATCTGAGTTATGTCTGTGACTCAGATAAGCCCAGAGTTAATAATAATCATAGTTAACATTTATTGAGCATTTACTATGCGCTAAGTCTATAGCACCTAAGTTGTTTCATTTAAGCCTCACAATAACCCAGGAAGGTAAGTGGTATTGTTAGCCCCAGTTGATATATGAAGATAATAGAGAAGTCCAGAGTTCTTCATACTCTTCAGTGAGTAAAATAACAGAGCAGGAAGTTGAATGCAGAACTACCCTGTCTCCAAAAGCCATTCACTTTACCACCAAGCTATACTGTCTCCCACTGTAGTCCCAAGCTCCGGATTCTCACTGGGTATATGACCTCCGGTAAGTCAGTTCACCTCTCTGAACCTCAACTTCCTCATCTGTAAAATGGGATTAATAGAAATACATTATCTCATGGGATTGTTGAGAGAATCAAAAGATTATCTCTTAATTATCTTAGAGAAAAGAGTTTTTGTCAACTATACACTTCTCTGCTGTTACATGACCAAAAAATAGCTGTGGATTAGACATCTCTGAGGGACCAGGCAAGAGTCTGAAGAAAGATCACACCTGCTGGATGGGGGCAAAGCAGGACAGATCCCTTATTCCCCGAGGAATCTTGCTGACACACTCGAAACAGCCCCAGCCAACCAGCCAACTACAACTAGGTATAGACCTTCCATGCCTCTTCCTCTGGCCCCAGGCTCCCTTTGGCAACTCTGCTACAGCTTCATATTTGTTTATTTTTCCTGCAGAGGTTTCTGCAATATTTCTCCCAAGTGGGACAGCTACATCAATAAGTTCCATTGCATCACGAATGTAATGAAGAGCAGAGTGTCTGGCTTGCTGGCTGGGGCTTCTGGTCCAGTGCACAAGGCACTGTGTCACACACACGCACCCCTCCCCCCTCGACAGTTTGGCCCCTTATGCCCTCGCCGGCCCTTTTCCCCATCTCCAGCCTCTAATTCCATTCTGCCCCAGGACCCCGGCTCCAGCCTGCTTGGTCCGCACATCCATCCCCCAAAGTGCTGATCACAGATCCTACCCTTCCCCAGCCCGGAGCTTTCTGTCAAGACATTTCCTCCACCTAGAATATCCTCCCATCATCTCTGCCTGTCAGATCCTCCCCGATACACACAAAAGAGTCAACAGCGGTTATCTCTGGCTGATGAGATTACGGATTATCTTTATACTTTTCTTTCCAATTTTCTCTCTTCAGAGATTTGGGGGAATGAGCACATGTTATTTTTACACTCAGAAAAGCACAATGAACTCATGCTTCAAGTCCCTGCCCTCCTGCAAGGCACACCCCTCACCCTAGCACACAGTTATCTTTCTCCTCTGAAATCCCATAGCTCTCCGCCCTATCACAAATTGTTTTGTGATTAACTCGAGTTAATTTACTGCCTGTGAATGTCTGATACCCACAACCAAATCATAAACGCTGTGAACGCAGGGACCCGTCATCCGCATCTGCCCTCCCCTGCATAGCCCTTTGCATACATCAGGGCCCCAGGCACACACGAAGTTGTGAATGAGACTTAGTGATTTCCAGTAACAGGGACGTCTCTGGTATACTTTACATTGGCTTGGGCTGGGGTGGGGGGTGTGGCCGGGGGGAGATCATTGGAAGTTAGAATGAAGGGGCATTGGAGTGTGTATAACCCAATGGCCTGAATTTATACAGACTTTCTGACATTGAATTTGCCCACTAATAGGGCTTTATTACTCCCACCACATGAGCAGCCAAACTAAGGCCTGGAGAGGTAAAGCAATTTGGCCCAAGAGTCTAGAGCCCACATATCCTGTCACTCAGCCCACACCTTAACCACTAAACCACAGCTGCCACTCCAAGATCTTATTAATAGCCATTTCTCCCCCCAGTCAGCAGCTGGACATGGCTTGCCAGGTTAATAATTTGTTCATTAGGCGCCTAATGAATTACTTGTTAATTGCTAACTTGATGCACAGCCAGCAGTCCCCATCTGCCTGGAGAAATGGCAGCAAATAACCACAGAAGGGCCGGCCAAGCTCCGGCCTCTGGAGAGCAGGAGTTTTCAGCCTGAGAGGGTGGTGGCAGTGGTTCCCAGGGAAAACGCCTGTCTCGGCCAGTCGCCTGGAGCACTGAGAAGTCCCCAGGGAGTGGCACTTTCCGGGTAAGCCAGCACAGACAGGGCACCTCTTGCTGGACCGATAAGTTCCCTACAAATGTTCAGGGCTGCCCAGATCTTCATCCCCCATCTTTCAAGCCTCCTCTCCACAAGACTTCCCCTAATGATTTTCTTATATTTTCATTTTCTCTGAGCTTCCACCACTTGAAGTCAGCACTATTCAATTTAAACGTCACATCGTGTTTTCTCTGAGTATCGGTCTTGTCTCCCCATCTTGAAGGCATCTACTATATCCCTATTGGACTCCAAGCTTCCTGAGAGCAGAAACCACATCTTTCTTGTTCATCTTCGTATCTCCTGTACCAATAGTGCCCAACTTAATAAGTATTTATTACAGGAGTGAATAATTTACACTTTCCTGGATAAATGTGTACTAGTTTGCTAAGGCTGCCATGACAAAATACCACACACTGGGTGGCTTCAACAACAGAAATTTATTGTCTCACAATTCTGGAGGCTGGAGGTCCACGATCAAGGTGTTGGCAGGTTTGGGTTCTCCTGGGGCCCTCTCCTTGGCTTGTAAACGGCCGCCTTCTCACTGTGTCCTCACGTGGCCTTTCCTCTGTGTGTGAGCATCCCTGGTGTCTCTCTGTGTGTCCAAATTTCCTCTTATAAGGACACCCTTACAAGATTGGATTAAGGCCCACCCTAACAGCCTCATTTTAACTTAATTACCTCTTTGAAGGTAATTATCTCCAAATACAGTCACATTCTGAGACAGTGGGGGGTCAGGACTCCAACACAGGAATTTGGAGGTGGACACAATTCAGCCCAAAACAATTTCCCACCCCACAATGCCTACCTCAGTGCTAGGCATGTATTAAAGGGTCATTACATGCTCCAAAGTTGATAGGCCTTCCATTTTCTCTGCAGGAAGGGCTCACCTTTGTGACCTGGGTTCGCAGTCCTGCTCAGGTCCCAGAAAAACTCCATAGTGGAATATTTAAGGCAAACCCTCTTGGTCATGTTGGCTCCCAAATCCTAATAGCTCTGTTATTTTTGAAATCATTTTAGAGCAGCACTGAATAAAGATGATGATTTTTCACATTTGCATAGCAATTTTTCTTATCAGAGCACATACTCGTTTTATCCTTCCAGCATTGCTGTGAGGGAGGAAGAGGAGGGTTACGACGTCCATCTTACTGACAAATAATTGAAATAGGAAGGAATTAATAAACTTTCCCAAGTCGTGACTTTCACTCCCAGGTCCCTTCCTAGGAACCCCTGTAGGACGGGCCTCGGTCATTTCCTTCTCTGTGTCTCAACACCCGGCCTGGTGCCAGGCACAGAGAGGATGCTCAGGGGATGTTTGGCATTAACAACAGTGGAGCTGCCGGTAGAGCCTTGATCCACAGCGGAAAGAGGGTGACGAATCAGTACTGACTACCACCACCCACCCCCGCCCAAGCACCCTCAGGAGAAACCAGCTCGAGGGCCAAGTAGATGGCCAGCTTCAGTGTCTGAGGTTCCCATGCCAGCCTGCTTTTCAGATAAGACCTTGAAGGCCAAGGTTAAATTGAACATGATTCTGGGAAATAATATATGTATTATCACTTTCACACTGCTCCCAGCGACGATAAGGAGAATGTGTTTATGGTACAATCGCAAAATGATTTCACATATTATTTATTTTTATCCCTTTGTATCGCAAGTATTTTTAGAAGCTCTCTCAAATTCATTGCAGAGTGAAGCAGGGGATACATTTTAAAAATACACTATCTCATTTCGTCCTCAGAACAAAGCTTCAAAGAGGATGAGAAGGATATTATACCCATTTGGCAGAGAAGTAAAGCAAGGCAGAGAGAGGTCAAGTATTTGCCCAAAGTTGAACAAGGAGCAGCAGGCCTGACTCAGACTATCTGTCCTTTCCTTGGTATCACTGGATTGATGTGGGAAGAACTCTGAGGAAATGGACCAGGAGAGGTCCCTTCTGAGGGCAGGAGGCAAAGAGAAAACTTTGCACCAGCAGGTACCAGATTCTATCTGCAGATGTATCATCTTTGGCAGACATAGAGTTTTTAAACACTTTGTATCTGAATGATTTCAACTGAGGTGCAGCCTCCCCAGCCCCACACAGGCCACACCACACCTTATTGCATCAATCCCCACTGTCCACAGTTATGTTGCCATCCGGATGCTAATGGCCTTTGAGTTTGCAACCCGTTTAGCCTGTGAACAGCAGCCTTGCAGTGGGCTTCCTGGGGCAGACCAGTGGATGTTTGGGATGGGAGAGATCTTTAGGTACGAGACAGGGCTCAGGAAGGGGAGTGGGGGAACAGCCAATGCAAACTGCACCCCCCATCACCCAGCAACAGAATTCTGCCAAAGTCAGGCAGACCCTGAACCAGGTGATGGGATCTGGCACCTTAAAGCCCCCAGAGGCTGCTTACCCCTACAGTCCTGGGCATAACTGGACCACATTTTTTACCCTCCTTGATCATCCTCCAACACACGGTGTGACATAGGCAACAAAATAAACCAGCCGAGGTCTCTCATCAGCTCAGCCAACCAGGAGAAGTTGTGAGCCTCACAATCTCCATTAAAAAACCAATACAAGAAGCACATAGCCGATGACACAACAGTCCCACTGCTGCCTCCCTGCTGGCTTTTTCTCTGATGAACACAGGTGCCCCAAACCCAAACAGGCTCCCTGCTGCTGTGTATAACTCTGGACTCCTGTGTAAATGACCTAAAACATACAGTCCTTCTCCACCCCCCCTTCACCAGGTCCGTCTGTCTCTAGCTTGGGTGTGGTCAGCCTCCTTCCCTCTCCCCTCCTCCCCTAATTGGTCTGGAGCTTTAGAGTTGCTCTTTTGTGTCATACTGATGTCCCCAATCTCTTCAAGTCCTTCCCTTCCCCAGGCAGAGTCCATCCTAAGCATTTGCTGCCCGCATAGGTCAAAATCTATGACCACTTGGTGCCAGCTCCTTGGCACACTGAGGATGCAAAAGGAGTGGCCTGGGGGTGGGGCAGGAGCATGACAGGTCCCAGCGGGATGGGGGGAAAGGGAGGCATTAAAGGGGCTGCCCCTCAGAGACCCCCTCTCAGCAGCACTGCAGCACTGCCAAGGACCCAGGAGAATGCCATCGGGAGAGTGGGCTGCGGGCACTCAGTGGAGTCGATGGTGTTGGTGGGAATGTCAGCTACAGAGGCTGAATTCTCTGGGACTCTGTGGCACAAAGAGGAGGTGGTGCAGGACCAAGGCCCCGGCTCCTGGAAAGGGGCCCCAGGAATGAGGTGAGAGATGCACTTAGACACGCCTAGTACTTCTTGTGCCCTGGGTACCAGTCTTGGTAGGACTGGGAGGATCTCCCAGCAACCAGGCAACCCCCGTGGAGAAGGGAAACCTGGAAAGCACCTGCCTCTGCCAGGACCTCAGGGGAGGGGGCTGCCTCTTGATGGCCTTGCAGAAATATTTGACACTTCTGCCCTTTCCAGAAAATCCATTTTCAAATCCCACTGTCTTGGGAACAGGACAGTGGCTGGACCGGCCTCTCAAGCCCCCAGGAGAGGCGGGGAGCAGCGTGCAGAGAGCAGGACAGACCCAAACCCCCGAGCTGGGCCAGGACGGAACATGCACTTGCAGCCACCTCCTTGGAGGCCACCAGGGCCCCTGTGGAGTGCCCCTCTGCTCTCTCTGCCTCATGTCTGCCCTGGAACAGAAGGCAGAGCTGGCCTCCCTCTGAGGCAGCATCACAGCTGGTCCACAGCTCAGCCAGTGCTGCAGGAGGTCCCAACCGAGGCAGGGTCTTCCCTGCAGCTATAACCCCTTCTAAATTCCCAAGCCAGGAGACCTTAACTGTCCACTTTTCCCGCTGTTAGAGAACTTGGGGCGGGTTTCCCCAGGCTGGATCAGCCAGATAACTGAGTGTTCCTCCCAGGACTAAACCCCAAAGGATGTCTCCACTAACCAAACTCTAAGCAAACTCATGGGCAGGGCCCGAGCATGCGGAGCCTCCCCAGTCCCCTGGCCACCTAGGGTGATTGGTGGGCTCAGGGAGCAGCCCTTTATATTCCCAAAGTCCCGGGCCCCTTGTCACAGGTTCTTCAGATGCCAGAAACCCTGGGGTCCTCCTGCGTACAAAGCCTCCCCCTCCACACGCCCCCAAAGGCTGTCCTAACAGCTCCATTCCAGGAGTGAACGGAGATCTGCCCCTCCACTCCCACCCCTAGGACACTCACTGCAGAGTCTGCCTTAGCTTCTTTTGTTTTCTTTAACTCTTAAAAAAATTAATTACAGATTCACAGGCAGTTGTAAAAAATAGTACAGATGGGTCTCATAGACCCTTCATGCAGTTTCCCCTCACGATTACCGTTTACATAGCTCTCTTACAGTATCAAAACCAGGAAACTGACTCAGTACAACTACAGCGCATTGCATTTTCTCACAGGTGCAGATTCACGCAACCACCACTGCAACCAAGATACAGAACCATTCTGTTGCCACAAAGGCCCCTCCTCTTCCTCCTCCCCCTCACCTCCCCAGCCCCAGGTTGTCACTAATGGTTTTCTATCTCTGTTGAGAGTATCACTTCCGGTCTTTGCCCCACTGAGCTAGTGCCCATTGGGAACCACCTCAGACACCAGGCAGACCCCAGCTGAGAAGAGGACTGACCAGAGCAGGCAGGCCCAGGACAGAAGTGGCCCAAGGCATCGGGAGCCCAGCCTCGCTCGGATTCAGACACCCCACAGACCTGGAGCCTGTGTACCACAGACCAGTCCTCACCTGCCCGTGTCGGGCCTGCTCAGTCACTCCTGTCCCATTCTGCCTCCAGGCCTCTTGCTGCCCTGGACAGGGTCCCTCACCTGCCTGGTCCACTCCCCCACAGGTGAGTTCTCCAAAGCAGCTGCTCTCTGCTGCCCCCATCAGGCAGTCTGCCATTCAAGTGTCCCGGCCCCAGGATTTTAATTTGAGATTCTCCCAAGTCATGCTTCCCCATACTGTACCGACATAATTCATTTTTATTACCTAAATATAGAGCTTAATATTTGTCCCTGTTAAATTTCATCTTGTTTGTTTCAGGCATCATTTAAGCTTATCAGGATGTTTTCAAACCCTCAGCTATCTCTCTGGACCTCAATTATCCCTTCTGTCATCTAAAAATTTAATAATCCTGCTGTGTCTTCACCCACGTCATAGATGAAATGGTTGAACTGAACAGGGTTTAGAACTGAGTTCTGTGGCACAATACTAGGAACCCTCTTCTAAACTGAGATTTGAGATTTAATCAATCCCATTTAGGGAACGATTTTTCAGCATCTGTAGGTCCCCCCAAGTGCATATCAACTGGACTTCATTTTTTCATTTATTCACAAGGCTGCCACGGATGATTTTACACTGTCTGCTCAAGGGTTGACCAACCCGAGTAGCTAAGCCTCATCAGCCCCGAAGTATAAAATGTGCTCACATTTCCTTTCATACCCAAGTTACGACACCTTTTGAGTCCTTACTCACTTAACTAAGGTTCTGATTCCCGAATATTCCCAAGAATACCCAGGATTGTGTACATTTATCTAAAACACAGCCCTCCTCAAGGCTACCTGGCTGCTTTACCTGCAAAGAAACCGCAAACCCAGAGACCAGTTCTGCTCCCTGGCCTTGTGGTAGACCTCTGCCTGATTTGTGGAGGCAAAGATATGGCTTTCTAAGGTGAGAGGGAGGACATCAAATCTGCTCAGGACCCAAGTTTTGCACCTGTAATTGGAAGTATGCAGCTTTTCCTCAGAATCACCAGGGTCCTGGGCCACTAGGGCTCCAGAGCTGTCCCCCACATCCCTGACTGATGGTCCTGGAGGCCTGGCCCCAGGCCTGATTCCCCCTGCCTTACTGGTGAGTTTCCACCCGTGGAGCCATGCTATTCTTTCCTGCCTGCTGGCCCCAGCGGCAGCCATCCAATACATCAATGTGGACATGGGTCCCATTCCCCATCTCTGTGTGGACCCCTCTGCTCCTGTGTATGTTCAGGATAAAAATAGAGACTTAAGAGAGGTACCATCAACAAGGCCACCCCATACCTAAGTCCCAGGTGCACATGGACAATATCAGGAGAAGGGTGACCCCCACCCATCACCCTCGGCTAAGCGGAAGCGCCCTGTGCCACACTGCCGATCAATCTAACAGCTGTCAAAAAGAGGAAAGAAGGCGGGTTGATCTGCTTTGTTCTAAGTGAACTCATGCTGGCTTCTAGCAATCACCTTTCTTTTCTAAGAACTCACAAATCAAAAATTTCAGGTATCTGTTTTAGCATTTTGCCAAGAATCCACACTGAAATTACTGAATAATCATTTCCAGAATCAGGAAAGGTTTCAGGCTATCTGGGGCCTGATGAATAAGATTCTTAAGTGGAAGCCAGGCTTCCCCAAGCCCTGCCAGCTGTTCCTTCCCCTCTCACTCGCCATCATGATCACACACACGCACACGTGCACACACGCATGCGCACACACGCACATGCACCCGTGAGGCACCCTCCAACCAGACTACACTCAGAGGACAGACAGCCTAACACAGACATGCCATCCGTCACAAAGACACCCAAAGTCAACGTTCCTGATTCTTCCCCATCTTTTCATCTCATTCAGAATTGCTCTGTCCTCTGTCCGTCACCCCAGCCCCTCCCCAGGTGGTAATAGACATCTTCATATCTCTGTAATTGTGACTGTGGCTGAGGAGCCGTGTGATGGCAGGGAAAGGGGAACCAGGCACACGGGAAAGTGCTCAGGCGGGCTCTGACCCATGCCGCGGGCACACACCTCCATCTGCCAGTGGCCGCCCTCCCTGCGTGGGGAGTTGGTGGAGCGTTGGGGAGTTGATGGAGCGTTGACTGCCAGTTACGTCCTTGTCTGCGGACGCTGCAAAGACACAGTTTTCCGTGGAGGAATTCTAAGTCTTAGACTCAAGTCTTCTCAGAATTATAGTAATTAAAGTTGAGAAGAGCAGCATGCCAGGGCCCCTCCTTAACCTGTCATTTCTGGGCTGATGACGGGGATCCGACTTCAAGGTCACTCTGTCCTCCTCCCAGATGTCCTCTCTCTTTCCTTCCTGCCCCTCTCTCCTCTCCAAGCCAGGCCTCAGACAGCCAAGGGCCCAGCCTTCCCCGGTCACCAATGAGAGGCCAACCAGGTCCCCTAGAATGGCAGGCACCTTCAAATATTTGCAAATGAAGCGACTGACAAAGGATTAATCTCCAAGATTTACAAGCAGCTCATGCAGCTCAATAACAAAAAAACAAACAACCCAATCCAAAAATGTGCAGAAGACCTAAAAAGACATTTCTCCAAAGAAGATATACAGATTGCCAACAAACACATGAAACAATGCTCAACATCATTAATCATTAGAGAAATGCAAATCAAAACTACAATGAGATATCATCTCACACCGGTCAGAATGGCCATCATCAAAAAATCTAGAAACAATAAATGCTGGAGAGGGTGTGGAGAAAAGGGAACCCTCTTGCACTGTTGGTGGGAATGTAAATTGATACAGCCACTATGGAGAACAGTATGGAGGTTCCTTACAAAACTAAAAATAGAACTACCATACGACCCAGCAATCCCACTACTGGGCATATACCCTGAGAAAACCATAATTCAGAAAGAGTCATGTACCAAAATGTTCATTGTAGCTCTATTTACAATAGCCAGGACATGGAAGCAACCTAAGTGTCCATCATCGGATGAATGGATAAAGAAGATGTGGCACATATATACAATGGAATATTACTCAGCCATAAAAAGAAACGGAATTGAGATATTTGTAGTGAGGTGGATGGACCTAGAGTCTGTCATACAGAGTGAAGTAAGTCAGAAAGAGAAAAACAAATACCGTATGCTAACACAAATATATGGAATCTAAGAAAAAAAAAAAAAGGTCATGAAGAACCTAGGGGTAAGACGGGAATAAAGACACAGACCTACTAGAGAATGGACTTGGGGATATGGGGAGGAGGAAGGGTAGGCTGTGACGGAGTGAGAGAGTGGCATGGACATATATACACTACCAAACGTGGAACAGATAGCTAGTGGGAAGCAGCCGCATGGCACAGGGAGATCAGCTCGGTGGTTTGTGACCACCTAGAGGGGTGGGATAGGGAGGGTGGGAAGGAGGGAGATGCAAGAGGGAAGAGATATGGGAACATATGTATATGTATAACTGATTCACTTTGTTATAAAGCAGAAACTAACACACCATTGTAAAGCAATTATACTCCAATAAAGATGTTAAAAAAAAAAAAAAAAAAGCAGCTCTTGGGAGGCCGCTGAGTCTTCCTGGGCTGGTCGTCTAGGCCTCTTGGGGTCTGGGGCTGTGTCAGAGACAATGTCAGAACTGGAAGAGACCTCAATACCATCAGAACCTGCTAATTCCGCAAAGGAGGAAACTGAGGCTCCAAAGAGAGAAGTAACTTGCTCAAGTTCAGCTGGATAGTCACAGGGTCAGAAGGAGGGCTCAATTCTCCTGACTCCTGGTTTATTCCACTACCTCGGGGCCATTGATTGAAGCCAGGCACTGTGCTAGGTGCTTTAGATAAATTATTTCTAATTTTGAGAAAATGGAGTGATATGCCCAAGGTCACATAGATCGAAAATGGTAGATGAGAAATTCAAGCTCACTACCCCATTCTTTCTCATAAATAGCCATCAAGGGAAGACAGAAGCAAGTCTAAGTAGGTTTGTGAACATAAGAGTGTTTCTCTCTCTCCAATGGGAGAAGTCCCGAAAGCTATGCCCCAACTATGAGGCTCCACTGATAACATTCAACTCAACATGTCCCTCACAGTAAGGACCACATGTGGCCAAATGTCATCAAAGGTGGGGTCAGGAAGGAGAGATGCACCTGAATACAAGAGACGAGAAAGGACGCATGGGAGAAGGTGTGCCCGGAGGTTGACCTTCCAGGAGGAGGATCTGGAATGTCAGACGGAAGCAGGGAGAACCCTGGAATTGATGGAATCTCAAGGCAGACCTAGTAAGACCATAAGCCTCCCTTGGGTATGGTGGCTATTCGTAAAGGAAACAGAAGGAACACAGATTCCCAATCTAGCTCCCACATGTCTGCCCACTCCCTCCCCGTTTTCCATCCCCTGCCTCCTGGTTTGACAGGAGGATTGATCAGACCTCAGAGAAAGTTCTGGGATTGTTTTGCTTCTGGGGCACTGGCTCCGTATACCACACGCCTACCCAAGCTCTTGGGAAGTTAAGAGGTTTTGCAGAAAGAAGTCAGAGGAGAGGGAGTAGAGGGGAGGGAGCAGAAAGTGGTTGTTTGTGAGCCCGACACAACTTGGGAACGGGCGGCGAGGATGACCCCTCCCATCATGGACTTAGGCACGCCCCCGAAACTTTCGCGGGTGGTGGGGCACTGCTTTCTTAGCTCTCTCCATGAGGTGAAACAATTGCCATGTCATCATCAGTTGAGTTATACCAACTTTCTCATCGTTTTTCTTTGCAAAATGAGGATGATAATAGCATGCACCACACAGGTTGGTTTTGAGGATTAAATACGACGCAAAGCACCAGCTATAGTGGGTGGCACATAATCAGCACACAGTAAATGTTAGATTTTTATAATTGTTTTTATTTCTAGCTTGATGAAAAATGTATTATTTTTACACTGTTATAAAACTAAGAAAACCACAAGTTAGGTCCCACACATTTCATTGCCAAAATCATGTATTTGGACAGTTCTATTACATTTGTGTTATTTAAACAAAAATTTACCTTCTCGAGCAAGTGGAGAGGAAAGTGTTCCCTCTACCACCCCAGGGCAGTGCTTATGCTCATAAAATACACTTCTTCATTTCAAGGTGATTTCTGACCGCTCCTCATCATATGCTCACTGTGTAATTCTGAGGTCAGTGGGGCAGACATTGTTCCACTTCCTTTATTAGATGCTGAAACTCATGGTAAAGAAAGTTTGTTGCTGGACCTAAAGCCAGGTCCCTGATGTCCCGCTCAGCCCACAGTCCAAAAACACTGAACACAGATAGATCAGCAGACTGCTCGCCTGTCCACCGCAGCAGGCACAGGGGGTTCTATTTATGACCTACCCCTGCCCTTTGCTGAGTCCTGCAGCTGTCTCAGGCTTCAGCCCAATCCGACGGGACCCTCACCTGGAAATGAGATGTTCAGAATCTTGAGAAGTCTGGAATCGTACGCAAAGATGCTAAGACTGCTCTTTTAAAAGGAGCATAATACAGATCCCACAGGGACTTCTGGTACCAACCCTGCCATTGCCAGCTCCACCACCAGCCCCTACCCCTGTTCACAACTAATCCTTTTCCTTGCCTAGCCTGTTTCCAGAAAGATGGCCAGGCTTACACTGGTATTATTGCTTTGAGGGGGGTCACAGCTGGTACATGTTCTGATTGGTCAAAGCCCATGTTCCTCCAGGTATCAGAGCTATTCTAGGTATTAGCTATTTTGAATATCACCCCTGCCTTTTTCCATATTTCCCATTATTCCTTTTTGCCCACTCCCCAACAGGTAGGCTGACCATCATTCACCAAACATCTAGGCTCATCCTCCAAGGCTTTGCTCAACCTTCTTTCCTAGAAAGACTTTCCCTTACTAATCCAGCTCCTGCCCACCGTCATGGATTCCGGTCAAGGGCCTTTTCCTACAGGAAGCCCTCCTAGACCATCCCAGCCCACAGTGTTTACCACCACTTTCTAGCTCCCTAAAGGCTCTATTGCGTAGGCTGTTTTTTTTTTTTTCAAACTGCAGGTTGTATATCCTTAAGGGTCATGGAAATCAATTCTGTGGGTCACAATGAGCATTCTTTAACAAAACTGAAAAGAATACAAAATATCAGAATATATTGCCAGTGATAGGTATTGAAGCTGGCATACCCATGCACATATACATATATATGCGTGTTGCATACGGATGTAATGTAAGATCTGTTTCTCAGGGGAAGGTGCAGGTGAGGACACGGCGCCCGGGGACACCGCCCAGCTGCCCCTGCCCAAGAGCGTGCTCCCCAGCCTGGGCTCACAGGCTCCGGGACCCCGGTGGAGGCGGCAGCAGAAAAAAAAATGTCTCACTCTGAGTTGCAGTCAAAACTTTTTTAAAAATATTGGATATTAATGCTTTTCATTCTCAATAGAACCACGAACCTATAATCTGCCTAACTTCTCCACCAAAGATGCCAGGAGTGAGGAGGTCAAGAAGGGAAGAAGGGGGAGCTAAGCTGGAGCCTCTCCCACCTGGGAGAGAAAACATGAACTGGCAAAACACGGTCAGAACTGTCCACCACCTGGCGTGAGTCACCTGACGACACTCTAAAGAGGGTAGGGCCTCGGCACCCCCAACTTACCTCTCTCCCTACCACCTAGAACCAAATAGCAGGAGTTCAAAAGTAAGCGTTGGTGAATAGATGGTGCAGGTTAGGCTAGATTACTCTGATAACAAAAGAAGAAACTCCATGGCTTGACGTGGTTTGGTTCCCACTCATGAAAAGTCTGTTCTGGGTAGCTGTCCTCCAAACAGGAGCTCAGATATCTGGGCTGCTTGCATCATATCACACTGCCTGCTGCATCAACGCATGGATTCCAGGTAACTGTGGCAGGAAAGAGAGAGCTGGAGGGCTGCACACAGTGACACGTCACTTCCCCTCCCAGCCATTGGCCGGGCCTTGTCACATAGCTCCCACCGAACTGCCAGGAGGATGGGAAATACAGAGAAGCACACAGATATCTGGTGAGCAGTCAACGTCTCTACCACGACACCGTGTGACCCCCTTTGCCTTGTTGCTTAACTACGCTTCACTCTGTGTATGGACCTATCCTCCCCATCTGTCCCGTTATTCATTCCACTGGGCTCTGGACGTCTGCTCTCAAGTAAGCACTGTGCCGACCTCTGGAAATACAGAGATGACTAAGATGGTCCTCTAGTTTGGATCACCCCAGAAGCAGACCCTGAGCCAGGGACCAGAGCACACGTGGCCAACTTGGGGGGATGCAGAAAACACCAGCTGCAAAGAGGGAAGTAACCCAGGAGATGCATTTTATTAAGCCTGCTACCTGGGTGGGTGTCTAAGATCAATTCCATGGAGAAGCTCTGGAAAACAGAGTGACGCACATCTCAAAATGATCCCCACTTGAGGGTTAGGGAGCTCAGCTACTTCTCAACCCATTCCCATAAGCCAGTTATGAAATCCTCATCCGCTTGCTGGATTCTTGGTCTTCCAGGCTCTCCTGCACCTAGCAGTGGTCATGTAACCCCGTTCTGGCCAGTGGGAAGTAAAAGGAGATCTGCTGGCAAGGGTTCTGGGGCAGCATCTGCTCTCTCACACCAAAGAACAGATGGATTTGCTTCTGGCCCTTCCTCTCCTCTTGTCCTGAAGGCAAATGTGATGCCTTAAGCCACCATAGGCATCTTGCGACCATCAGGTGTTGAGAAGGAGGACAAAATACTGACAAGCAAAGCACGGCAGCGTGGAAAGGGAGAAGGGACTTGGAACTCGGACAGCATCACTGAACAGCCAAACAATGTCTAGCAACTGCCTGTCTTCTTGTCATATGAGAAGTATAAGGTCCTCCAGACTTAAGCCCCATCTACCCCAGCACCCTCTGCTTGCAGCCCAACACAATCCTAACCAAGCCAAGTGGGAGACTTCAGACGGAGGGAACTTTGTGCACATCTAAGTCACACGTGGGGCTGGTGAGAGGTTTGGTTTGGCTGGAGGATGGCGTGTGTGTTACAGACTGCAGGGAAAGAGGCTGCAGAGGAAGGTTAAGAATAGAATATCAAAGGTCCACTTTGCCATGCAAAGGGGTTCAGTGGAGAGGTTTACAGAGCCCCACACAAAGACGTGAGATGATCATTTGTGTTTTAGAAAATAACTGTATCAATCATACAAAGGGGAAAGGAATAAATTAGGAGTTTGGGATTAACGTATACACACTACTATATATAAAATAGATAATCTACAAGGACCTATGTAGAGCACAGGGAACTCTACTCAATATTCTGTAATAACCTATATGGGAAAAGAATCTGAAAAAGAATGGATATATGTATATGTATAACTGAATCACTTTGCTGTACACCTGAAACGAACACAACATTGTAAATCAACTATACTCCAATATAAAATAGAAATTAAATTTAAAAAATGTTTAAATCATACAGAGGAAGAACTCTCAGCCCCTTAAAGACATAGATGATCTCCTGTGGGTGGCGTCCAGTACTGTCTTGCATTCTCTGCAATTTCTGATACAGTTGTCACTTAATACTTACTGAATTGAGTTGAAATGAAGTCACCCTAATTACTTTCCTGCGACACACTGCTTCCATCAATTGCTAAAGCCATTCAGGCAGGTTTCAGGTATGTTTCTGGCCCTGCCACTAACCTAGTTTAGAGGCAGTTTAAGACCTTGGCCGTGTCACTTCCTGCTCCGGGCCTCATCATCCTCACCTGCACAAGGGAAGTGTAGAACTTAGTCTCACTTTCTTGAATAATCCTGGGGACCTTGACAGACTGCATGCAGCAACCAGGACAGGTGTCTGAGCTCCCCCCTCTTTATTTCCACAGAACGGGCAGGAGAGGTTGGTGGGACGGCTTTATCAAGGCCCTTAGACACCGAGTGCTGAGCAGAGAAAATAGGTCAATAGCTACGCCATTCCAAACCTGATTTGGGAAAGAAAAACTACAGATCGAATATACATATTTCTATAGGTCTCTGATCCCAGTTTGGTTTTTTATATATAACATATACCCAAGTTTGGGGGTTTTTTGTTTTTTTACTCTCCCAACTATTATTTCAAAACCAAAGATGAGGGGAGGGGGGAAATCAAATATTTTCTCATGTGGCATTCAAACAGTGATCAATTAACCCCCCAAATTAGGTTCGTACCAGGGAGACCCACAAAGATAAGGCGTTAGACTTCATGCTCACACACCTATCAGCACTCCAGTCCTAAATTATATTTGACATTTAATTAAAACCCCAGGGCAGTGAAGTCAAGAGCTGAACTACTACATTTCTAGAAAAGGAGCTGCTCTTTAGGATGGATTCATTTATCTCCTGTCACCAAAGGCATCAACATCCCACCATCACCACCACCACCCCCCGCCCCCGGCCCAGTTCCAACTCACCACTATGGGAGAAATACAGTGACAGGAGGAAGGGGCCTGCCCCCTCCCTTCCCCTCCCCCACACACTCCCTCAGACTCTGCATCTGTAAGGATAGAGCTGGTCCTTCCCAGGTCCCCGGCCATCTAGAGCCGACGTCCTTCCTGGACACTCACCCACACTCCAGCCCCAATTCCCCACTCATTTCCTTTCCTAGAGACAGCATTTTTGCCTGTCCAAGGACGTGAAGGTTTTCAGCATTGAGCAGTTTTCCTTTTCCCCTTCCCTCTCTCCCTCCTTCCTTTCCTCCCTTCCTCCCTCCCCACTCCCTCCTTCCTCTTTCCTTCTTTCCCGGCTCCATATTCTAGGGCTGTGCTAAACGTGATGGGGACAAAGACCCATAAGACTCAACTCCTGATCTTTTGCCCCTGGAAATTTTTTTTTTTTTTTTTTTTGGTTGCACTGGGTCTTAGTTGCTGCAGGCGGGCTCCTTAGTTGTGGCATGTGAACTCTTAGTTGCGGCGTGCATGTGGGATCTAGTTCCCTGAGCAGGGATCAAACCCAGGCCCCCTGCATCGGGAGCGTGGAATCTTAACCACTGCGCCATCAGGGAAGTCCTTCAACTCCCGATCTTTTGGTGGAAGCAAGGGAACTCAGGGCATGCTGAGGGTCTGCACTGGACAGAATGAGACAATGTGTAGTTCATGTCAATGGTCAACAAGGGCTCCAGACAACAGGGGCTTTTGAGTTGGAGGGGAGGAAGGGGAGACTCAGGCGGGCAGGAAGGTCTGCTTCATGGAGGAGCCCGGGCTTGTGCAGGGCCTTAAATACGATGACATCTAGGAAGACAGCAGGAGGAGGAGAGGCATTCCAAGCAGAGAGAACAGCACATGCAAAGGTCTGGACACAAGAAATAATGAGAATGCCTTTCTGCCTAAAGAGAAAAGAGGGTCCGTAAAAGGGGTAGAGAAGATGGAGTGGGAGAAGCCTGTTGATAATAGGAAGTGCGGGCGTGGGGTCTGGACTTCCTCTGGAATCCGATAGGCCCTGCAGGGATTCCATGTTGGAACGATACAGCAGGCTGAGACTGTGCCGCTTTCCGACTTTGCTGGGGATTGTCTGTGTAGCCTTGGGCAGGATGCTTCCTCTCTGGGCAGAATTTTCTTCTCTCTGTGAAGTGAGGAACATCACCCTCATCCCTGCTTCCTCCCAACCTACCTTTCGGGACCAGGTCAGTGACGAATGGTACCACGTGCCAGGTTGGGGACATAGGGAGGGTCCCTGGACTCTTCTTCCACAGGTTTAGGTATCAGACCAAATGGTGCTTCCCTAAATCAGATCACAAACCCAGCATGGACACAGAACACGTTAGCAATGATTCAAATGCACAGAAATCTCACTCTGCTAACAACAAAGCATTTCATAACCTCTTGACTCGCCTGGTTCACAACTTCATCCTCAGAAGGTTTAGGAGGTAACAAAGGCAGCAGCCCTCTCAGACTTAATTCTGATCCACCGAGGAGAAATTACTGAGTAGCGGAAACGACAGAAGCCATGAACAGAGGCACAGAAGCTTAGAGGAAAGTAAACGTGTCATCTTAGCATTCAGAGCAGCCCAGAAAGAGAACACTGGTGCAGAGAGATGTGTGTCAAACACTTTTGGAAGTCTAATTTCAAGTCATTCAGAGAAAAGGTGGCTATAATTCTGTGACCAGAGACTCTAAAGGGGGAGACAGCTCAAGAAAGATGGGAAACAATTCCTGGAGACAAGATGCTCACTATGTGACTGCAAAATATTCCAGTGGGCAAGAGAGGAGAGAGAAATCTAAAGAACACAGTAAGAATTTTGGCTGCACTAGAAGCTCTCTGGCTTCAGCAAGAAAGCAGAATTACTAAGCTCCTACCTCCTTCTACATCAAGGAGGATGATCTTTGCCCTGAAAATCCAGTTTTAGTCACGTCACTCCTGGCTCTACAATGTTCCGTGGCTCCCTCTTTCACTGTGAACGGCCTACCTGAAGTGGACCTGGCTTCCCCTCCCAGCCTCAGCTCCACCCCACCACCCCACTGCCACATCCGATGCCCTGGCCAGGGGTCAGCAGGCTACAGCCCACAGGCCAAAAAAAGCTCACTGCCTGTTTTTGTACATCCCACAAGCTACGAATGGTTTTCACATTTTTTTAATGGTGTGGAAAAATTGAAAAAAAAATAATACTTCATGTTGGTGGCAATGTAAATTGGTGCAGCCACTATGGAGAACAGTATGGAGGTTCCTTAAAAAACTAAAAATAGAGTTATCATATGATCCAGCAATCCCACTCCTGAGCATATACCCAAAAAAGACAAAAACTCTAATTTGAAAAGATACATGCACCCCGATGTTCATAGCAGCACTATTTACAATAGTCAAGATATAGAAGCAACCTAGTATCCATCAACAGATGAATGGATAAAGAAGATGTACATATTCTATATATATACAATGGAATATTACTTAGCCATAAAAAAGAATGAAATAATGCGATTTGCAGCAACATGGATGGGTCTAGAGATTATCATACTAAGTGAAGAAAAGTCAGACAGAGAAAGACAGATATCATATGATATCACTTATATGTGGAATCTAAAAAAATGATATAAGTGAACTTATTTACAAAGCAGAAACAGACTCACAGACATAGAAAATAAAGTTATGGTTACCAAAGGGGAAAGAGGAGGGAGGGGTAAATTAGGAGTTTGGGATTAACAGATACACACTACTATATGTAAAACAGGTAAACAACAAAGGCCTACTGTAAAGCACAGGGAACTATATTCAGTATCTTGTAATAACCTATAATGGAAAAGAATCTGAAATAGAACATATATATATATATATATATATATATATATAATTGAATCACTTTGCTGTACACCTAAAACTAGCACAACATTATAAATCAACTATACTTCAATGAAAAAGAATAATACTTCATGACATGTGAAAATAATACAAAATTCAAATTTCAATGTTCATAAATAAAGTTGTATTGGCACACAGTCACACTCATTCATACAGACTGCTTGTATCGGTTTGCTAGGGCTGCCATAACCACAAACTGTACCACAGACTGGGGAGCTTAAACAGCAGACATTTATTATCTCACAGTTCTGGAGGCTGGAGGTCTGGGATCAAGGTGTCAACAGGACTGGTTTCTCCTGAGGCCTCTCTCCTTGGCTTGTGGACAGCCTGTGTCTCCCTGAGTCCTCACATTGCCTTCCCTCTGAACACACCCATGTCCTAATCTCCTCTTCTTATAAAAACACCAGTCATATTGGATCAAGGCCCACCCAGGGACCTCATCTTAACTTAATCACTGCTTAAAGACCCCATCTCCAAATACATTCACATTCTGAGATACTGGGCATTAGGACTTCAACAAATAGATCTGGAGGGACACAACTCAGCCTATAACTCTGCCTGTGGCTGCTTTTGCGCTACAACAGAATTAAGTAGTTGTGACAGAGACCATGTGGTCCCCAAAGACTATTACAGGTAGACTTTTACTATCTGTGGATTATTTACTATACAGCCCTCTACAGAAAAAGATTACCAACACCCCCCAAGACAATCTGTGCTTGCTAAAGATCCCCCCAATACCACACCTCCCTTTCTTATTGCTGATCTGAGCTCCTGCTGAAACTTACACGCCCTCTCATTTTCACTGATAAAGCCCTTCCTATTCTTCAAGACACCAGCACCGGCAATGAGTTCGTGTGTGACCACTGCCAGGGGCATTTGCATTCAAGCCAAAGAAACGAATCCCTCATGAGATAACTTTCAGGTAGTCAGACACACCGAACAGAAGGACAGCAGCGCCACCCACGTTCCACACGTTCCACACAAGGGTGGGTGTGAGGGCTGGAGGTCTGGCACCAGAGAGTCTGCATGAGGAACAGGAGACATGGCTGGGACTTAGATGTGGATGGAGCTGTCATCACTCTGGGAATGGGTGGGTCTGAGGAATGAGTTTAGAGACACAAGTGGGAAGAAGAGGTAGCAGAAGATTCTAGGCCAGAGAGCTCTAAAAGGTTAGGTATCAGAGGAGAGAAGAGGGGCAGCTGGAAGAGGAGGAAAGCCAGGTGACAGGGACTGGGAAGGGGGCTTGGAGAGAGCACAGGGGCACCTTGGCATCTCCTGGAGACAGGTCCCTGCAGCACAGAGTTTCCCGGCGCCCTGAGGGAGATGCTGGCATTGAAGGGAAGTGGCATGGAGAAATGAGTCAGGGACCTGAGGTTCTCATGCCACCAGGTTGCGTTACAGGGCAGGTTGACTGGGCACGAGTCTGTAAAGGACACAGAAACATCAATGGGATAAAGAAGTAAATTAGTACCAAATAACTCGGGTCTCTCCACATGGCTTCTTCAGTAACCTGGTCCCCACTCCCACTGAAACAGACAGTCTTGGGTAGGAACCCCCAACACTCCTCTCGGGCACCAACTCCAACCCCACTAAAAAAGGGTGGGATGGATATTTCACAAAGCCTGTCTGTAGCACACCAAACATATAACCTGCCTGGATGTGTACATAAGTGGTCCAGGCCCAGGCTCCAGCTCTACCAAGCATTAGTGTGTGACCTCAGACAGCTGCATCCCTCCCTCAGCCTCAGCATCCTCATCGGAAACACAAAGGGCTGGGTCAGGCCCTTCCAGCAGTAATATTCTGGGAGGGGAAGGCTGAGAGAGATTGGGCATAATGGGGGTCCTGTGGTGCCCTGACAGGTGTGGGGAGGGCTGGGGGGAGCAAGAGAGAGTGCCAGTTGGATGCAGCCCAGAAACCCTCACTGTGGCTTGTTTGCTCTGAAAGCTTGATACAGGAGTGATGCTGAGGGGAAGGACAGTGACCTTGCAAACGGGGCTACTGGCAGACAGAGGGTGTGCTTAGCAGGCTGAGCTCACTTGTATGTGTGCGCGTGCACACACACACACACACACACTCGGCTGGTGCACACTTGTCTTGAATGTGCCATCCCAGCTGAGGGGGAAGGAAGGGGCTTGGCAAGGAGCTGTGGAGAAGGAAACGACGGAGGGAGATCAGGAGACCCTGTTCTGCTTCAGTCTTGCACAAAGCCATGTAACTTTTCCCATTTTATAGAGAGAGAAACTGAGGCAGCCCTCAGGAGACTATCGTCTTACAGAAGAAGGCGGACGCAGGACGGAAGCCTCAGGCACTGACAGTCATCTGGGTGGGTCTCACTTGGACTGAAAGGCAGTCCTCCCTTGGCCTCAGCATCCTCATTGGAAACACAAAGGGCTGGGTCAGAAGACTGGGAAATGAAGATGGCTCAGATGGAGGGTGTGATGGAAAACATCTCACCCTTTCTAGAGGAAAAAGCCACAACGAAACACAGCTGCCATCAGCAGGGAGGAAAGAGCAACATTCTGGGCTCTGAGGCCTGTGGTCAAGTAAATGGTCCCACAGCTTCATCTCCTGGCCCCTCCTTGGTGTCTGCTTCCATGTGCCCAACCTCTAGAAGGAGACGCCTTCCAGGGTGACTCAAGCCCTCATCTCTGTATTCCTACTCCTCATTTTAGGGCACTATTCTCTTGACTCCCGGACGTGCTCCAGGCCTCACTCGCCGACGTCCCCCTCCACAGGGATGTCTCAGTCCCTCACAAACTTCTCTCAAAATGAGACTCATGCCCATCTTGTTAATTCTGCTCTTTCCACGCCATGGAATGGAGTTCAGGAGCCGCTGGGGGTTTGGAGGGGACCAGCCTTCTTGCTTGTAGATGTGAGTCCCGACCTAAGTTAGGACCACAGGGAGGGAGTAGGGGTGGAAATCACACAACTAATTCTTACAGAACAACTGGCCTGAGCTTTCCTACTCTATCGGGGTGAGAATTTCCCATCCGAGGTGAAACTCTGCTTTATCCGGCTCAGGCTCTACTCAGGAAGTGGCTTCGAGGGATGATTTCTGGAAGTGAACACGCTGGGGGTGGTTTGTTCTCCCACACTCTCCCCAAACATCCTTAATTTCCTCTAATATCATGTCATGGAGCCATCAGCACCCACAAAGTAGATGAAACTCTGAGTGGACCCATTTATAATTCCAGAAGGGCTCCTCTCAAGGGTGACACGCTCCATCCACTAGCTTTCTGTCTGGCATAAAACTGCCTCCATCAGCTCCCTGGGGCCCCTTATTCGCCCCTTGTACTTGGATTCAGCATGTCCTCCCGGGCAAAGGCAAGGAGTGAGAGACTGAATTCTCTGGCCAGCCCTGCTGCCATGAGTTCAGTGTGGAGGATCCCAGTAGGCCTCAGGGGTCTCCAGTGGGGAGTGCAGTGGGCCCCAAACTGCCCTTAGGGAAGCAGCTCCCACCAGCCTTCACTGCCTGTCATGTCTCTTGTTCTAAACAGAAGAATTCCTGGTTGCATTAGTTTCCTGCAGCTGCTG
Organism: Eubalaena glacialis; assembly: GCF_028564815.1. NCBI lineage: Eukaryota > Metazoa > Chordata > Mammalia > Artiodactyla > Balaenidae > Eubalaena > Eubalaena glacialis. The sequence continues at coordinate 108,635,556 of NC_083724.1, forward strand.
TAACAAATTACCCCAAACTAGGTAGCAGAAAACAAAAATAATTTTCTCAGCAGTCCAAAAATCAAGGTGTCAGCAGGGCTGTGCTCCCTCCAAAGGCTCTAGGAGAGAATCTTTCCTTGTCTCTTCCAGTTTCTGGTGGCTCCTGGCATTCCTTGGCTTGTGGTAGCATCACTCTAATCTCTGCCTCTGTCTTCACATGGCCTTCTCTGTGTCCCTGTCTCAAATCTCCCTGTCCTTTCTCTTATAAGGACACCAATCATTGGATTTAGGGCCCATCCTAAATCCTGGATAGCCTTATCTTGAGATCCCTAACTGCAGCTGCAAAGACCCTATTTCCAAATAAGGTCACATTCCTGGATCTCAAGGGTTAGGACTTGGATATGTCTTTTGGGAGGACACAGTTCATCCCACTGTACTGGTTCACTGGGCATTCTCTTGAAGGTGATCCCCTCTACCCAGCTTTGAGGTCTAGACTCTCCTATGAGTTATTCAAGGTTCCCCATCCTACTTACCCTGCCCCATTCCACGTGCTCCCCACAGCATTCGCCCATAGCAGTCTGCTCCCTTCCCCCCTCTCAGTGTCTTCATTCTTGTTAATAAACCCTACTCAAGCTGTCCCCCTACCCGAGCTGTCCTCCCTTCTTTCCCCTGGGTCCCGCCTCAGAGCCTTCCCCAGCCACTCCAGCCCCTGAGGGATGGTGGGGAAGGAAGGACCTGGCCCCAAGGCCCTAAGCACTGGCTCTGTCACTTACCAGCTGCTTGAGCTCAGACACGCCTCTCAATGTCTCTGGGCCTCAGTTTCCCCACCTGAAGATGGAGACAATCCCTCCCTCACAGATTGGTAAGGAGTAAATGGCACAATACACATGAGAGATTCTGTCACCCAGTAAATGCCCAGCAAATGTTTGTCCTCTAGTTATTTGATCTTCCCTTCTCTGAATCCAATTCCATTTACGGCCAGCACTGCCCTGCATCATTTGCTTCTCATCTCCCCAGGTTAACCTTCTTGAGGAAAGGGACAGGATTTGAGCCTTCTCTGGAGTGTCTCACAGTACCTGGCATAGACTTTAGTCAGTAGAGGTCTGATGCCTGGGATAAACTCCACAGCAACACCCAGACATCTGTATTTCAGACCAGAGAGGCGGCCTCGGTCTGGATCCCAGGCCCTGCGTCCCTCTGGTCACCTCCCTGGTCTACTTACCCCCAGACCTCACATCTCATAGAAGAGGCAGGGCCGGCCTGGCTCCTGCAGGCAGCAGCCAAATGGGGTGCAGTAATGGAATGAGAGGCACTGAGATCAAATTCCACAGTGATTAAGGTGAGGGGACAAACTCCAGAGGCCAATTGTTGGTGCAATTAGGGCGAAAAGCGTATCACGGCAGGCTGAGAACCCGGAGGCCAGACAGGCCGGGCCCATCCCCGCTCCAGGAGGACCCCTGTGGTCAGCCAGGTCGAAGGAGATGGCTCTCCATTAGGTCCTGGCAGGGAAGGGCGAGCGGGCTGCTGCTCTGCATCATCTGGGTAGACTGGCTGAGTGGATGTGACATAATTGAATGAGGCCTCCACATCCTGCACCCAGAGCGGGGGAATTAGCAGTCTGACCCTCGCCTGTGGAGACCGCATTCCACCCTCATCTGCCTGCATTGCTCCATTCGATGGCCGCCTAGCTGGTGGGGGGGCCGAGAAGGGGCTCTGGCCAGGGCTGTGGAAGGCAAGGAGGGGCAGATGGAGATGGGCAGGGGGGAGGGGGCTCAGCCAGGGATGTCCCAGAAGAGGGGGCCGTGGGGAGGGGGGAGGGGGATAGGCAGGGGCAGGAGGGAGCCATGGGGTGTTTGCCAGACTGCCAAACGGATGGCAAGGTGAGATAACCAGAGTGAGGAGGGAGGATGGGGATGGAGGGACCGGGGAGGGATGGAGACAGGCAGAGAGTGGGAGACAAGGGCAAGATAGGCAGGGAGATAACATGACAGCAGCCAAAGATAGAGAGGTGAGCTGAGCAATGGAGGGGAAGAAAGGGGAAGATAAAAAGAAGCTTAGTGAGAAAGACTGACTGACGGGCAGCTGGAAGAATAAGCAGACAGGAAGATAGGAGCTTCGTGGAACACGGGGCCGGGCCCTCTCCTGCAGTAACAGCAAGATTTCTTTTTTCCTCTGTGCACTCACTGTGTGCCTAGCGTGATTCTAAATGCTCCATGTTACCTCATTTCTTCCTCGCAATACACTATCTTACAGGTGAAGAACCCAGAGTTGGAGAGGACACGTTACCTGCCCAAGGAGACCCACCTAGACACAAAGGAGCCAGATGTGAACCCAGGTCGAGCCTGACTTCATGCCCCTGCCCCTCACCACCACACTAGCGGGGGCCCCTCCTGGGTTCAGCCCCAGTCAATCTGTCCCAGGCTAGGGCTCCCCAGGCTGGCCAGATACAGAAGATGTCCTGGTGGCTGTAGGCATGGAGAGTGGTCCAGGGACTGTGTCTTTTTCACCTTTCCTGGCCTCTGTCCCCCTCTCCTGAGACCCCTGGCACTCCCCCTTGCCATCGGTGGAGGCCTCTCCAACTCTCCGCTGGCCATCAGTAGATCTCCAAAGTGTGGACTGATGTCATTTCAAGGTATGGCCTCTGCCAGGGGGGTTCAGGGAGTAATAAGAGAGACATTTGAAGGACAGGAAGGGTTCCCTGTAACCTTTAGTAACCCAACATGGGTAGATTCCTCCTATACTTACCCATCAAGCTAGTTCTGGCTGTGTGACCTCTGTCCAGCTGGGGAGAAAATATATCTGGAGACCTGCTACCTGTTGCCTTTGTGCTCCTCCCCCACCCCCCAACCCCCCATGGAAAATTCCCAGCCACAGGCACCAGCTTGGAAAGCTCTGCCAGCCAGACCCACCCAACCTCTCCCCAGAAGCAGGGGCAGCTTGCTTCTGGTAGGAACCACTGATCACTCCTGGAAAGAGCTCAGCTGTCCTCCCTGGCTGCCCTCAGTCAGGGTTCAGAGGGCCCCAGTCCAGGACAATCCCCACCTGCCTAGTTGCTGGGCGCTCGTTGACTCCGCCAGACCTCCATGAGGGCCCCCTGTCCCGCCCAGCACCTTCCCAGGCCCCTGTGGGGAAGACAGAGGGGTTGCCCGTTTCAGCTCACAGACAGCTCTGCCGGGGGCCCTGAAGGGGGGTGAGAGCCGCTCACCTTCATGGGCAGTAGCTTCCTAACAGCAAAGCTGGGATGCTTGGTGCCCAGGAAGGAGGTACTTAGCCCTCCTCCTACCTCGGCTCTGGCGAGCAAGGGAGAGAGCAAATCAGCTTCTCCACTCTGCCTGCAGGAAGTGCACTGGCAAAGAAGGCAGGGGGAGAGGCATGGAGGAAAGGAGGGGAAGCAAGAAGAGGTAGGCAGGAAAGAGACTGAAGAAGAGACACCAGTGACAGAATTCACAGCTGAAGGAATGACTTCATCCAAGCCCCTACTTTTACCCATAAGGACCCAGTTAGGTGAAGGGACGCACCCAAGGTCACCCAGCTAGTCCCGATATTGGATGGGGTCCTCCCATCGCACTCTCATCGTCAGATCCTGATGTATGACTCCAAGAGGAAGCTCATGGCTTAATTACCAAGGGGCCAGGAGTCTAACTCTGCCCTGGGAACCAAAAAGCCATGTCTCCTCTCCTGCCCAAAAAGCCTCCATGGCCTCCCCAACCAAGGCTGCCTCCCGAGCCTGGTGGTCAGTGCCCTCCCCACCTGGTCCAACCTATTCTCCATTTTGCCTCCCACTAATGCTCCCCACATATTCCTGATCAAGCGTACCCCTTGTAGTATGGTGACAACCTGTACTCTCCCATGTTGGCTCACACTGGAATCCCCTTCACTTCAGTGTTACCCTCAGATGTCAACTACTTTGGGAGGCCTTCCTTGAGGCTCCTGGGCCTCAGGAATCTGTCCCTGTCCTGTGCGACCATGCCACATTTTGGTACCTCTTTTACGGAGGAAGGAAAGTAACATTTATTGAGATTTAGCTCTATCTTCAATACGCCTGGTATCATTATCTCTACTTTACAAATGAAGAAAGAGATTCAGAGAAGTTAAGTAACTTACCCAAGATCACACAGCTAACTATTAAATGAATGATGGAGGCAGAAATCAAATCTAAGGCTAACTCTAAAACCCTGTTGTGCTTTGTATTATAGTTGCTGTATATTGCTCATTCACAACCTCTTGTGCAGTAAGTTCCTTCATGTAGGAGCTATGCCTTCTTATCTCTTATGTCTAGCATCTAGTAGAGTGTTTGGTTTATAATTGGCACTCCAAATAACCATTTTTAGGATGGATAGATGAATGGGTGGATAGATGGATGGATGGATAAGTGGGTGGGTGAATGGATGGATAGATGGATGGATGGATGGATCGATGGATGAATGGATGGATGGATGGATAGATGAGTGGGTGGGTGGATGGATGGATGGATAGATGAGTGGGTGAGTGGGTTAGTGGGTGGATGGCTGGGTGGATGGATGACAGAAGAGTATAACATCTCCATATAACATCTGCAGAGTGGGGTTTGCGCACCACCCCAGGGATCATAATCAGCCACCAGCAACATCTCAACAGAGTCTTAGGAAAGAAGTGATGATGGGGGCACCACCTTGGAATCTAGTGGGTGGAGAGTTGCTATACTACCAGGGCAGGAGAAGGCCACTTCAGCAAGTGGCAAGGATTCTTACACTTGAAACATCAGCACTGAACTGGAATATCCTTAGAGATAATGAGGTCCAACCTCTCATCACCCCTCCCCTCCCATTTTGCAGATGAATAAATTGACGCTCAGGGAGAGGAAATGACAAGCAATACCACACAGCTAAGGTGATTCTAGGCACTCAGTTTCTATAGCAACAAAGTGACTTTTGTATTATACAAGAGGGCAGTCATTTGGATGAATTAGACGATATTCAGTGTTGTGTCCTGATCACAGGACCCTCCCCTTGGAGACCCTTTGTGAGGGGACCGTGGAAAGGTGTGATACAAGGGAAGTCCCTGACGGCCAGGACAATCGACCACCAAGTCCAGGGCACTGAAAGGGGCTGCATCTTCTCCCTGCTGGCATCCTTGCCCAGCCCAAACGGGGCTTGGCAGTGCAGCCTCGTTAGGCTACCATGTGTGACCCCAAGTCTTGGACTGCATAGGAAGGACTCTTGATCTACTCCACCTGCCTCCATCTTCAGAGGCTACTACAACCCCAGGCCACATCAGCTTCTCCAGGCCACCCTCGGTCCAGCCTCTGAGCAACTGCCCTGGGGGGTCAAAGGGACCCTCTCTCTCGGGTTGTCGTTATACTCTGCCCTTTGCTCCAGGAGACACGGGCAGTGTGTCCAGACACATTTGTGGTGTTGTTTGTGCCCCCATGATGGGTAAACTGAGGCACTGTGCAGCACTGGGCCATTTGTTCAGGCTCACCCAGGAAAGAGAGACACAACCACGACTCCAGGGCCCCTCAGTCCCAGCCGACCCAACCCTGCCCGCCCCCTGAGTCTCAGCAAACCCCAGAGGCACAGCTGAGCTGAAAGAAAATTCTCCCTGAGAGACAATATCTGCCCTTCTTCTTGTATTCCAGATCCACGTCCTCGTATTTACTAATTTTCATTTCTGAGTGCTCATGGGCCCCTTGAAGGAGCTTCACATGGAATTCCCTAAAAATCCCAAGAAGAAGGGGAGCATCTGGGGAGGGCAACAGAGGCACAGGGAGGGAGACGATGGGGCTCAGTGTGAATTATCAGGGCCTATAAATGTCCACAGAGCCTGTTAGGAGCGTAACAAGAGGGGCCACAAGACAGGCCCACCCCGGACCCCCCTCCATCCCCCAGCTGCCCTAATGGAGGCAATAAAGTCTTCAGAGACACAGGGCTGGGTTTTAAGCTCCATGTAAATCCTTGATCCCTCCCCCTCCCCCAATGAGAAGAAACAGCAGCACTGTCCCCCCCACCCCCTCTCCCCGCCCTTCATCCTGGACCAAATGAGATCCAGAGGCCAAGCACTGTTACCCAGATCAAATTCCACTGGGAACAGTTCTCTCTTCCTCCCTCTGCTCTGCCCACACACCTCCTTCTAACCCCTCCCCCCTCCCATTCCACTCCTGGAGATGCCAACAGAGACAAAAGTTGCAGCCCAGGTATCTGAAAGGCCCTGGCTGTCAGGGGCGGGTGGAGGGGACTGGAGATCCACTTGCCTGGCTGACCCAGAACTGATCCGAGGGGCACTTCAAAAACTCAGGGTCTGGTGAGCAGAGCCCCCCAGGAGCACCTGAGACGCGATTTCTAACTCTGCTTCTGCCACTCCCGAGCTGTGTGACTTCCAACAAATCCTGTCCCTCTCTGGGCCTCAGTTTCTTTATCTGTGTAATGAGTGAGCTCAGGGGTTGTTGCTGAGGAAACAAGGGGAGGACTTAGCAAGGGGACTATGGGCCCCTCATCTCATCCTGAACCGGAACAGCCCTGCTCTTATCTCTTTTATCTGGAAGGCTTTGGCTAAGATTTCACTTGAAAAAAAGGTTTGGTGGTTGTAAAAAAAAAAGCAGTTTAAATCCATTGGCCTAGAAATGACCTCTGTGATTCCTTTCTTCTATCTCATTCTGTGATTCAATCCATGCAAATGCATTTTTTACTAGCTGCCCCAACCTGGATTTCACACATTCTTGCCAGTGGTCCCTACAAGACGGTCGTAGTCACCAGGCCTCGTGCCTTGATTTGAATTCAGAAAGTAGGTCCCCCCGAGCCTCTGGCTGGGTGTATAAGACATGGATCCCACCTTAAGGTTCAGGAAACAGGTGTCCCCCTGAAGAGATAAACAACCCAGCCAGGACACCTATGCCAAGTGTGGAGTGAGTACTTTAGCCAAGAAGGGTTGCAGGGCATCCAGGATGCAGAGGTGACCAGGGGTTCCCAGATACATGAGAATTCCAAGAAGGGATTACACTGGGTATATGTGGTGGGGCTCAGCAAATGGACTAATCATTTTCATTCATTCAGAAACGTTCCTGAGCCTCTCCTGCGAGGCAGGCGCCAGGCTCTGGGGATACGGAGACCAAATAAGCCACAGTCCCTGCTCCCCCAGGGAGACGTGGATCAGCGTGGGCGCATCACCCTCAGGGCTATGTAACAGGTGTGCCCAGGTGGGTTGGAGCGCAGAGGCCACAGTCCTAACTAGTGGCGACCCTAAGCTTCAGAGAAGCAAAGGCATTAGCCAGATGAGGAAGGAAGGCACTCCATAAACAGACGAGCCCTCATCACAGGACACCTATGAGGGCCAGGCCCCGTGCTAGGAAGTTAGATGCCCTCCTCATTTAATATACACAATGACCCTCATTATCCCTATTCCATGGACAAGGAGGAGCCGACAAGCATGGGAAACAGGGCAGAGGCTAGGAAGAGGCACCTTGGGTTCACAGCAACCAGGGAAAACGGGCCCTGCTTGTCCCACCGAGGCCTCCACAGTGACCCGGTCTCCCTCCCATACCTGCTTCCACCTCTGGGCTTGACTAGATAATTCAGAACCATCCCCCGGGTGCCCAGACTAACCAAAGTGCAGTAGCATTTGAAACCCAGGGTCTCCCAGGCTCCCTGGGTCTGGAAACAGCCAGTTCTGCCTGCCTTTACTTCCCGAGGCTGGGCACTCATGGCCACCTCGGGAAGACTGTACCAGACACTACGATCCCAGGCAGACAGGTCTCCTTCGGGGTCCTCTGAGCAAACAAGGCTCATGTGAGTCTCCACTCCTTTGTTCATGCTGTTCCCCTGCCTGGAATGCTGTTCCTATACATCCCCGTGCACAAAGAATAAAATGCAAACGCTACTCCCACTGCAAAGCCTTCTTCGTGTGTTCCAGCTGGACTGATTATTTCTCAGAAATCCTCAATCACACCAGCGGAACCCAAGTGCTTAACTTTCTTTCATGACTTCCCTGTGTGTGTGTGTCTTTAGCTGTGTAAGACTGTGGGCATGTCTGTGTGTGCATAGGCACGTGTGTGTGTGTGTGTGTATACAACTAAGTTGTAAATCCCTGAGGGCAGTAACGTGGTCCTGTTCTTCCTAAGTGTCCAGTATTCTCCAGTCCATTCCAGTCACGAAACAGTAACTCTGTACATCTGCTGCTATGGGAGTTGCCGCCAACTCCCACCCCACCCCCAAAGTCCCCGGCTACACCTGCAGCTCCACGAGCCCCTCTGCATCCTCCAGGGCTGGGTGTTTAGGGAGTGGTCAATGTGTAGATGTTGAATCGTGCACATTGGATCATCGTGCACCTCTGCCTGGAACCATCACTTCTTTGCCTGTCACGCCCTCTTCCACCAGTGGTCACCTCCCAAAGTACCTGCCAGTGACCGAGAACTCAGGAGCAGAAGTTCCCAGTGGAGTCTCAGGAACTCAGCCAGGGCTCCAGACTGAGGAAGGGAGTGGAGGCTCCAGGAACCCTAAGTCCCTGGGGGCCTCCCCACCTCAGAAGATGCTGGGTGTCCCTGCCTCCCAACCAGCGTACAGGGAGTGAGGACTGGCCAGGGAGCCTGTCCTTCAGAAAAATGACTCAAAGAGGTAGCTGGAGTGCCTTTGGGGCTTCAGCTACAAAAGTGGGTCACCATGGGGGGAAAAGTCGTTAAAAAAAGAAATCTGTTTCTGGAAACTGGTCTACTGCTGGCTGGGAGCTGAGTGTCCCCTGAGGGAGTTCCAGAAATCTCCCTGTTTTCTTCCCCGGCATCTCCTAAGCCACCAGGTCTCCAATCTCTGGGCCCCAGAAGCCAAAATGAGCTCTAGGTAGAAACGAGGGGGGCCTCTCCCGGCCCACCCACCACCACTGCCACCTCGCGGGGGCTCCTCTCTCCGACCAGTGGCCCGGAGCCAGCGCTGGGCCCCTGGAGCAGGGGCTGCCGGGCTACATGGGCTGCGTCGCTCTGCTTTCTGGGTTGTTCCTAAACTGCTCCACTTCCTGTTAAGTAGGACACACCAGGGAGTGAGAGCATGGAGCTCAAAGAGGGGCCGGGAGGATGTGCAGACATTCCGCAGGCCAAGGAAGGGCCTCTCAGGGTCAGCTAGAGGCGGCAAGGCCCAGAAGGGGAGGGGGGCTCGCCCAAGACCACCCCCTTAATGAGTGGTAGAGGTAGGACTAACAACGGCTGCTCACAGCGTAAGAGGGCCAGACTGGAAGCCAGAACTCCCAGAGTCAGTGCCAGGCTTTGTCCCTGGCAGACAAGTGACCTCACTGCACCAGGCCTCAGTCTTTCCATCTCTAAAATGGGACTAACAATATCTACATCATGGGTTGTTGTAAAAATTGAACCAAATACTTTATGCAAAAGACATTTGTGTACAGGACTTAACAATATTCTATACAAACGTCAGGCATTATCATTCTTCTTCTTAACTACAGTCCCTTCTGCCAAAAATCCCCCAGACTGGCCGGCCACATGTTAATAACTGCTGAACCCAGGGGCAGGGGGGCTCGTTATACTATTCTCTCTCCTTTTGTACAGAAGAAACACAGCTGTGTTTCTGTTTCCACCGCCACAGCCTGCCCTGGCCCTGAGATCCTTGCACTCACATGTGCGGCTCTGAAGGACTCTCAAGGCATGAGTGACCTCTGACCTCTGATCTCCAACCTCCAAGAATGCCGCTCACGAGAAAAGCAGGAAACGGACCGCTATTGGGTGCCTGCTGTGGGTCAGTCACTTTAGAACATGTGACACCGCTATCATAACCACTTTATTACTGCTATTATTATTACCATTATTCCCATTTTACAGAGATTTGAGTGACTAGTTTTGAGTCAAATTCTGGCCACACTCCACACCCTGCCCCTGCGTGCTCAGCCCACTGCCCTTGGACCTGCTTTTCTTCAGCTTAAAGCCATCAACGGGGAAAGGCAGCTTCATTTTTCTCTTTTGTTTTAGGGCACAGGTGCAGACAGTCAGGTTCATCACACTCGTCCACCCCTAGCACGTTATTAAGACAGCGTCCAGATAAAGCAAGGTCCCCTCGTGTCTGCCTTCCTGTCCCCTCATCCCCATCCCCACTCCAAATCCGTCTCCTCCACATGGCCACCTGCTCCGTTATGTTTGCTGCATGTCCTTAACTATGCATATGTCCCCGTAAATTATGGAGCATTGCTATAAGTATGTGTTTTGAATGTTCATAGATGGTGTTGTGTTATGAATTTCTAGTCTGCATTGTACTTTTTTCGGTCAACACTTTGTTGAGACCTATCCTTGCTGTAGGTGGCTGGCTCGACGATTGCAACACTGCGTAGGACATACCCATTACAGTTCATTTGTCCATTCCACACTGATGGACACCAAGGGGGGCCGCCAGCATCCCTCTGCCACAAACAGCATACCTGTCCCTCTATACCTGTGTGTCCCTTTATGTCCCTTTATCCATTGTGGGAGATCTTTGCCAAAATCCATGCCTACGAGTAGGATCCTTGGATCATAAGGCATACGCATAGTCAATTAAGTAACTTAGTAATGGTGGAGTCAGAATTTGTAAATTGCCTGGAATAGTATCTTAAGCACAGTAAGCACGTGAGGTGTGTTCGATTAAAATAATTACGGAAAATAAATAGCACTAAATTGCCAGATTGCCTTCCCAAAGAAGGGTACCACTCTACACTCCTACCTGCGTTTCAGGAGAGGCCTTGCCTTCACACATCCTCACCAACTCCGTGCTTCATCCAGCTTTCTGACCTGTGCCATTCTGGGCCTCAAGGTCGCCCCTCGATTGTTTAAATTTACATTTCTCTGATTCATAGTATTTGAATCTCTCTTCAGATACTTGTTAATCATTTGGTCTCTTTTCAGGGTAGAAGCGGTGTTAGGAACAGGCTTCCACTCTCCAAGCTGAGCCAGGAAGTCTGAGAAGCTTTGGGACCGCCCGTGGTGGAGGTTGATTTCACGTCTTTGGAAAAAAAAAAAAAAAAAAGAGGAAGAAGAGATGAAGAAGGAAGGGGGAAATGGGGCAGAGGAGTAAGAAAAGAAAGAGCGAGTTGTTTTCTGTGCAGGTGAATTGTTTCAGTCAATCAACAAAGGCCCCTCCCGCCCCTGCCAAAGGCCCACAGAGCAGTGGCCCTCACACGGTGGTGGCATCAGCATCTCCTGGAGGGCTTGTTAAAGCGCAGCTTTCTAGCCCCATCCCCAGTTTCTGAGTCACTGGGTCTGGGGTGGGGCTGAACTTGATTGACTGAAATCAAATTCACTGGCTGAGGTGGGGCTAGAATTTGCATCTCTAGCAAGTTCCCCAGTGGTGCTGATGCTGCCTGGCTGCCCTCCTCTCCCCCTCCCCACCCCACTCTGAGAACCAGGGCATTAGAGGAGCTCACCATCCCAGCCAGTGCTGCGTGGTCACCTTGGGCAGAGAGCCCCCTGCAAAAACACCACCCAAGCCTTTGGAAGAACATAAAAATCCACCGGGCCACCCAGAGTACCTACCCCACCTGCACAAATTAATGGCAGCTCTCACCTCTAGGGCCCAGACTAGGGGCAGGTGAGTAAGGCCCATAGGAGCAACAGTCAAGGAGGCACTCCCTCTCGGGGCCAAAATCTGCAGGGGTGGCAGCTGAGGGCACCCCAGGTAGGGTCACACGGAACGTGCTCAGCCCTGGCCCAGGCCACTCACCCCACTCCTCCCTTCCCCTGACCGTAATAGCACGCTGCATTCTGTCACGTTACTCATTTTCACATTATCTCATTTGATTCTCGAGACAACTTCCATCCCCATTTGACAGATGGGGACACAGAGGCCCGGAGGGTCCCTGCAGCAAGTCAGGGAAGAAGCTCCTTCTCTTGCCTCCTCAGCCAGGCGGACTCCTTTGCACCACTGTTGCTGCCATGCATGTCCCAGGCCTAAAGGAAGTGCCACCAGGTCCCCGGCCTACACAGCCACCACCGTACTGCCCGACCAGAGCTTCAAAGGGGCTGCAGGACCCTTCCCATCCTTCAGCTTCTCACCACCTACCATGCCGCTCACCTCCAGCATCTTATCTGCATCCTCCCCAAAGCTCTTTGAAGGAGGTTATTGGGTGTTGGGCTGCATCCCACAGACCTGCAAGCCCTGCACTTGCCCAGCCTCAAAGTCCAAGAAAGAGCCTGGAGTCAGCCACAAAGAGATCAATGGTTTAACGGAAGGGGGAGCTTACACGTCTGGAGCAAGGTCCTGGAGCGATACCCCACCATGTACGGCCCAGGCTGCAGGCAGGACACGACAGCAGGGGAAGAGGGAGATTACTAGTTATAGGGGAATTGGCTCATTGGTTGCCAGGGAAACCAGCAGAGGGGAATGCCCCTCACCATGCTTTTGATAAACTATCATAGTGGAGATAGTTCTGATCTAAAGATTAGAATAATCACTAGCTGGGGTCAGGGGCAGGTACACAGGCATTTACTGATTAAAAGGGAAAGTTAGCCAGGTGAGTAGGGTGTAGGTGAGGCAGGTTCTGGTCGAGCAGGGGACACACAGAGAGCAAGAGAACAGCCGTCTTGGATGGCCTGATCATACATTGGGACTACGTTCCCATTTCACAGTGGAGGACATTGAGGTTCAAAGAAGTCAAAGGCCTTGCCTGAGGCCACAGAGCTAGTGTGCAACTGCTCACGCTCTAGACTTGGCCAGCCTGACCCACTGCCATTAATCCAACCACACCACTCCTGCCCTCCTGGTGCATGACCTCAAACACCCTTCCTTCCTCCTCCTGAGCTGCAGGCCTGCCTCCTCCAGGAAGCCTTCTGTGCCCCCAATCCCTTCCTAGGCACTCCCAGAGGACCCCATATTAGTCAGAGTTCTCCAGAGAAACAGAGGAATTGGCTCATACAGTTGTGGAGGCTGGCAAGTCCAAAATCTGCAGGGTAGGCCACCAGTTTGGAGACCCGAGGAAGAGATGATGCTGCAACTCGAATCTGAAGGCTGTCTACCGGCAGAATTCTCTCTTCCTCAGGGGACCTCCATCTGTTTTCTCATGAGGCCTTCAACTGATTAGATGCAGCCCACCACACTGCACAGGGTAATCTGCTTTATTCAAAGTCCATTGATTTAAATACCAATCTCCTCTGAAAACTACCTTCACAGTGAACACTGGACTGATGTTTGACCAATATCTGGGTACTGTGGCCTCGCCAGGTTGACACACAGAATTAACCATCCCAGACCCTGAACTTCTCCTTCTTCGCCTGTATCTGACTCCGCCATGGTTACTTGTCTGAGTTGCCACCAGGTTGCACATTTCTTACAGTGGTCATGCATCTGTCTGATTCACTGCTATATACGGGGACCAACACAATGCAATGCTCTGCCCTCGGGAGGTGCTCTGTAAGCAGTCACCGGATGAACGAATGGGACTGGATATCACTGCCTGACACCCCCCAGTGCTGTTGCCCCAGTGCACACTACTGTTTAGTGACCAGCATACGTGGCCTGCTTCCCCATCTGCCGCTCCTCACTCCCTCTCCTCAGTCTCCACAGTAGCAGAGCCCGTTCTGATTCAGCTATTCAGGGGATGACATTGAGCAGAGGCAGTCCGGCCCAACCATGTGGCTCCAGGCAGATCATGACCACCTTCCACAAGGGCTCTTCTCCTCATTCTCCCCAGGGCCCTCTGTTCGTCACTGGATGTGGCAGCCCCTACTACAGTTGCCCAGGCTTTCAGGGGTAGGACCCAAGGAGAGGCTACAGGACTGGCTTCCCTGGGGACACTCCTGTGCTAGGAAGGGCAGGGCTGTGCTGGGGAAGCCCAGGGTCCAGTGTGCCCCTGGGGAGCAGGGCTGGGCCATAATACACAAAACCTGTCCCTGTCTTCCTACCATCCTCCCCCTAACATTTTACCTGGGCGACTTCACATAAAACACATATCAATCTCTGTTTTAAAGTAAAAGAGAAGTTGCACAAAGATGACCTGGGATGGCGGCAACAGAGCAGAGGGCTCAAGGTGAATGTATGTGTGTTTGTGTGTGTGTGTGTGTGTGCGTGCGTGCCTGTGCATGAGTGAGTGTGTATATGTGTCTGTGTGCGTGCATACAACTACACCCTAGGTCTTTTATGTTCACATGTGCAGGTGGAGCCACCCCCTCCTCCCCTGCTAGCCCCCTCCCACTAAACACACCCATGCTGGCCCCGGTTCGGGCTCGCCGTTTCCCTGGCTGGGCCCTGGGCCCTGGGCAGAGGCTGCTCTGCAGAGGGAAAGTTGAGAGCCTGGGAAACAGCCTGCAGCCAGGATTGCAGAGGCAGGTCATGGCTAAGAGCCCCTCTGGAGCCAGGAGAGCAGGAGAAAGGCTCTTAGGGCCAAAGAGGAGATGGAACTAAACCCGACAAGACCAGTCTAGGGGGGAATCACCAAGGACGCACCTGGATAATGAGATGCAAATTGCCAGGGCGGGGGGCTGAGGAGATGCTTATATGCAAAGGAGCAGACCAGGCCTCTATCTGGATTAAGCTCAGTTACATTTTTTAACCCCTTTTTGGCAGAATTAATCCCCAAGCTGAAGGGGTGCAAGGAGCAGCCCTCTTCATTCTGCAGAGGGGAAAACTGAGACCCAGCCATGGAGAGTGTCCGAGTGGGCACCAGAGAAGCAACCAAGTGCCCAAACTCAGAAGAAGTCCAGAACCGCATACCAAAGCCCCTCCCCTACTGACCCCCAGGAATCTGCTTGCAGTCTAAGCCTCACGGTACAGATGCATATATGCAAACGACCCAGCCCCCATCTAGGGGCCAAGCCTGCATCAGCCAGAAAAGTATGCGGCCTGAAGGATAAAAGGACCAGGAAGAAGGAGCAGGAAGAAGTTAAGGGAGGGAATAACATGGTCATGGATATGGAAGGGGAAGAAGTCAGGCGCAAGGAGGAGAAGGGGCCTAGGGCAGCATCTGCCTGGCATTCCCAGAGAGGAGCAGAGCAGAAAAGGAGCGAGAAGCAGCTGGCAGCCCACACACCTGCAGGGCAGGGCCTCCAGGAATTTTGAATAGAAAAACCTGGGTTCTGATTCCCTTTCTGCAATAGATGTGTGACCTTGGGCAAGTCACTTAACCTGCACCTTGGTTTATTCTCTGTAAAGTGGGAACCAGTGATTCCAGCCTTGCCTCCCTCACAGAGGAAGCAAGGATCAAACAAGATCCTGGATGTGAATGCCGTGCAAATGGGCGCTGTCGGTATCGAATCAACCAGGGAGCTGGGGTCAGAAGGTAAGTGTCCTCCCCACCACTGAAAGCCAGTGCGTGTGCTGGGATGTGCTGGAATTCATTCCTAATGTTTCTTACCTCTTGAGTTCCTGTACCCAGTGATTTGGGGTGGGGTCAACCCCAAGCGGCTTGGCTTCTGGTCTGGGCTCTGGCACCCGTCACCTGGGTGGCCTTGGGCAAGGCACTCCCCTCCCTGGGCCTTAGCTTCACCATGTACAGAATGAGGATTTTGAACCGGATGGTCTCTGAGGCACAGCAGGGAAGCCTGCTTTTAATGCAGAACAGAGAATCCCGCTGAACCCTAAGGCTGGTGGGTGAGAACTCAAGTTGGGTTTGATTTTAGTTTTTGCTTCTTTAGCAAGAAATTCTTCTCTGTACCACATGGAGCAATGGAAAACATTTTCACTTCCGGTTCAAAGAGCAGAGGGTGGGCCTTTCTGTTCTAAGAACAGGGCCTTTCCTGGCCTGGAGAGCAGTCAACAGGTCTTTTTCGGTGACTTAAATGCAGGGTCCTTTCTGTCTGGCTCTCAAATCCTATCATGGAAAGAAACCTGGAGGGTACAGAACGGGCCTAAAAAGCAGTCAGCAGGACAGTGAGGAGGAAATGGGAGAAGGGGCCCTGGTCATGGGTTTGGACCATGGGTCCTGTCCACTGAAATAAAAGGCACAACCTAGAAGCTGAGAGTTATGTTTTATTCAGCGGACTTGCTGAGGACTTAAGCCTGGGAGGCAGCCTCTCAGATAGCTCTGAGGGACTGCTCCAAAGAGGTAAGGGAGAAGCCAGGATGTATAGGAGTTTTTGGAAAAAAAAAACAAAAAACAGGTAGTCGGAACATCAAAAGATTACTGTTCATTAAAGAAAAATCAGACATCTCAAGTTAATGAATTTAGCACTTTTCTATGTACGGGAAGATGCAAGAGTCTGGGCTCATTGAAATTACTCCTTCGATATGCACCTTAACAAGAGGAGACACTTCTGCACACAAGCGACTTGGATCCATGCTGGCCCCTGGCCTCAAGCATAGATGTTCCACCATCACTTTAAGAAGCATTTCTCCACCTTGGCACCATCGACGTTTTGTACACTTGAGGTAAGATAATTCTTTATTGTGGGAGCCGTCCTGCGAATTGCAGGGTGTTTAGCAGCAACCCTGGCCTCTACCAACTAGATGCCAATAGCAAGTCTCTAGCTGTGATACCAAAAATATCTCCAGACATTGCTAAATCTCCCCTGGGAAGCAAAATCTCGCCCAGTTAAGAACCATTGCCTAAAAGGTTTAGGGAAGACAGTGTCCGGAAAAGATACAGGCTGTACCCCTGACCATGAGAAAGGCCCAGGTTTTCTCTCCCATCACCTCCCTACCCCCACCTTAGCTGAGAACAAGACACATAATGAATTTTTAAGGCCTGATTAAAGTCATGCCCATCCTGGGTACTATCACTCACTGCATAGAAGTTTGGACCTTGTGATGGAATCAACTTGTAGAATCCACGAGCCTCAGCTCAGACGCAAGATGTGTTAGACTCTTATCCGTCGGCCAGAAAGAGCAGGACGACAATTCAGGATTTGAGGGAAGGAACTCAGAGGTAGAGTGGGCCCCACCCCCATCCTGGGTCCAAATCACAGAATCCAATTTGAGTCCAAACTGGACATCAAGCTACTCTTGATGTCCATGAATCCAGTGGATACACTCACCCGGCAGGAGTCCTCACTGATTGCAGAGGTCCGTCTAGGTTTAGCAGAACCCTAGCCAGTGAGTGCTTGGAGGTGCAGACAAGAGTTGGCAGAAGTGAGTCAGAGAGACAGTGCTCCAGTCAACGAGACTGGGATTCAGACGGGCTCCATCCCACTGAGGAGCAGACTGCTGTGGCCAGACTGCTGGACTGTTAGGCCCAGCAGGTTTCAGAGGAAGGCCAGGGCTCATGGGCACCTGGGGACACCAGGGACTCACCTGGGACACACATTCTGACAGTAGAGGAGCCACTAAAGTCCTTGGTTGCCAGTGACTCAGCTGTCAGATCCTGTTGGAAGGAAAGGCGCCTGGCTTAGGGCAGCTGTACTTAACACCTTGGAGCCGTGACATCCGTCTCCACGCTGCAGTCTGGGGGATTTCCTGGTTGATAAATTGCCCATCCCCCTTGAATGCAGAATTCACAGTAAAGTCCTCCATTGTCACGTCATCAAGCTTGACATTTATGGGGTCCAAGGAAAGCCTCCAGTCAGGAAGCTTGCAGGATGCGGCATGACACGGGGACGGGGTAGCAGAAAGAGCTGGGCTTTGGACTCTGCCGAGCCCGCGATCCGTCCCAGCCCAGCCACGTACAGGCTGTGTTGCCGACAGCAAGTAACTTATTCTCTCTGAGCCTCAAGGTTCTCCTGTCTAAAATGGAAGGAACAGGAGGTACCGACATCAAAGGACTTTAGGATTAAATGAAATGGCATACATGAGGCTCTGGCACAGTGCCCAACACACAAAATGTCCTCAATAAATGTGCTTTATTCTCTGACAACCCCATGTTGCAGACATTCCAGGAGTGGCCTCCACCATAAAAGCCTTCCCTACAACACAACGCACGGGGCTCTGGCAGCAGGACTCGGGGAGGGCCCACCCCAGGTATCTGCATCAGCATCCAAAACAGCAACCCCAGCACTCGCCCTGTAGCTTCAGGGGCTCAGAGAGCAGAGTCCTCCAGAGAAAGGACAACTGTAAGAATGTCCGCTGTTCCGGCCCCATCAGGGAAGTAAGGGGCTTTCAGGCACCGTTCACATCACCTGGCGTTCAGAGGCCTTCAGTTTCACTTGTCAGGAGCCATAAGCTGTGCACGTGAGAAGCTTGTGCAGTATGTCCACTCATGCTTAGCAGTGGTGTGGCTCCCAGGTAGCCATCAGCTGGGCTCAGGGCCCCGCAACGACCAGCAAGTGTGCCCTCCCCAGCTCCCCGACCGCCCTTGGGCACAGCCATTGAGGGCCAGAGGGCTCAATCCAGACCGCCAGGCCGGTGCTCCTGTTGCCCGCCAGCAGCAAACTCAGAGACCTACAGTGTGACAGGGAGAAGCCATGGGGCAGGGCCAAAGTTTCTTGGAAAGGAAATGGAGGTCTAGGTTTGCATTAGAACAGCCCAACCAGAGGCCAGTACCAACAGACTTCTTCAAATAGCCTCAGAGATGTGGGTCTTTTTGAGGAAAATCAGAGCCAAGGCTACTTGGCAATAAGCACCCATTGCTTTCTTTCCTCACCTCCTCACAGCCATCATCATGCTTTATTGTTGACTATCTGTCTCCACCGTTCAACCGTAAGCTCCATGAGAGCAGGGGCCGTGGCCGATTTGTTCTTTGCCATGTCCCCAGCACCCACTCCCTGTCTGTTGGATGAATAATTAAAGATCTTTAGAATACAGAATGTTAACGTGTCTTTGAAAAGACAAAGCATGGGATATCATTAAATCAGGTGATCTGGAAACGTTTTGTGAACTCAATGAGTATTATTGTCGCTGCTAACGCCTAATGGTTCTAATGGTTTGATAAGTCTGTGGAGACCGCAGTGCCCTGTGATTGAGGCGTGTGACACAGTAGGACGTGCCAGCCCAGCAGTGAGTCAGCTCCGCCCTCTTGCGAACCTCATCCAAGTCCATGGACAGGGAATCCGTAGAAATACTGCCAGGGACCCACACATCATCATCACTCATTGAGACACATCCAGAGTTAAGCACCTTAAAATGTAAGACGTGTGCTACCTCTAGAACTCCCCAGGCATCAAGAACTCTGGGAGGAGAACCATATTCTGATATTGCCCCGATCTTGAAATCAACAGAAGATAAACTCACAAGAGGTTTTCATAAGATCCCACACCTTCTGCACGTATCAGGCAACCTAAGGGAAAAGGAGAGAAATGTGACATCGAACCTCACTGCCACCTTCTTAGACTGCCACGCCACCGGGGCTGCTGCCAGCCGCCGCTTGCCTCTCCCACCAAAAGGCAGCGTCCGTGCAATCCGTGATGTGTTTGTTCTCCAAACTAAACAATAGCTTCCAGCCTTCAGGAGGCAACGCCATCTCTATGATGTTTTCCTTCCTTGAAAAGCATCACAAAACCAATTTAACTCCTACTAAGAAGACATCCGTGGTATTGGACTTACCATTCTGGGGACACTTCCAGGAATGTCAAGCAATTATGGACCTCTAAGTCCAAACCGGCATATTATAATAAACAGAATCCACCATCTCTGACCAGTATGCCCTACCTAACCCCACCCGGGCTGTGCTCAGCCGTGAGATGCCGGAAGGAACAGATAAGCCAATTGCTTTTGACTTGAGCAACATCATCTGGGCACAAATTGATAAAGAAGCCCTAGAGATTATCACAGAAGTCAAGAAGCCTTAAAACGAATTCTATGCCCTTGCAATTATAAACCCTTTTTGCAAATCTTTTCCAAGGACGAGGCTTCCCTCTTAATTATGCCACAACGCATGCATCCCTGACATTAGAGGCTCTGCTCAGCATTTATGACTATATGCTTATCTTCCAGCCTGAAGATGCACTTTCACATGCTGATGTGCTGAACCGTCTACTATGCCAGGTTCCAGAAAACTGCCCTTGAAAGCACCCTAGAGAGGGGAGAGATGACACCACAATGGAGGTGTAGATGAGACATGGTGAGGAGTGCAGTCAAGATGATGTGCTTCAGAGAGAAATGATGAAAAAGAACCTACTCCCCTAAAGCAGGAAAGACCCCTCCCCCAACCTGAGCAGTGGAACAGACTGAAGGGTGGGGGACATTTAGTACAGGGGCAGGTTTGAAGAATGAGACAGAGAAATGTAATACATGTCCCTGTTTCTAGGGTCCTTGCAAGCTAATGGGGGAGGCAATGCACAAGAAATTTACAAGTTAAATATCCAAATAAGCCATGCAGAGCAAGTGCTATAGGAGCTCAGAGGAAAGTAGACTACAAGCTTTGGTGGCCAGCAGGGGCCCTTAAGTAGAGTGGGATTTGGATAGCAAAGGGACCGGTCTCTCTAAAAGGATTTTTCCAATGGACTGTGGAGAGAGGTGATATTAAGGCTCTGAGGAGGCTGGAAAACGACCCCAAAGCCCTCCAGGGCAATGGGGAAAGGGCAAGTACAGAGGTGGGCAGAGACTGGCAGAAACCAGCAGAGGCAGACTGAATGTAAGGACTATGGATGCAAACTCCAGAGGCAGGGTGACCTTATGTCCTAGTTTGCCTGAGACAGTCCCAGTTTACTTCTACTGTCCCACTGTAATTATTAATGGTGTTCCCTTACACCCTCAAAAGTCTCCCAAGTTAAATGAAAAATTGTATTGTCACCCCAGTCACAAGGGTCTCTGGGCAGTGGCCAACTACACCCACAGGCCCTAACACACCTTCTAACAGGGGGGCTGAGATCATGCAGCTCCCATCCCACCCTGAGGGAGCCTTTCCAGGCCAGACCCATGCACATCCTCATTCCCACCAGAAGCCTCCCCTTCCCCCAGAACCCAGATTCTTTCTTTCTCCGATTACCATCCCCTAGAAGCCCTCGACTTCCCCCAGCAAAGGAAAGGGTTGATTTACATTGAAACGCTAAAAAGACCTGTTCAGAACAAGAGACTCCATGAACAAATGAAAAGATAAGCTTCGAACTGGGAGTAGGTGGCTGCCACGTGTGCACTGAGAATGAATTTGTAGTCACAATATATAAGAAATCCCTACACACCCGATGAGAAAATGGGCAAGGAAAATGGAAAGGCAAATCACAGAAGAAACCCAAATATTAATAAACATGAAAGATGTTTAACCTCACTAATAATTGTTGAAAAATAAACTAAAACAGCAAGGAGACGCTCCTTTTTTTTTTTTGACCGCACCATGCAGCATGTGGAATCTTAGTTCCCCAACCAGGGATCGAACACCTGCCCCCGCCTTCAGAGCACGGAGTCTTAACCACTGGACCGCCAGGAAAGTCCCAATGCTATTTTATATTCACCAGATGAAAAAAAAATTTTTTTAACTCTGACAATGTCAAGTGATGGTGGACTAACAGGTACTCTCATACAGTTTGATGGGAGATCACTCAGA
Organism: Eubalaena glacialis; assembly: GCF_028564815.1. Lineage (NCBI taxonomy): Eukaryota > Metazoa > Chordata > Mammalia > Artiodactyla > Balaenidae > Eubalaena > Eubalaena glacialis. The sequence goes on from NC_083724.1 coordinate 108,656,814, forward strand.
AAAACAATTTAGCTCTATTTGGTAAAGTAGAAGATGTACATGCTCCACAACCCAGCAATTCAATTCCTTGGTACACATCTTAGAACGATTCTCTCACCCATGGCATAAGGAGACCCATGTCTTCTTGTACAAATGAATACTTAGGTGCCCAAGAGTAACAATTAAAAAAAATGGAAAAAACCTAAATGTCCATCAACAGACAAATGGACAAATAAGTTTGGTATAGTCACACAATGAATATTGTACGGCAGTTAAAACGAATGAACCAGAGTTACGAGAATCACATGGATAAGTCTCAATAATGCTGAGGGAGGGAAAAACAATTTGCAGATTTATATAGTATAACTGCCTGTATACACTTTAAAATATGCAAAACTTTATATGTACATGTGTATATACTCTATGTGTGTATACTATATACACACGTATATGGAAACATACATACTTAGCACAAGTTTAAAATGATGAGTGGGGGCAGTGGTAAACTCCAAATTCAGGAGAGGGGTTACCTCTGGGGAAGAAGGTGAGACAATGGGATTGGGGAGGGATACTCAGGGGGTTTCTATCAGATGTGTAATTTTTTTTTTTTTTTTAATGTGAAACAAAGACTTCCCTGGTGGCACAGTGGTTAAGAATCTGCCTGCCAATGCAGGGGACACAGATTCGAGCCCTGGTCCGGGGAGATCCCACATGCCGCGGAGCAACTAAGCCCGTGTGCCACAACTACTGAGCCTGCGCTCTAGAGCCCGCGAGCCACAACTACTGAGCCCGCGTGCCACAACTACTGAAGCCTGCGCACCCTAGAGCCTGTGCTCCGCAACAAGAGAAGCCCACACACCGCAACGAAGAGTAGCCCCCGCTCGCTGCAACTAGAGAAAGCCCGCGTGCAGCAACGAAGATCCAAGCCCTCCCCATGGCAAGCACCAACCCTACAAGCCTGGCAGGGTCACGCATGGGGTTAGGATGAGTCTCCAGCCTCTGGTGGATAGGGACAGAGCTGGCAGGTGGGCGTGTGGCTCCCCCAGCCCTCCTTTCCCTCCTCTGTCTCGGGCTGGCCTTTGTTGATCTTTTCCCCCGTTGGTCTTCAGCACTTCCCAGTATCTACTTGGACACATTTCCTCTCCCCTTTGTTGTGGCAGAGAAGAACACAGTTTTCATCCGCCAGATTGACAAAAGATTAAAATGTTTGATACAGCCCAACATAACAGGTATGACCTTGTTCTGCAACATTCCTGTGTAAGAAATGTTACATTACTCATTTGTCTAAATCCAGTTAAACTTGGCAACAAGCCCTCACTCTCCAGGACTGGCAAAAATATTCAATCTTAGTCATGATTTTGAGGGCCCTTCTCCCTCTTGAAGACCATACTAAAGCCCTGGGAGGGTTATATATTCAAAAAAGAGGAGGAAGAGGCACTGAACTTCAATCTGTCACGGGCACCAATGAGATGCCCGTTGTCCCAGCTGCCATGGTCCTTTCAAAGGTTCAAGCTCCATGCCCTCCATGCCAGACTTAGGAAGAGTTCCCAAGATCACACCGCTTAGCTCTGTCTCCTGGAATCTAGAAGCTACCCTATCAGAGGTCCAGCCACCTCCCAAGTCCTTGTGTGAGTCCAGTGCAGGTCCCTGGGACCCACAGCGAACTGCCACCCCAAACCCACAGCAGGAAGCTGCCTCTGGGGTTGGGTCACCCCCCAAACCCCCGTCAATTACAAAAGAGCATGAGATGGGGGTATAACCCCTTTGGATGACTACTCTGACATACTGTTGAGTTTGGGGGGAAACAGCTACTATAGACTGAATTGTCTTCCCCCATAATACATATGTTGAAACCCTAACCCCCGAATGAGACTTTTGTAAAAAGAGGGCTTTTAAAGAGGTACTTAAGGTTAAATGAGGATATAAGGGTCAGGCCCTAATCCAATGTGACTGGTGTCCTTACACAAAGAGGAAGAGCCACCAGGTATGTGCACAGACAGAGGAAAGGCCATGTGAGGACACCGCAAGAAGGCAGCCACCTACAAGCCGAGGAGAGGGGCCTCGGGAGAAACCAACCTTGCCAGCACCTGGATCTGGGACTTTCAGCCTCCAGAACTGTGAAAAATAGATTTCTGTTGTCTAAGTTACCCAATCTGTGGTATTTATGGCAAACCTAGCAGACTAATACAACGGCTAAGCGTGTGTGTGTGTGTGTGTGTGTGTGTGTGAACTAAAAGCAGCAATCCTAGAATCCAGGCAAGGGACATTCCTCAGCCTGTGTGGTGGCTTTCCTATCCTACTCTGCTTGGCTTTTGCATCAGGTTGACCCCTTTAGTCTGAATTAAACACTCCAGGGACAGGAGGAGGGGGAGGCCCAGGATGGAGATACTGGGTTTTCTACTGTAAGAAGAAGGTTGGCGTGACCATATTTTTAGCCAATCTGGGGAATGTTACCAATGATTATCTCTGGGCAATGGGATTATAAAGGGATTGTACTGGCTTTGTTTGATTTATCCATGTTCCCTCAATTTTCTACATGAACACGAATTGCTTTGGCAATAACTGAAAATAGTACGTTATGAACGTTGAAAATATCTGCCATTCTTCTGGGCCCAAATCCAAAGCCACTCGCTCCACATTGCTGCTCCCCAACAGGTGAATGCATGAGCCTTTTCTGCCCTGAAAGCCCTTGGGAGTCAGACTTCTCCCCTGCTTCCTCCGTCTGGGCTGCAGTTATTTCTGTGCATGATTTTGCTGCACTACTGGCCATCCACCTCCCTGCGGCCCCCCGACAGCACTCTGCCCGCCTTTGTGGTCACTGCAGAGCTTAGCCTGGCCCCGTCCCATACTAACATTAAGCACTTTTTCAGTCATGATTCTTTTGGTTTTTACAACAAAACTGAACAATATCTATTATCGTCCTTATTTTGTAGATTTGAAAAGTACAGCTCAAACGCTGACCAGCCAATGAGCCTCGGGGAAGGAGACTGGGGACCAGGCCCATCTGACTCCAAAGTCCTCATGGCATAACCACAGGCCATGCCGGGGGTCAGACCCCAGGAGGAGAGACTCTGAATCCTCATCTTCGGTGGGGTTTCCATTTCTACCTCATCTGGGTCTGGGCTGCTCTGGCTGCCATTTTAGGCAAAGAACAGTTTATTGGAGTGGGGAGGGGGACCGGGCACCCATGGTTCAATGCAGTGCACGCCCTCTTCCTCTGCCTGCCATGCCAGGCCCTATACAGAGGCCGGTGTTTTCAAGGGAGATGAATACATTCAACTCAGGAATGTTATCTCCCTCGGATAACAGACTAAATTCTGTTCTACCAGGCGAAACTCTGTTCTCCAACAGTTTTCAGTAATAAAAGAGGTATTTGATCTCCTTCTGCCTGATTCATGGTTCAGAACTTGGGCAGGGAAGAGACGGTGTCATATAAAGATCCCCTGAAATGCCACAAGAGTCCACCTGACTGCCGGGGACCCCGACGTCACTTCCTATTGTTGAGCTAACTCTAGGGCACGGTTTCTCAACCTTGACATTATTGCTATTTTGGGCGGGATCATTCTTTGCAGTAGGGGGCTGTCCTGTGCGCTGTAGGATGTTTAGCAGCGTCCCTGGGCTGCCAGTGGATACCAGTGGTGTCCCCTCAGTCAGGACAACCAAAAATGTGTCCAGACATTGCTGAAAGCCACGTGGAGGCACATTTGCTGAGAAACACCGCTCTAGAGTCTTGTGCCCCAGATTTCTCACCCAGCACAGTGTCAGGACGTGAGCAGAAGTCCCAGACTGGGCCCTTCAGAAACAGACACCAGGGAAAGTGCACACAATATAACAGGGATAGGGGCTCTGACCCCGAGTCAAGACTAATTGCTGGGCAGGCACAGACACACACATTCCTAGCAGAGATGATTAAAGGCAATGAAGGACCCATTCATTCAATCAGCCAATCAACAAACGTATCTATTTATTGATCAATTAGTATACACTGGGTTCTGGTCTAGATGCTGAGGACACAAAGATCAAGTAGATAAGCAGAGTCTGTGTCCCAACATAGCTAAATCTCTAGCAGGAAAACAGATATTACACAATCAATTATAATAAAGTGTGTTAAGGGCTATGATGAAGTACAGGAGGCCCTGAATGAATTTAAAGAAGGTAACTCCGGGACTGGAACAGGATCCTTTGTATCATCTTGAACTATAAAATATTAGCCTATCCAACAAGCTGCCCTTTCCCCACCCCAGCCCCCTCCTCACCAGGCTCCTAAGTGGCCCCTTGGATCTGGAAGCCTGGTTGTGACAACAGTCACCTGAGACCAGGTAGGCCCCAAAGTACTGAGGGCGTGTCAGGATCCAGTTGACTTTGCTCCCTCGTGTAACTTCTGATTCCATTTTGAGCCAGCTGAGGCCACAGAGTAATCGAATTAGGCAAATATTATGGGGAAGAAAATGGGCCTGTAAGTAGCTTAAAGTGATGGAAATGACCTGAAGGTGGCCATGCAAATGGTCTGTATAATATCCTATAATAACCCTGTCCAGGCAGCCCGAGGAGGCAGGCTTCCAATAATGAGGTGTCTGATTAGAATAATGTTCAGTGGGAGAACGTGTGAGTGTCCGCATAAATCAGGCCTGGAGAGCCTCCCCAGTTAGCCGGGAAGGAGACAGGCAAGGTGGGTACCAACGCTGCACCAAGAGGGAGGCTGCCGGGCAAGCTGCAGAGTTGGGGGAGGAAAAAAAATCATCCCCATAATAATCCTGACATTTTATAGCACTCTACAGTTTATAAACTCTTTTCCTGTGCAATATTTCACCTGGTCCTCACACAGCTGTTCTCAAGATTAAATGAGATAATGGTGTCTTGGGAGATAATTAATGGTCATGACCTTAACCCCAGCATCCAGCATGGTGCCTGGCACATAGTAGTTGTTCAATAAACAGAAGCTATTAAGGACCCCGTAGCAGAGAGATGACAGTTCTCCAATCATCTGCTTTTCTCCCTACTGGCACTGGGGACACTCAGGGAACACTCGGCTCGCATACATCCTCAGGGAGCTTTCTTTCCCTTTCTCTGCTTCCCAAACATTGGGGGTAGATTAGCATCATCCCCAGCAGACAGTCACTTGAGAAATGTAAGTTTCTGTCTTTATCTTCCCATCTCCACTCCAGCCGACAAGAACCTAGGTAGAATGCTTCAATGGGCCCAAGACACCTCGTTCCATTCAGTAACTGGTATTGTCCACAACGTGCCATTCATTCATTTATGTATATTCATATATGATTATTGAGGACCCAGTATAGGCCAGGGCCAGGCACATGGGGGAAGAGAAGAAAATGGAGCAAACCAGCAGCCATGGGAGCCCAGACCTGGCAGAGGATGCCCAGCCATGGTCACGCCTCCTCTCGGGGAGAGCAGAGTCAAGGGACCACGGGAGGGGACAGTCAGAGAGCAGGACCAGGCCACACAGCCTCAGGGGAGGAGAGCTTCTGGAGTCCTCACATCTGTGGGCAGCTGTAAGCTTACCAGGGTTTCCACACTCACTTCCCTGTGGGCCTCACAACTCATCTCTGACAAACATTTCTATTCTCCCTGTTTTAAAGAGAAGAAACTGAGGCCCAAATAAATTAAGCCATCTTGCCTCAGATAACAGCTGATAAGCAAAAACTTAGTTTTGACCCAGCGTTTCAGACTCCAAATCTGGTCTTTTCTATGTGAACAAATGTATGCAGTGATCGAACACACGGGCACACCCACAGCCTCATTTTGTAGGTCCCTGTGTGACCACTTACACTTACAAAAATGCTTGGTGTCCACACACAAACCCACACACGGATACAGCTCCATGTTCATGTACAACACTCTTGGGCTTTTGTCTTTTGATGCCAAAGAGTGATAATTTGGGGAGAGCAGTTAAAGGGCCAAAACAGGGATTAAGGGACTGCATCCTGGGCCCTGAAGTGCTGGACTGCATGTGAGGCTTCTGGGGAAGTTTGGACCAAGATGGGAAAAACCTGACCCACAGTGACCTTGTTGTGATCACTCGAAGCCCAAACAAATTTGAAGATTCCTTATAGATAATCCATTATGCATGAATGTGCTACATGCTTGAGTGCATAAATGAATGAATGAATGAATGAGTGTTCCCTCATGCTTTAGTCAGCTCATGCTACCACAGGCAGACCTCAGAGATACTGTGGGTTCAGACCATGGCAATAAAGCGAATATCGCAATAAATCGAGCCACATGAGCTTTTTAAAAAGCCCAGTGCATATAAAAGGTAACACTATATTGTAGTCTATTAAGTGTGCAATGGCATTATGTCTAAAAAAAAAATGTACATACCTTAATTTTAAAAATACTTTCTTGCTAAAATATGCTAACCATCACATGAGCCTTCAGTGAGTCATCATCTTTTTGCTGCTGGAGGGTCTTGCCTCGATGTTGATGGCTGCTGACTGATCAAGGTGGTGGCTGCTGAAGGGTGGGGTGGTTGTGATGATTTCTTGAAATGAGACAAAAATGAAGTTTGCCACATCAATTGACACTTCACTTGAACACTTAGAGGCCACTGTGGGGTTATTAACTGGCTTAATTTCAATATTGGTGTGTCTCAGGGAATAGGGAGGCCCAAGGACAGGGAGAGAGATGGGGGAATGACCAGTCAGTGGAGCAGCCAGAACACACACAACATTAATCAGTTAAGTTCGCCGTCTTATATGGGTATGGTTTGTGATGCCCCAAAACAATTACAATAATACCATCAAAGATCACTGATCACAGATCACCGTGATAAATATAACAATCATGAAAAAGTTTGAAATAGTCTGAGAATTACCAAAATGTGATACAGACACGAAGTGAGCAAATGCTGTGGGGAGAATGACTTGCTCAATGCAGGGTTGCAACAAACCTTCAATTTGTCAAAAACACAATATCTGTAAAAAGTGCAATTACACAAGATATGCATGTATAACAAGATACAATAGGGGGCTTAAGCAACAGACACTCATTTTCTCACAGTTCTGGAGGCTAAAAGTCTGAGGTCAAGGTGTCAGCAGGGTTGGTTTCTGGTGAAGCCTTTCCTCCTGGCTTGCAGACGGCCACCTCACTGTGTCCTGGCCTGGCCTTTCCTATGTGCTCATACAGACAGAGAGAAAGAGAGCTAGAGGGAGAGAGAGAGAAAGATCTGGTGTCTCTTCCTCTTCTTTTTTTTTTTTTTTAATTTTTCTTCCTCTTCTTATAAGGACACCAGTTCTATTGATCAGGACCCCACCCTTATGACCTCATTTAACCTTAATTACCTCCTTAAAGGCCCTATCTCTACATACAGTCATATTGAGGGTTAGGGCTTCAACATAAATTTGGGGGAGACAGTCAGTTGATAACACCTCCATATATAAGCTAGAGGCTAGCTCTGGGGCACAGAACATAGAAACACAGAAAGAGCTCCATGTCACATTCACCCCAGGAACAGCCCCTGCAGGGTCCTAGTTGCTGTGCATCTTGGATACAGCTTCCTTCTGCAGGCCTGTAGCATATGCTCATGGAGGAGAAAGGCTGTCAGAATGCAGGAAGGCTAACAGGCAGATTCTTCCCTGGTACTCAGGAGCCTTCCACCTTAGCCCCTCCCCAGTTCTGTAGATGGGGTTGGGGGTACACATGGTCCAGGAGCAGCAGGAAGTAACACAGCCTTTGGAGAAGTGGGTCTGAAAGGAGGAGAAATGAATATCCACATCTGGAATCAGCCAAACCGAGGCAGAGCTATCAAACTCCAACTTGCACAGCCGGAAGGGAGCCTAGAGACAAGCCCATCCAAAGCCCTCATTTCACAGACAGGAAAACTGAGGAAAGGGATTTGCCCAAGCTATAACTGGTGTGTACACCATGTGCTACTGGTGCAAAATGGCTTTCATGAACCCATAACCCAAAACTCTTTCAGCCAGAGCGATGTTTCTCAAAGCACAGGCTAAGGACCCCCGTGGCTGCTTTCTTTTAAAGGCAGATTCCTAAGCCCCACACCAAGAGTCTGTTTCACAATGTCTGAGATGGACCCAGCATGTTAAAAAGCTCTCCAGGTGGAACTGGTCCCCTCCAAAACTTGAGCATGATGCCCCAGAGGTCTGCAGTAGCAACTCAGAAACTCCCAAGTGACACAGGGACAGGGAGAGGCAGCATCTAACTGTGACATGGTAGGGGGAGGCAGTCCCCCATCTGTGACCAGCACAGAGCTTATGGACAGTTTCACATGGAACAGTGAGGGTGGAGGTGGACCCCACCCATTTATCAAGGTCAGCCAAGTCCTCCTAGTGAGTACCAGTACCACAGCCAAACTGCCCTTATATCAGAAATATAGGCACACCTTTTTCATTGGGGATCCCAGGATTTAGCTCAAAGAAGAGTAGTAACCAGCCAAGCATGGAAATCTTTACTCTTAACTTGGAAACTTTATGTACATAGAAGTATCCTGAATATTTGCATACTACCTCTTCCAGCCATGCAGAAGTCCCCTCAAACAGCAACCAAGCAGTGCTGCAGCTGCGAGGCCACCTGGTGGCCACAGGAGGAACTGTCTGACTCTTCCTGATGATGCGTGACTCACCTCGGTTTTCTCTTTTTCTCTTTCATTACTTCTGTCAGTTGACTCTGTCTCAGATCATCTCTTCCATGCCAGTACACACACATTCTTTTTAATCCCCTTCCTCTTATTAAAGTACATCACTTGGGGTTTTCAAACTCAAACGCCTACAGGGCCTAACCAGAAAATACCTTCACTAAGTGAAGAAGACCTGGTGGGTAAGCAACAGCCTACTGTCACCCTGTGGAAGTTTAGTGCCACAAGTCCAGGTTGCTAGGGCTTCCCATTGCCAGAAATCTGGATATTTTTTAACGACATTTTAATATCCTGGCAAGTAATTCTTTTAAGCTTTAAGATGCTATATGGCTACTGTACTGTATCCCTGAAATTTGCTAAGAGGGTAGATCTTCAGTGTTCTCACCACACACACAAAAAGAGGTAACTATGCAAGGGGACGAATATGTTAATGACCTTGATTGTGGTGATTATTTTACAATGTATATCAAAACATCGTCATACACCTTAAATGTATACAGTTTTTCTTTGTCAATTATACCTCAATAAAGATGGAAAAATAAAATTTTAAAAAATAGAAAAATAATTGTTATATGGGACAGCATGACACAGGCACAACAGCACATGCCAGAGGGTCAGCAGCTTGTGATGCTGGGATAATTCTTGCCTCCTGTTTTCCTTTCTTCTCTCTCCCTCTCTACCTGCCAAGGCCTAATGGTTACAACGACTGTTAGACATGAGAGGACTTAGGTCAATGCTATCTCAAGGAGAAGATAAAGTGGTACAGGAGAAATCCTTGAATTTTTCACCGAAATCAGACATTTAAAGAACTTGTACCATCAGCCCCAATCCCTCAAGAGAGCCCAGAAGAAGCTTTGCAGACTCTCCTCAATACGTTTCCATAGATCTCCTCCTCTTCTAAATTAACCAGCTTCCCTCAAGCACCAGGATTCTAGATAAATAAAAGAGTTCTCATTCAATGGAATTGTTTTTCTGTTTTGTTTAATTACTAGTATTGTGGCAGTATTGTTTTCTACCATTTCCAATGCAAATGCGCAGTGCTTCTGCTTCATGGTGGATTAAGCTGGGTTTTATGAGCTAGCTCAGGAAGCTAACCACCACTTAAAAACTACTCCTATGGGGAAAAAGTGCCAAATTCCGAAGATCCAACTTTTACAGATCAGCTCTAGGAAGTACAGTCTGTTAATACACTGAGGGCTGCCTGGAAAAATGCTGTGTTTTCAGGGGTACATTTTGCTTTTCACACCATTCTTACTTGAATCACAGATTGTGAGGGTGAGAAGATCCTTAGAAATCACTTAGTCCACCCCTGCATCTCACAGATGAGAAAAATGTTTACATGTGAGAGAACAGCGAGATGGAGTGACACGCCCCAATTCGCACAGCTAGACAGTGACCTGGGTCCCCAGGCTCCCAGTGCAGAGAACAGAGTCTTTTCAGATGATGGGAAATACCATGGCCACCAGGCAGCCAAAGAAGAAGAGAAATAAAACAATCACAGCCAATGTTTATTGAATACTTGGTACATGCCAGGCACCATGCTAGATGCTCAAGAGCAATTAATCTTCCAAATATCAGGTGGCACCAAATCTTATCTCCAATACACAGATGAGAATTCAGAGGTTAAGCTGTCAGCCTGTGCATAAGTGTCCAAGTTGACTGTCATAGTTAATAAGTAACCAGGAATTCAAGAAGCTATGCTCTTAATCAAGGTGCTCCTTCAAGTTGCCCAGTTTACTCCACTGCCCCACCATACCCCAGCCATCTGGTGGACGTACTGCTTCACAAACCCCAGATCTGCATCCTTCCTTCCGTGTTGTAAGAGAGGTGTAGGATTTCTCTGTTGAGAAGTACCATTAGGACCTTTCATTTCAGGTAATACGACAGTCTAGATATCCAGGAAATTCTCCCAGTAAAGAACACCAAAAATATGATAACTAAAAATCAATTAATGTTGTAAATGCATAGCTGAGCTGGGGGAAAAGAAAAATCCCCAAAGGTCAAAAATCATCAGAAAGCCCCATCTCAAGAGGTAAGTGCCCACTAAAGCCCAGGGTGTGGTGAGGGGGGATCAGATGATCCCTGTTGACCTAGAGCTTGGGTTTTAATGGATCAACATGAAGGGGAGTAGCTCAAAGACAAAATGGGCTCAAGAAGAGTGGAAAGCAGATGAGTGACCCTGTCACAAAGCCAGAACACCTCTACACCCTAAATAAACCTACCCCACACCTGGATATGGTGGGGGTACCTGCCCGTCTCTGCTCTGGGTAGAGTCTCCCCTGGTAATTCCTAATTCAAAAATGGCCCTGACACGGATTTGGGGTGAAACTAGTACCAGCTGTGAAGCATCACAACAAAAAATTATTTTAAAGTGGTTTTGCTGGAAAAAAGCCAACACACAGACCCTCTCTGGAGGAACACGATTCAAGCTTAGACATCAAAGAATTCCTGCAAAAAAGCACTAAAGAAATGATCTGCATTCCCATGTTCATTGCAGTATTATTTACAATAGCCAAGATATAGATACAACCCAAGTCTCCATTGACAGATGAATGGATAAAGATGTAGTATATATATACCAAACGTAAAATAGATAGCTAGTGGGAAGCAGCCGCATAGCACAGGGAGATCAGCTTGGTGCTTTCTGACCACCTAGAGGGGTGGGATAGGGAGGGTGGGAGGGAGGGAGACGCAAGAGGGAAGAGATATGGGAACATATGTATATGTATAACTGATTCACTTTGTTATAAAGCAGAAACTAACACACCATTGTAAAGCAATTATACTCCAATAAAGATGTTAAAAAAAAAAGATGTAGTATATATATACAATGGAATATTACTCAGCCTTAAAAAATAAGGTAATCCTGCCATTTGCAACAATACAGATGAACCTGGAGGCATTACGCTAAGTGAAATAAGCAGAGAAATACAAATACTGTATGATATCACTTACATGTGGAATAAAAAAAAAAAGACAGAACTCATAGAAACAGAGTAGGATGGTGGTTGCCAAGGGCTGGGGAGTCAGGAAATGGGGAAAGGTTGGTAAAAGGGTATAAGCTTTCAGTAATAAGATGAATAAGTTCTGAGCATCTAATGTACACGTGGTGACTACAGTTAACAATAGTGCATTGTGTACTTGAAATCTGCTAAAAGAGTAGATATTAAGCATTCTCACCAAACCAAAAAAAAAAAAAAAAAAAGGTAACTATGTAAGATGATGTGTGTTAATTAACTTGACTATGGGAATCATTCCACAATGTATACATACATCAGATCATCACATTGCACACTTTAAATACATTACAATTTTATTTGTAAATTATACCTTAATAAAGCTTAGGGAAATCAAAAATTACAGGATACAACAAGAAATGAGAAGTACCTATAAGGAAAAGCCAAAGGGAGAGAAGTGAGGTGGGCTTCAAGGTGCTGACGCCAATCCAGGTAATGAGAGCAAAAGTAACAATTGACAGTCACAGCGGTTACCATGAGATGTACTCCGTGCTAACAGCTCTACACGGACAAATCCCTGTAACCTTCTGCTGCATATTCAACCCACCAAGCAATGACTGGCTTAGAAATAAGCTTAAAATAGCAAAACTGGAAAGAGCATTATTGACCACCTACTCTCATGTTTTTCAAACTGCAAGTCTTATAATTTCTGTCCAGTTAGATAGATAGATGATAGGTAGATAGATACATAGACAGATGATAGAGAAAAGTGCACACATATATATAAACACAAATGTATATGTGCATGTGTATATATATACATATATATATATATTAGTCAAGGTTCTCCAGAGAAACAGAATAGGAGATATATAGAGATAGACGGACAGAGAGAGATGATAGATAAATACATGATAGATAAATATATCTCCGTCCTCATATACACACACAATATGAATACATATACTGGGTCTCAATGTAAAACGTATTTTTTACTGCAGATTGAGGTTATAAAACAAAAAGGCTAGGAGGGAATTCCCTGGTGGTCCAGTGGTTAGGACTCCACGCTTTCACTGCCATGGCCCGGGTTCAATCCCTGGTCAGGGAACTAAGATCCTGCAAGCCACACGGCATGGCCAAAAACAAAACAAACAAACAAAAATCAACAAAAAGGCTAGGAAACACTGATATAGTCCCAAGTCACCATTTTGTTTCATGGGAAACTGAAGTCCAGAGAGAGAGCAGAGCCAAAGTTGCTGGCCTGGCTAGAACAGAGTCCAGACAAGGGCTAGGACTTTCTGTTGTTCCCCGTGGCAGCAAGGTGGCACTGGGAGCCTTCACCATGCACAGCTCCAGGCTGGGAGGCTTCCTTGTGTGCCCCTTGGAGAGGCAAGCACAGAGCAAGTCTGGCTCGGTGATGCCTCCTCCTTCCCCAGCCCTTCTGCAAAAAGACCTGGGGTCCTTCTGTTGTCTCTCCTCTCCCACTATCAACACTTGGTCTCAGGAAAGGAGTTCGTATCCTCCTCCACACAAAGCTGTAAGTTACTCTCATGCTATCTTATTCCTGATTATTTGCTCTTGTACTGAAGGATTGAAAGTTTAAGCCAAAGACAAGAATTCCTCATCCTAGAGTTTCTCCCTGGCATCAGCAAACCAGCAGAGAAGCATTGAGGACACCAGTGGGGGAGGGGAGAACACACTTGACCTCTTTAGTACCTGATGACCCACTGTGTCTAGTGCTGGTTAACCAGGAACTACCAAAAGACAAGGGTGGTCCTAAGGGGTGACCGAGGGGTCAGCATTATTCATCTCCCCATGATCTCCTCCAGCTGCTCTTTTCTCTGACATGGAGCCCTCTATCCTCCAACTTGCAAGGCTGATCAAGAAATTAACATATAAGATTACAGAGCT